>NC_043705.1:111287722-111300845 GCF_006229205.1 Suricata suricatta | reverse complement strand
CATCACCTGATGAATGGATCAAGAAGATGTGGTGTGTGTGTATATATATATATACACACTAGAGTATTACATGGCAATGAGAAAGAATGAAATATGGCCATTTGTAGCAAAGTAGATGGACCTCGAGGGTGTCATGCTAAGTGAAATAAGTCAGGCAGAGAAGGACAGACACTCATAGGTCTAACAGGACAAACTTAATGGAGGACCATGGGGAGGGGAAGGGGGAAAGAGAGTTGGGAGAGAGAGGGATGCATAACCTGAGAGACTATTGAATACTGAAAATGAACCCAGGGTTGAAGGGGGAGGGGAAGGGGGGAAGGGAGGTGGTGGTAATGGAGGAGGGCACTTGTAGGGAAGAGCACTTGTAGGGAAGGGTGTTATATGGAAACCAATTTGACAATAAACTCTTAAAAAACAAGAAAATAGTCCATCTAAAAATAAGGAATGATAAACATAAAAAAATACTGGGCAAAATTAAGTAGGTCTACAGTTTAATAGAACGCTATAATTAACTTTACACTACTCATGAGTGCAGGACATTTATTGCTATTTAAAAAAAATTGTTTAGTCAGATGTTTTGCCTACCGTTTGATTTGTCTGTATGCTTTCTCATGGTGAGACTTACAAATTCTTTGTCCAATTTTTATAGAACTCCTTTATCAGATATGTGTTTTCCAAATTTTTCCCCCAATCTGGAGCTTATATTTTTATTCTGTACTGGTGCCTTTCACATAGCAGAAATTTTTAATTTTAATTGAATCCAACTTAACAAATTTTTCTTTCATAGGGAATGGTTTTGTTTGTTGTTTGTTTTGTTTGCATCTGAACAAATATCTCAACAAAGAATATCTATGGATAGTAAATAAACATATGAAAAGATACCTAACATAATGTGTCATGAGAAAATTGAAAAATAAAACAAGAGGTACCAAATACCTATTAGAATGACTGAAATCCAAAACACTGACAACAAATGCTTGTGAGGATTCAGAGCAACATAAAGCCTCTTAGCATTGTTGGTAGGAATGCAAAATGGTACAGACACTATGAAACTTAGTTTGGTAGTTTATTAGCAAAACTAAACATAGTCATTCCAGCAATTTACTTTCCTAAGTATTTATCCAAAGGGTTTGAAAGTTTGTGTCTATACAAAAACCTTGCTAATGTGTATAACAGATTTATTCAAAACAAAATTGGAAGTAACTAGGGTGGCTCTCAATGTGTAACAAATATTTTTTAAAAACCTGTGGTCTATCTATAAAATGCAAGTTACTGGGAAATAAAAATAAATGAGCTAGCAAGCTACAAAAAGAGATGGAGGAACTTTAAGTGCTATGCATATTGCTAATAGAAAGAAGCTAGTCTGAAAGGACTAGACGTTTTATAATCCCAACTATATGACATTTTGGAAAAGGTAAACAATGGAGACAGTTAAAAGATCAGTGGTTGCCAGTGGTTGAAAGAGGATGGTGGAGCACTGGGGAGTATTAGGGCAATGAATTATTTTGCATTAGACTATATATAGTAGTATAATGGTGGATTATGTCTTCATACATTTGGAGAAATCCATAGAACTGTAGGGAACTACAGGGAACTCTAATGTAAATATGGAACTTTAAGTTAATAGTAGTGTATCAGTATGAGTTCATCACTTATAACAAATGTACCCATTCAAGAGGTTGATAATAGAAAAAACTTTGGTGGGTAGAGTGAAGATTGAATATAAGATCTTTGTACTTCTTACTCAATTTTTCTGTAAAGTTCAAACTGCTCTATGAAATAAAGTCTATTGATTTAAAACATGTTGCTCAATCCAATTATGTAAAGTTGTTTTAATTTTCAAAAAATTTAATTGGTACTTAAAAATCTCACCTAGATTCTGAACAAGGCTAATACACTTAAGAAATGTTCAATAGATGTTTATGTAAATTCTGATGTCAAAATAATTCTATCTTTGGAAAGAAAGGCCCTAGGCACTGATGCCACAGTTGACAGAGTTTAGTAAGTAAACAGGAATGAAAAATTAAAAGGCAGGGAGAAAAGGCAAAAAGTAATTTGTTTAAATAAAAACTAACTTTTCATAAAAATTTGAATATCTTATAAAGCTTAGCATGTATGTTTAGCATTGTGGGGAAAAAATGAAGGTAAGATGTAGGTAATTATTCTATCTTGAGGTATTTGACTACCTTGCTGCATCATCCTTAAAATTCATCATTCTTTCTAGACTTATTTTCCTTCTCTGCTAACTGAAGGGGTGAGTCAATATGTTCACAAAGGTATCTTCCAGATGAAAGTGCATTCTTTTAGGAGGAAAAAATTTCTGCAATGAGTAAACCTTAAGAGAATGTGACAAAAGATTAAAAAAATAAAAGTAGGGATTTGGGGAATCTCATACAGACTCATTCTCCTCAATAATCCCCACAACTTTGGAGCAACAATGATAAAAGAAATGGAGCCCAATGATCACAGTATTTAAAATAAGCCTCACTTGAACTTATTTGTGTCTTCCTGAAGAATTTTCTCTTCTTGACTACTGTGGTGTCCTGCCATGTGTAATGGTGAAGCGCTGGTGTCAATATCTCAGATCTTATTAAAGACCAAACAAGAGTACTTGGATTTTACACACTGATCACATGCTTTCATTGTAACTCTACCAGTGGCCATATCTTATTTACATTTTGGAGAAAAAATTCATAAAAGAAAGTTTCCATTAAAAATATATTTCTTGCTTCTGGATTCCTAGGTATTTCTCCCATGACATAAATATAGACAAAGTCAAAGGTGATATTTTTATCATACTGCATTTGTGAAGATCCAAAAAAGTATCTAGCACTAATTAAATTTTATAATTATACAAGTATGATTGAGGGCATGAGAAGTGTTATAGAAGTGTTCATTAAAAATATCCTCTGTCTAACCTGAAGTCTGTTGATCATTTCTATCCTTCCAATGTATGGATCAGCTTATATATTATATTAATATTATATATTAGCTTAAGTTGTGCACAGGTTCACATTGTGGGTATACTTTTTATTACACAATACATACAAGGTATTCCAATGTATATAAAATATACATGATATTCTCTACAGAGCTACTTAATTGTTCACTGAAAATATGTTTAAATACAGGAGACACTAGGACATTTTTATATAGTTCTAATCAACAAATACGTTGAGTTAGTACTCACCGTATGTAAGATATTAAGATCAATTCCATAAGTTTATGGGGGGAATAATTCTTAGTTTGCATCTTAGGATGAAATTAAATCTTTACAGGAGAAAGGGAAAAATAGAAAGAGAAGAGAGAGAGAAAGATGTTTTGCATACATATAAGTTTTTAATTGCTTTTAGTACATGCATGGAATGCATGCATTCATTTTCATATGTAAACTATAATACATTATTACTTAACTATTGTTTAAATAAACCATGTTTTGGAGAGGTATGAGTTAATAAAAATCTTTAACACTAACAATATTTAAGAAAACAAAAAACAATACATCATAGTCTATTTTATAACCAAGAAATTTCTGTAAAAATGTCTTTAAGAATTAAGAAAGAGAAGACCCTGTTAAAATATTTCTTTTAAAAGAATTAAAAAATTCATCTTCTCTGAGAAAATGTAAATGGAAATACAAGAGAAAAAAATAAATTCTGTGTTGAATTTATATTAGCAGAGTTTGTTGGTAGAAATAATGTTGAAAGATTACATTTAAAAGTTATGGTAACAAATTATATTTTTCACTTATTTTTCAATTAGCTGGTTGGTAAGTGATTATTTTGTCTATTATAAGCATAAGAATTAAAACCCATAAATATTAATTATAAAATTGTTAGTCAATCTTTTTCAAAAAACCTATGCCTGAGCACACTTTATAGTGCTCCTTTCTTGCTAGGTAAAAGGACATTTTTATTGACTATGCTTGAGAAAGAAGATGTCATAAATCATCTGTTTTTAGAATGTCCATCTACTCAAGAACCAAAAGAGTAAGTAAGTAAATGACACACTCTGACTTTCAGTTCCTTTTTATAAGACGAAACTATAACTGCATTTGATGTCACTGAAAACCATCCACATGATAATACAGACCCCTGTAACTAGAAAAGGAGCAGATACTCCGTTATGATGTTTCAGAAATATAATAATTATTTCAGTTCTCTTGAAGTAGAAAAATACAGAAATGTGCATTGTTACTTAATCAGTCTTAAAATATAGTGTACTTAATGAAATCAGCCGGAAGCTGAAAAAGAAGTTATTGAATTCCACCTCTTCTTTTTACCCTGTTTACTATTGCTTTATGGGGATCAGCTAGTGGTTCAACAAAAACAAACATAATAAATATATACTGCCCACTGACCACGTAGCAAGTCTTAAGTAAAACACTAAGTGCTAAGAATTCAAATATAGGAAATAACCCTTGTCCTTAAAATATTCAAATACAAACTGTAATTTTTTATCATCTCAGTGACTAACTTCTCTCCATTTCAGGGTGTTGGCTTTGTCGTATATCTAATTTAGATTTTTCAGTAAACCACGCCACTTGACAGGACATGATGAAAGCTGGAGCTTCCATTCTCCTGGATGGAAATGATTGATTGAGGATGTATATCAGAATGTTTGTTCATCCAAGTGCCTGAAAGCCTTAGCTTAATTTATGGTATTAGCTCTAGGAACATAGCTCTAAAACAAGTTTGATGTTAACACTTATTATTTGTTTGTTTTATACTTAATTATGAAAATACTAATTTAATTTACATCTTTAAAAAACATAACCTCCACAAGCAGTCACATTTAATATAATATTTTACTAAAAGGGACGTCATCTCTAAAATGCTAAAAGACATCTGAGTGATGTTTTCTTCTAGATATATATTTACTTCAGATGCCAAGATAATGCTAATGCTCAGCCGGGTTTAACATAATTCTTGATCTTAGAAGAGCAAGATGTTTTCCTATAATGAAGAATTTTGTGAAAGAACTACATATCATGTAATTTGATTTAAAATAAGTAATAAAGGTCAAATGCTTGAGAATTATTAGTGCACAGAAAAACTTGAAAAATATAAAAATGATAAAAGGATATGTTTTTAACACAACATTCTGGGTAGTCTTTCATCCTCAATATAACAGAATAATAGAAAATTACACAAAGATATTCTTATTTAGCTTTTAACTATTGGTCCTTTGATCTTTGGAGTGCATATTAAATTTTCTGATTTAAACATGCTAAATAACTTCTCATAGAAAATAGCAATGGCTATCTATAATGAATATTTCTTCTGAAAACTGATTACAATTCAGAAGATGCTGTGTTGTTCAAAGCAAGTTCCACTCAAAAATATGTATTTAATTGAATTTTAATTTAATCAACCTGAAGCTATGAATTTAGTGCTCCTGAAAGAAAGAGATTAAAACTGAATAGGGAGAAGAGGTCCCACATCTTGCTTTGCTGGTACATTTAAGATTTTACCTGAATGGGACCACCCTCTACTACGCTGAACAATGCTTTCCACATGGTTATTAAATCCCATGAACAAAATAATAGGCCAGTGGATTCCACTTAGGGCTTTCTTGAGCTCATTAAGTCTTGGAGTTTTCATACGGAAAGTCAAACATGCTGTATTTTTCTTACAATAGGGCCATGGGTATACTGCTCGATAAAAGAACTACCACCAATATCAAATTGTAATTTTGACTTTAAAAACATTTTTCATAAAGAAAAGAACCAAAAACATTGTCTAAATGCTGAAAAGTCACCATGGAAAAGTCCAGACATGAAAAATAAACACACACACACACACACACACACACACACACACACACACACACTCACACATACACTAATGAAAATTATTTGGAGGGAAGCAATACATAGAAACAAACTAAGGTTTACCTGTGAAAAATATGAGAACTCATCATTGTTCATAAGACTATTTTTAGATTGCATGCAAAGATTATCTCTCATTTTGTAAAGCCATTGTTTGACATCCAAAATGAATTACATAAACTTTCATTACTTTTAAATTATTAACCTTTGTGATATAAAACTTGGCAAGGAGTGATGTACGAAATATCTTTGCTTTAGATAAGAAATAAATACCACATTAGAACTGGATCACAGAAATGTTTTACAATTTTAATACACTGTGATTATTGTACACTTTGTGCAGTACTGAGTACTTGTGACTCAGTACACTGAGTCAATTATTCTTATATCACTAGAAGAGAGAAGGTACATGTAGAAAATAGTTTATTATAAGACACATACTAGCACTGAGTTCATCACCTGCAAAATCAATTAGGTTCTAATGAAATCACACCATGTAAGACAGGTAAAAAGTCCAGCTGCCAGGGAGATAAAGTGTCACAAACTCTCAATGCAGAGCAAACAATCAATGAAATGTTAGTGGGAAAACAAACTTTCCTCTTTACCTTCCACTATACAAACAGCAGGCATTTCAAAAGCGACAAAAGTGCAATCTTAACTGATAATGACAAAACAAGTGTTGAGTATTCAGTATGCTAGTGGAGAAAGCTTCAAAGTTTGCCGATTACATATAATCGCTTCCATTCATAATGAAATGTTGACTTCCTTTGATTTGTGTTTAATCCTTATCTTGGAAAATGTATAATTTTCAAATAGCATAATCACACATACTTCAAACACTCATTAAATTCTTTTTGTTACAATTGCATGAAATAACTACATTATCAACAGCTATTTCAAAGTTAGCACAACAAACGTTAGTGATTGATAAAGATTAGTCATTGCAAGAATGTGTTAGGCACCAGAGATTAAATTTAGTTTATCAGTTCAGATATGTAGTGGTCAAATACAGAAAAGAAAATGAAGTCAGGAACAGGATGTATTGATGTTTTTATACAAGATATTTAACCAGCTTCTTATTTATTTTTTTAATGCAGATGGTCAATACAATCCAACAAACAGATCAGAAAAATAAATGTGAAGAGAGCTAAGAATTTAGAATTATCAAATTTCAGAGATGAGAGAACAGAGTTGTTTTTTTTTATAGACCTCTCATTTTGAGTGGGATATTGGAGTGACATATTTGGCTTTATGCTTGAGTAGTACAGGCAGAGTTATGAATACATCCTTTGATTTTAGTTTTCTTTTTCGCCCGTCTATTTAGAACTTAATTATCCTTCCAAATTCCATAATTAGCAAGGATCTTTATAAGTAGAGCCACTACTTGTGAAGGACTCCCATGTCCCTTTTACTTAATTCACTGCAACTCATTTCTACATTTACTAGTGTCCTGGAAATGCTGATAATTTGTAGAAAAATATCTTATGTTTTAGTCACATTATATGTTTTAGCAGTGTTTGAGTATGGTATTAATCAGGAACTCTAGGCAAACTATTATGTCTTTTATTATGTCTTTTTAAAAATATGTTGGAGCACCTGAATGGCTCAGTCAGTTAAACATTCGACTTCGGCTCAGGTCATGATCGCATGGTTTGTGGGTTCAGGCCCAGCATCAGGCTTGGTGCTGACAGCTTGGAGCCTGGAGCCTGCTTCAGATTTTGTGATTCCTCTTTCTGCATCTCCCCTGCTCGCTCTCTCTCTCTTTCTTTCTCTCTCTCTAAAGTAAAAACATTTATAAAAATTTTTAAATATGTTTTTAAGTTTCTACCCCATTTTGATGTCTTCTATATTTCCCTAAATTAGAGACAAAGACATATTAATAGGTTCATACCTTAAACAATGTCTTTACACTTGAATGTGATAAGCCAATGTTTTTATAATGTTTCATTTAATAAAGAAAGTTTGACAATCTAGATTTGCATATATTTACTGAGGTATATGTAGGAAGAAATAGATGCTATTTTTAGTTATAATTGAAAGTTTCTTTACAAAAACACTTACAGTCTTGCTAAAAAGGGGAGATTTTTGTCAACAAGGTTTACAAGAGATGAAGGAAATATTTCAAGTATATTTCTACTGGTATAGCATTGCCAGACTCAGGCATTCAAACCCCAGAATTCTGAAAAAATTTAAATATATTATTGTGAAGCCATTATCAATAACTTTTGAGAATTGATAATAACTTGAAACTACAGCAGGAGAACTGAGAATCTCTCTCTCATTGTTAAAAAAGTAAATTCTATAAATCAGTAAGGCTATATACCAGTAACCTCTGGAAAAAATAGTAAAGTAGATCTCTAACAGAGGAATTCACTACACATCAAGTCCAGTCAAATCTCATTCTATTTTTATTTATAGCAACTTTACTAATCTTGCACATCCAAGATACGATCTTAAGTGTACTTGTTTTCATTTCAGCAAGGCAAATGATCCAGCACTTCATGATACTGCTTTTAATTATGTAAAAATGGTGCAAATGTTAGGTGACTAATAGAACAGATATGTGGATTGAAAGCTTATTGAAAAGTAGTGCCCATTTGGTACTGATGAATCACTCTCACTTGGGAAAGTTTCAGATAACTTACCACAAAACACTGGCCTTATCATGTCAACAATCTAAGCAATGATTTCTATAGTGTTGAAAAAGGTAGTATTTACCAGATTTTCGTCAAAACTGGATTGCAATCATACTTGATGATAGATTTTGTGTCTCAAAAGGTCTTGAAAGTCTAACAAATCTCAGAAACAGCCAAGTGAAAATAGTGAAAAAATTATCATGTGAGTATTATCAAAGAAACATAAGAGGTTAATAGAATATCCTTTTAACATACATGAGCTATATAAATAGAAAATTATTTATAAAAATAAACAAAACAAAACCAATAACAAGGGAACCTGGGTGGTTCAGTGGATCAAGTGTCTGACTCTTGATCTCTGCTCAGGTCATGACCTCACGGTTCATGAGTTCGAGTCCCATGTCGGATTCCACTGATGTGGGGCCTGCTTGCAATGCTGTCTCTCCCTCGCTCTGCCCTCCCCCACTCATTTTCTCTAAATACAGATATATATATGCACACATACATCCTAACAACAAAAACAGAGTCCCCAAACTTGGCTTATAAGTTTTTATGGGAAAGATGGTTAAGTATTTAGTTGAGTACAATTTAAATGTAAGTAAATAGTGTAAAATACCTCCTGAAATCAAAGAAGTGAAACTAATGTAGATTTAAGAGTGAAGCTTCATATACAAAAGTTTCAGATAGAAGCTTCATATACAAAAGTTTTTGTGCACATTACAGAATTCACATTTTTCTAAGATAGGTATTATTTACTAGAATATACCAAGAACAAAAAGAAAAACAAAATCTCTGCAGTCTCAAGAAGAAAAGCACTCTAGAAAGTATATCACAAGAGAAGTAGTTAAGGAATCTGCATTGAGATTCCATTATATCTTATGGGAAAAAAACAAGGGCAATAATAAAAATATAATAATTCTAAAAAATTAGTTAAAAATTAGTTAAGTCCAAAAAAGTGATATTGAAAACAATGAGATTTTCAACTTTGAAAGTCTTCAAGCAAAGAATACATGATTGCCAGTTATGAATGCTATAGAATGATTACTGAAGTAGGAGTTGATCAAATAATTTCAAATTCCTTTCTGTATTTTTCACTTGGCTAACCCAAGGCCATTGTCTCAAATTTTAATATTCCAACCAATGATCTCACATTGTTTCTTTATGTATCAATTCCTCTTTCTACGAAATTTTTCACATAGAAATTGTGCAGTTGTAGAATGACAAGAGAGTTGTCTAAGGCCAGTAGGCATTTTGAGAATTCTGTATATCAACATATTTTGAATTAGGCCAGTCGTGTTGTTCTTATTTTTCTTTGCTTTTGATTAGTCTAGGGATGGATATGTGACCAGTTCCTACCAAATATAGAGGGAAGATTCTGGGACTTAGTTGCTTCCCTGGCAAGGAGAAGATTTTATTAGAAGAATATCATTTTTTTCTTATCACATGGATAACTGATGTGTAACCATAGTTTTTGCAATTGTGGCTGCCATCTTGGAAACTCAAAAAAAGACTAAGGAGATTGTAGATATACCAATCTGCAACAAACTCTAAATATTCTTATGTTTTAATTTACTTTGAGAATATATTCTATTTTATGCAGGCAAAACATTTCTAACTAATGCGTTATACAAAAATTATATGACTATAAGGCTTAATAAGTATTATCAGTAAAAAGTAAATGAGGAAATAAATTACCCATAAATAAGGGACTATGAACACTAAAAATATCAGAAAATTATTTTCTGAAAGGGTAAATAATAGTTTAGGCCAGAAGAGGAACTATGCATGTGCTGAGTATATCGTGTAGATAATTTGTGGGGAAGGGGCAAGAGATGTCTTGTGAAAAAGCTCTGAAGCAGGAAAGAGCCTGGTTATTGGTGCAAGAAGGCCCATGTACTGCAACATAAAGGAGAGGAAGATGAGGGAAAAGAGTAAGTTTGGCAATTAGATGAAGAGTTATTTTGCTCACATTAGGTGTTGATATTTTTTGCTACTGCAATTGTAGCTTTTGAAAACCTGGTGATGAGAGACTGGGGTTCACACAATCAGACTTGTGTTGTCAATGTGTCGCTCTATGTTCAAAACTTTTGGGTAGAGAGATTTAGAGTGGCTATGAGGACATCCATTATAAGCCTGTGGAAGATTTCTAGGGAAAGATCATAGTAACAAGGAGTGGCGTGGTGGTGGTGGTAATGCACATAGGTATATACAATTGAAATATTTTAACAATTAGGTGAAACTTTCTGATGGGTAAGATATGGAGCCTGAAAGAGGACAGTACCAAGTAGGAACCCTAAATTTCTGATGTGAGCCATTGTTTTGATGATGGTTTTAACCACTATGATTGGAAAAAAAATAAAGGACACATTGATTTGGGAGAAAAAATTATGAGTTTGGAATTGCTGTGATATATCTAAGCACAGATGTAAAAGAGGCATTCGATAACAGATTCTGGGATTCTGAAGAGTGACACAGAATTGTGAAAACAATGTATGAGTGCTCAGAGTATACTGGGCAATTTGGTATATCATTGGGTGTACTGCTGCATGCTTATAATATTAATAACCATCGAAAGAACGAACAAAAGTTGAACATCATGAGTATGTATAAGTGCTATAATTAACTAGGAGACAATTTTGCATGGAAATCACTTTTCTTTTTTTAAAGCTTATTTGCTTATTTATTTACTTAGAGAGAGAGAAACAGTGCAAGTTGGGGAGAAGCAGAGAGAGAAAGAGAGAATCTCTGTGCTGACAGTACAGATCTCACAAACTGCAAAAGGGTGACCTGAACTAAAATCAAGAGTCTGATGCTTGACTGACTAAGTCACTCAAGTGCCCAGTGAATTAATTTTCCAAAGGGGTTGATTCATTAATAAATAGTTTGCTTCTGTTCATCAAAATGGCAGGGACTTGGGTAATGAGTGTTAGAGCAGTGAATACCCCCTATGTTTAAAGCCATTAGGGTGATCTGTTGAATAAATGCAAGCTCTGATAAAGAAGGGGAGAGCCTTAGCTCCCTCTTTGTGGGTACTTTGTTTCTCCATGCACCCCTTAGAAGGACTACCGTCCTCCTAGACAAACGTCTTGACTCTGCCAAGTCAAGTTCATTGATTGTTTGTGCTTAATGCCTTTCCACCTGTTTTTTTGTTTGATTGCTTTTTTAATTTTTGATTGGATTTTGTTCGGTCAGACATTTCACAATTATAATAAGCCCTGTTTCTAGGCAATAATTTAATGGATTTATCCTGAATATGATGACTGGTTTCATCTGCTCAAAATAGTTGAGTTTCATGGCTTGACCTTTGAGGTATTTAACAAAATCTATGACTTTTTTGTATAAACACTAGTAAAGGTTTTTTTTTTTAATGTTTATTTCTTTTTGAGAGAGAGAGAGAGAGTGTGTGTACGTGAGGAAGGGGCAGAGAGAGAGAGGGAGACACAGAATGCAAAACAGAATTCAGGCTCTGAGATGTTTGCACGGAGCCTGATGTGGGGTTCAAATTTATGGATCGTGAGATCATGACCTGAGCTGAAGTCGGATGCTTAACTGACTGAGCCACCCAGGCGCCTCAACACTAGTAATGCTTAACACTGCTTATTTTAAATATATCTATGGCAATTTATGTTTTATTTTATTGTCTAGTTCATGGCATTCGATGGATAACTGCTACGTGCAAAAAAACTACACTATGTTTTAATGGAAGAGGTATAGTCTTTACCAATAGTGACATAATTCAGGACATTATATCATTAATTATCTTTCCAAACAGATATTTGTTTTAAAATCTCATTTAATGTAGCAACTTATCTAATGTGTTAGCATTCCCTAAAGCACTTATCAATGAAACATACAGTATTTTTTGTAGATGTTGATCACTGCAGTTTAGATATGATAAGAATGTTAAAATAACTAAGAAGACTGGAAATGTAGTTATGCAACAAATTCAGTGTAGGTTTTGGCTGTTCGAAGAAGCACATGCCATCCATGTGAGTCTAACCATTTGTAAAATTAGTCATCTGAGCACAATGCACAAAAAGATGAGCAGGGAATAAGGGAATATGCTTTTACTGCTGCAGCTTTGGAAGCATTGTTTATAAGAGTTAAAATAAGGATCAACCCACTATCTGATACAGTGGGTTAGAAAATATTATAATGTGTATCCATACAATTATACTTGACAGGTATTAAAAGGATAATGTGGACCTGGATTTGTGTGATGGTAAATATTTACTGAGAAAGGTAGGTAACAAAATCTGGATACATTATAACGTCAACTTTATTTTGTAAAAAAATTTTAGGTTTATTTATTTTGAGAGATAGAGTCAGAGAGAGAGAGAGGGAGACAATCCAAAGCAGACTCCACTCCGCTAGCACTGAGCTGACACAGGGCTTGATCTCACGAACCACAGATCATGACCTGAGTCAAAATCAGGAGTTGGATGCTTAACTGAGCCACCCAGGTGTCCCAATGCCAACTTTAAAGTTGTAAATTAATATAATTAGGTTTTATTATGATAAAAATTTGGAAGATACAAAGCAAAATGCTAGTAGTATTTACCTGCAGGTTTGGAATTGTGCATACATTTTCAGGTTTTCATGTCTATGTTTTCAAGAAGTATTTTTTTATAAGTTTATTTAGTTTTTTTTATTTTAT
>NC_043705.1:111185892-111287622 GCF_006229205.1 Suricata suricatta | reverse complement strand
TATCTGAAGTGGCAATTGTAATATAGCAGCTTATCTATGATACATTCAAGATACATGATATAATTTATTACTTGCCCATAAGCTAAAACACAGCCTGCTTAATACCTTTCCTTAAATTCCACCTCTATACTACAGTATACTTGAGGTCCATGCAAAAAAGTAGCTACTTTTTATATAGAAAATGGATGATTAAGTCTTTAACCTTTTTTAATGTTTTTCATTTATTTTTGAGACACAAAGAGAGACAGCGTGAGCAGGGGAGGGTCAGAGAAAAAGGGAGATACAGAATCTGAAGCAGGCTCCAGGCTCTGAGCTAGCTGTCAGCACAGAGCCCAATACAGGGCTCGAACTCATGAACCGTGAGATCATGACCTGAGGCCGAAACCGGATGCTTAACTGACTGAGCTACCCAGGTGCCCCAAGAATTATTTTTATAGAGTGGAATAGTATATATCATTATAGCATAAGTATCAATAGCCATTATTATAACAACAATACCTATAACAATGCATACCAGGATTCACAGTGCAGGTTCCCTGCAAGTTGAAAGGATTGGACTCAAATTTCACTCCTGACACTGTCCAACATTGGGAAAGTTACTTACTTTCTCTATGCCTCAGTTTCCTCTTTTTCAAATGAGAATAACAATAACACCAACCTAAAGTTCTTCTGAGATATTAGCACTCAGAATATATTAAGTATTATACAATTAAAAGAAATAATTAGAAGTAGTAACATAAATACCAGTTTCATTTTGGTTCATAACTGTTGTCTGTAATCAACTCTCCACAACAATATGCTTTGTCATATGTAAGCACCAGCAAATGCTGTCTGACTGAAAGTTGGATATATGTGCGCATTTGTATCTTTACATACACATCCTTATTGAATTAGGATACTCTTTGATCTGTGCTTGTCATTTTATTTAACATAAAAATGGAGATGACTTTTGCACAAAGTACCCTTAGGGCAAGTCCATTGTTATATATTTCAAATAGTAAACACGTCATGGAACACTTCTATTAATACTATATATTTTAAGTGAATATGAGGAAAGACCAGATCAAAAAAAGTCTTATTGAGTCAACAAAGAGCCAGGTTTAAAATGGCAATAAATCAACAAACAACTCCACTACTTTAAATTAGTGGGGTCTAGAGTCACTTTCTATGTATGTATAATGACTAACAGATGGCTCATACAGAGGGAAATATTTTCTTTTGTCTTTAAGTTACATTCATTCTCCCTTAAATATTTTTTGCTATTTCTATAAGTTTCTGGGCTTCGTTATTTCTGGGAATACGTTTTCTTACACAGTTTTTAAACATGGAGTCCATGTCTCGCACGGTATTTTAATAGTAGACATATTGATGGAGATTATAGTTGTTCTGTACCCAAGTATAGTCTGGCATCGAAGCCTTTAAGTAATCAGTGAAAAAACAGTTTTTGCCCAGGCATGGTTGTAATTGTGATTCTTGGGAACCAAAACTGTACAATTAGGGCTTCATGCTTATTATTCCAGCATTAATATTGGAATTGGCCTTATATTAGTCCAAAAAAGGGTACATTATAAATAATATATTCCTTATTGTAACCTGGAGAAAAAAGAGTGAAATAATTTTTTCAAGAGAAATATCTTATTTTGGGGTGCCTCACTAGCTCAGTCAGTTAAGCGTCTGACTCTTGACTTCGACGCAGATCATGATCTCGTGGTTTTGTTCGAGCCCTGTGTTATACTCTGTGGTTGCAGTGTGGAGCCTGCTTGGGAGACTCTCACTGTCTCCCTCTCTCTCTGTGTCCCTTTCCCATGCACACTGTCTCTGTTTCTCTCAAACAAATAAATAAACTTAAAAAAAGAAATACCCCTTTTTTAACAGTTAACATCCCTTTATATTTAATTACCTAAGTGACTACAGCTAGCTTTTGTATTTAATTTTCAGCATAATGATAAATGCCTCCCATATTGTGTGATGCCATTACTTAATTACTCCTGAATATGCTCACATGTAACAATTTATTTTCCTCAGAACATCAATTAAATTGTGTTTATTTGTTCAGAGACCTGATAGATTATAAGCATCGGAGAAGGAACAGATGTTGCATTTCTTTATCTCTATTTACACAGGAATATTTAACAAATATAAAACACATGAAAATATGAGAGTTTATATATTTCATAAATATGTATGTACATTTTTATAAATATATATATATACATATATATATGCAGTGTGTGTCATTTGGGGGCTATGACTCATTTCTGGTGTTTCTTCATAGTCTCTTTATCTGTCTCTGCACCAATGTCATCCTTTAAAAGTTAGTATAAAATGTGTTGATTTTGCAACAGCACAGTTTCCCCTGTGTATCCCTTCCCTCCTTCCCAGTCCCCAACTTTGGATCACAATGTCTTTCTTTCAGATTTGTGTGAGCATCAATCCACTGCCTGTTGATGCTGACTATTGCAGTGATTTTACATTTTTATTTTTATGACATATAAACGTTTTCCTAAAAAATTAATGGTTAATGTTTCTTAATTTTGAGTTTTATAAAAAAGTTTTACCAGATACAGACGTAATGGCTAATTTTGTGTGTCAACTTATCTGGGGCACAAAATACCCAGATATTAATCAGACATTATTCTGGTTGTTTCTATGAGAGTGGTCTTGGATGATACCAAACCTATAGACTGAGTGAAGCAGATTGCGTTCCCTAATTTGAACTGGACTTACACAATCAGTTGAAGGTCTGACTAGAAAAAAAGGCTGATCTTTCCCCGAGTAAGAAAGCATTCTCTGCCTGATGGCCTCCAAGCTGGCATGTTGGCTGTCCCTGGCTGTCCCTGGCTGTGCAGTTGCTTTGGGCCTTCAGACCTAAACAGGAACAGGGCGCTGCAGTTTTAGACTTGCCAGCCTCCATAACTGTGTGAGCCAATTCCTCATAAATACTAAATCTTCACGTATACATTACATTGTTAATGCATAAAATACTTAACGTGTCAAAAAGGGATATTTCTCTTGCAAAAACATATATATCCGTTCTATTGGTTTCTCTGGAGAACCCTAGTACAACCGACTTCTGAAATTTGTTTTTTTTCTCTCAATAGTTTGCTTATATGATCAATGCTGTTGTGTATAGCTTCTACTCAATAATTATTTTAACAGTTGTCTAGAATTCCGTGCTGTAAAACAAACAAAAAATAATGTATGAATTCTCTTTTCAATGGACACTTGACTTTCTTCCTTTATTTAAAGTTTTACTACTATGAACAAGGCTGTTGTGACTATTAACATTTTGTTTATTAAATTTTTGGAAGACCCTGTCTGTGGTGCATGCCTTGAAATGCAATTGCTCATCAGTAAAGCACATGGCTGGCTGTTCCGCTTTTCAGGAAAGTGCCCAATTATTTTACAAAGGTTATAATTATTTATATTGCAGTGAGAGGTTTATAAGATTCCCACTGACATACTGTCTTAGCCAGTATTTGAATAAAATATGTAAATTTAACAGATATAGGAGGTATAAAATGTTGACTATTGTAATCCCTATTCACATTTCTCTGATTGTTAGTAAGTTTGAACATTTTTCTATCTGTTGATTTATATGCCTTGTACCTTTCATCTCCTATAAAATAGTACTTGTTTCTTTTGGTAATTTTTCTGCCAAGATGTTTGCCTGTTTATTTCTTGTGTTGATCATTAATGTAATTATTCAACAAATATTTATTGGTCCTGTACTACTTGCCAAACACTCTTCTCATTATTGGAACACAATATAAAACTACACAATCAAAAATATTTCCTTTATAGATCTTATGTTAGTGGAGAAATATAGACTTTAGGCAAAATAAACATGTGAACTAATAGTAATTAGAAGATAGTAATTGAAAGTTGTATTCATTAAAACAGTATGGTGCTGTCACAAAAACAAACACATAGATCAATAGAACAGACTAGAAAACCCAGATATGGACACAAAACTATATGGTCAAGGGCTCTTCAACCAAGCAGGAAAGAATATTCATTGGGAAAAAAAAAATCTCTTCAACAAATGGAATTGGGAATACTGGACAGCAACATGCAGAAGAATAAGCTGGACCACTTTTTTACACCATACAAAAAATAAACTCAAAACGGTTGAAAGACCTAAATGTGAGACAAGAAACCATCCAAATCTTAGAGGAGAACACAAGCAGCAATCTCTTTGACATTGGGTGTAGCAACTTCATACAAGACATATCTCTGGAGGCAAGGGAAACAAAAGTAAAACTGAACTAGTAGTACTTCTTCAAGATAAAAAGTTTTGCACAGAGAAGGAAACAATCAACAATTCCGAAAAGCAACCATCAGAATGAAAAAAAGATATTTGCAAATGACATACTGATAAAGGTTTAGTATCCAAAATCTATAACTAACTTATCAAATTCAACACCTAAAAATCAAACAATTTAGTTAAGAAATAGGCAGAAGACATAAATAGACCGTTTTTCCAAAGAAGGCATATAGATGGCCAACAGACACATGAAAAGATGCTCATCATCACTCATCATCAGGGAAATGCAAATCAAAACTGTAATAAGCTATCATCTTACACCTGTCAGAATGGCTAAAATTAACAACATGAGAAATAACAGATGTTGTTGTTAATGCAGAGAAAGGGGAACCCTCTTACACTTCTGATGGGAATACAAACGAGTAGAGCAACTCTGGAAACTATGGAGGCTTCTCAAAAAGTTAAAAATTGAACTACCCTACAGTATGCAATTGCACCTTTAGGTATTTATCCAAAATATACAAAAGTACTGATTTAAAGGGACACATGCACCTTGATTTTTATAGCAGCATTACCACCCATAGCCAAATTATGGAAAGAGTCCAAATGTTCATGTCAGGTTTTACATAATTATCATATTTACTATGCAATCTTCCTCTGTATGTTCATAGTGCATTTTTCTGTTTATGAGGGTTTCCCTGAATACCTCTGTGTGTGTGTGTATTCTTTATTTTTTTAAGTTTATTTATTTTTGAAAGAGAGAGAGAAAGAGAGAGAGTAAGCAGGAATGGGGCAGAGAAAGGAGAAACAGAATCCCAAGTAGGCTCTGTGCTGTGAGCGCAGAGACTGACACAGGGCTTGAACCCACAAACCATAAGATAATGACCTAAGCTGAGACCAAGAGTTGGATGCTTAACCAACTGAGCCACTCAGGTAAACCTCTTTAGTTTTATACCATATCTTTTTTTATACACACACACACACACACACACACACACACACACATATAATGGACTACATATAATATATATATAATGGAATATATATGGAATATAATGTATATAACATGTATAATGGAATATATATGGAATATATATGGAATATATGGAATATAATATATAACACATATATAATATATATAATGGAATGTGTATATATAATGGATTATGTATATAATGGAATACTACTCAGTCATCAAAAAGAATGAAATTTTGTCATTTGCAATGACAGGGATGGAGCTAGAGTATATTATGCAAAGAAAAACAAGATATAGAAAGACAAATACCATATGAATTCACTCATATGTGAAATTTAAGGAACAAAACAAATGAACATGGAGAAAGGGAGAAAAAGGAGGGAGGCATACCATAAAAGACTTAACTATAGAGAACAAACAGGACTGATGGAGGGAGGTGGGCAGGGAATAGGTTAAATGAGTGACAGGTTTAAGGAGGGCTTGTGATGAGCACTGGGTGTTGTATGTATGTGATGAATCACTAAAATCTACTCCCCAAACCAACACTACACTATATGGTAACTAATTAAAATTTAAATAAAAGCTTTAAAGATATGCACACACACACAAAAAGATAATAGTGTAATTTCTTTTTAAAAGAAATATAAAGCAAAGAAAGTGCAAAGGGAATAAAGGATGTATTTGCAACATATAGTTTATTAACATTTTCATGCTGTTCATTAAAATAAATAAAATCACTCTTAATATATCTACTGAATATGTACTTTTCCCCAAAAGTTCTATATTTTGGCCCAAGAAACCTTTTAAATATTTTTTCAAAATTTCTGGTAATATTCTTTCACATTTTTTTCATTTTCCTAACTCATAGATTTATTTGATATGAATATACTGTTCTGGAGTATGGAATAGGCACCAATTTTTTTCTGTAAATGATAAAATTTTCAATTTTTTGAAAAAATATTTTTTCTAACCTCTTTTCTGAGTTTCCTGTTATTGTCTACTTGGCAATTTGTTTTTTCCATGCAAATACATCTTTGTTTTAACAACTGTTTGTAAGAAGTTGATATCTGGTGAGAGGTTTCCCTTGTCCTATCTTGTCCTCCACTCTCTCCCAGCCCAGGAAATTTAACTATTAGATCTTTCATTTCCCACATAAATTTTAAATCAGCTAATTGAGTTCCACCCAAAGACCTGCTGGGATTTGTATTGCAATTACTCTGAATCTTCAGTTCAATTTTCACAGAATTATCACATTTACTATATAGTCTTCCTCTTAATGTTTATAGCAAGTGTTTCTGTTTATGTGAGTTTCCCATAATGTCTATTAATAAAGTTTTCATTCTTTTTTTTTTTTACATAGAGTTCTTTTTAAGTTTGTGCAATTATTTCTAGGCAGTTGACATTTTACTCCCTGTTGCTCTTAATTTTTCTTAATTGTTTAGAGATAATGTACAAAAGGAAATTGACTTTTATCAGCTTTTTAAAAATAGTTTATTGTCAAATTGTTTTCCATATAACACCCAGTGCTCTTCCCCACAAGTGCCCTCCTCCATCACCACCAGCTCCCTTCCCCCCCCCACCCCCTTCAACCCTGGGTTCCTTTTCAGTATTCAATAGTCTCTCAGGTTTTGCGTCCCTCTCTCTCCCAACTCTCTTTCCCCCTTCCCCTCCCCATGTCCCTCCATTAGGTTTCTCCTGTTATACCTATGAGTGCAAACATACGGTATCTGTCCTTCTCCGCCTGACTTATTTCACTTAGCATGACACCCTCGAGGTCCATCACTTTGCTACAAATGGCCAGATTTCATTCTTTCTTGTTGCCATGTAATACTCCATTATATATATACCACATCTTCTTGATCCATTCAACAGGTGATGGACATTTAGACTCTTTCCATGTTTTGGCTATTGTTGACAGTGTTGCTATGAACATTGGGGTACCTGTGCCCCTATGCATCAGCACTTCTGTATCCCTTGGTTAAATCCCTAGCAGGGCTATTGCTGGGTCATAAGGGAGTTCTATGGATAGTTTTTTGAGGAATCTCCACACTGTTTTCCAGAGCAGCTGCACCAGTTTACATTGCCACCAACAGTGTAGGAGGGTGCCCGTCTCTCCACACCCTCGCCAGCATCTGTAGTCTCTTGATTTGTTCGTTTTAGCCACTCTAACTGGCATGAGGTGGTATCTCAGTGTGGTTTTGATTTATCAGCTTTTTAAAATCCAATCATCTGGCTAAATTTTCCTAATGTTTATAAAAGGATGTTCATATCATTATATCATCTTCATAATCAGTTTCAATCACTCTTTAACAAACAACTTTTTTCTCTTTCTTTCTATACTCTATACTGACTCAGACATCCAGAAGCATGTAATTTTCATTATTGTCTATACTAAAAACTATTTATGACTTTCATTATGAGTTTCTCTTTAATGTAATGAGATTATTTAATACTAAGTTCTATAATTTCCAAATGTACAGAATTAGAAATTATTATTGACAACAAACTAAATAAGTATGTTTCTTAATCTTGATCAGAAACTGAAATAGAAAGCCTTGAATAATTTTATCCTTGAGGAATTATTTTATTCCTATTTTTGCATACTTTTTAAAAACAAAAATAAACGTTGAATTTCAGTATATTCTTTTTTTCTAAGAACTTTCAAGATATTAAATATTTTTTCTCTTTCAATATTATATATTTTAATTATAATAATTGATGTGCTAAAATTTTCCATTCCCTGTGACAATCTCAATATGCCCTAGTATGTATTTAGTGTAGTTTGATGGAACGGCTTGTTAATATATTGTTTAAAATGTTTGCACCGTTAGCATGAGTGAGATGGCATATAATTTTAATTTTTTATATTGCTTTTGTTTGGTTTTCAATTTATTTTACAGTGGCCTTCTAAATGAGTTTGGATTTATTCCTTAATTTTCTATCCTCTGAAATTAGCATGTTGAAAATATGGAGTCAGAATTTTATTTAAAATTCTCATTTTTATGTTGCTTCATCTGTGGGATACATATTAACATCTAATTCTCTTTCTTTAACTTACTTATACAAATATTTAGATTTTTTTCTTAATTTAGTTTGAATGTTATACATTTATTGTGATTTGACAGTTAGTCTAAATTTCCAAATCCATTAGCATACATTTTGTCATGGTATGTTCCTTCTAATGTGTTAAGTTCTGTTACATGAATGCTTAATTTATCTTTTCCCTAATGTTATTACTCATATTCTATTTCTTCATTAATAATTTTTTTTGCAAAGTTAAATGTTTCATTCTTGTTTTCACAAAAAAATTATTTTCTGCACTGTGTTTTTTCCCCTGATTTATTTCTTTATATTCTTATTATCCTCTCCTGTTTACTGGCCTTAGAAATATTGTCTTGTGATTTTACTAATTTCATGAGATGAATGCTTAGTTCACAAATTTCATCCTTGTTCATTTCCAAATGTAAACATATTGCCCTTGAATAACAATTATGTTAACCCTGCAGTTGTAATATGTAGTACTTTAACTATTACCTGTTAATAAATATATCTAATTTTCATTACTATTCTCACTTTGATGGATGAATTTCTTTGGAAGTACATTCCATAATTTTTGAATGTGGACATAAAAAGTTGTTATTGATGGTAAATTAAAAAGTTCCATGGCAAGAATACAGAGACTTATTTTATGAATTTGTTGGAATTGTTGAGGTTTAACTTTTAGCCTAATGTATAAATAATTATATAAATATTCCATTTTATAAATGTTCTCAAGATGAATGTGCGTCCTCTACTTATCAGCTTTCTAACTATGCTATGCAAACTTGACCCTTGTTAAGCTTATCGAAATTTCACACTATGATTATGAGCTTTTCAATTTCTCCTTGTAGGTCTATGATTTTTTGATTTATATATTTCAAAGCCATCCTATTAGTTACATGTAAATCAGAATTTTTAAGAGCTCCTATTCATCTGTTGCAAGACTCTTTCTGACCAGAATGATGCTTTGTGGTCAATTACCTACCTGTATTATTGACTTTCCTTTGGTGCTTACTTAGTATATTGTTCTCATCAGCTTACTCTATATTTTTCCATATTCTCAGGTTGTCCATGCATTTCATATAAATGAAATCTATTTAGATTTTGATTTTGTAAAAAAAAAAGCTCATACTCTGAGTATTTAACTGCAAGTTTACTCCATTTATATTTACAGTGATCATTGAGCTTTTTTTCCCACTAACATATCTTTTTATATTATATTTATCTCCCTTGTTTATGCTTTTATTTTCTGTCTTATTTCTTTCCTTATTTTTATTATATTGAAGGGTTTTATCCCCTTATAATTTACACTAGTAATTCATCCTTCCTTCCCACACATCTCTACTGGTTTAGAAGTTATATATATAATCACTCATATTTTTTCATTTGTATCATTGACATTGGATTATATACACATTGACTGGGTCAAGCTCTCTTTGATAGCTTATGTAATGATTCTTTCCATTTTGAATTATTGAAGTTTATTTGCAGAATAACCTTGCATTGCAGTTGTTTTATTTGCTCAGATACAGTGTGAGTGACTTTCTGCATCTATCTCTTTCTGACACTATTCTCCCACTACTGAAAATCACCATTTGAGCCCTTGTGAGTATAGGAGTAGGCTGGGCAGTGGGTGGTGGCCCAAATAAATGGGTATAGAGTCTTTGTCAAACTACAGTGATGACTCTTAAGGGGTTTTATTAAATACTCAGTACATGGGTTAATTCTACCCTTTCAAAAGTGTGTTGGGGCTGGATGGCTCAGTTGGTTAAGCATCCAACTTTGGCTCAAGTCATGATTTTGCGGTGTGTGGGTTCAACCTCCGTGATGGGCTCTGTGCTCGGAGCCTGGAGCCTGCTTCAGATATTGTGTGTCCCTCTCTGTCTACTCCTCCCCAACTCACACTATCTCTCTCTCTACCTCTCTCTTTCAAAAATAAAATAAACATTAAAAAATTAAAAAAGAAAGCGTGTCTAGCTTTATATGCCTTTAGATCAGCTCTTCAATTTATCATGCAATGTTAAGGATTCTTCTTGTATCACAGATCCAGCCCTCTATTGTCCTGGTTTCATCTGGTACCCTGGAAAACTTTATTTTTTTAAATCCTCTCGCTATTATAAAGATGTTTTTTAAGTTGTTACCCAATTTACGTTTTTTGCTAGAAATAGCAATGTTAATGGGAAATAAAGACTTGCTTGTTTTTATGTTGAACATGTATCAAGAGTAAAAATATTAATTTTGCCCAACAAGTTACCTTTGAAGGAAATTCGCAATATAGATTCATTTACAATTTACATTTTTAATTTTAAAATGTCAAATTCTGCCTTTTTCTCTTTAAGCAGAAATAAATATTGTAAAGAATACCACAAAGGTAAATATGTAAAAAGTAAACATTTAGAAAAATATATAATATTTGTGACATTTATGACTTCTTTGAGGATAATAAGTCTTACAGGAAAAGTGTTAAAAAGTAACACTATTTAAAAAAAACAAAGGTGTAAACATATCTTTAGAATGATATGTTTAGTATTTTAACTATATTCCATATTAATAATATTTCTAATTTTCATTATGATTTTCACTTTGATGCATGAATGTCTTTGAAGTTTCTTTGGATGTACATTCCAAAGCCTGGGTGGCTCAGTTCGTTAGGCATTTGATTTTTGATTTCAGTACAAGTCATGATTTCACAGTTTCCTGAGTTCGACCCCCATGTCTGACTCTGCACTGGCAGTGCAGAGCCTGCTTGGGGCTTTCTGTCTCTCTCTCTTTCTCTCTGTCCCTCCCCTGCCTACTCTGTTTCTGTCTTTGATAAAATAAATCAATAAACTTAAAAAAGAGAAATTCATTTTAAAAAATGATGGTATAAACTGATGAGTAAATGATATGTATTTGGAAGCCATGTATATGTCTGACATGTTAAATTATGTCTAAATTAGAATCAGAACATATTACATTAAAAGTATTACAATACTTTTCTTCTACTTATTATTTTCCTTTTTTTTTAAGAAAAACTCAATCCTTTTTTTTTTTTTTTTTAGTAAAAGCAAAACCAAACAAGAAAACAAGTTTGGAAAGATGTGTAGCTCACTTCCCTTGAATTTAAGTTACCCTGATGTTGTGACTGCCAAAAATATGACGAAGTGATGTGTTCTACATATGATGTTGAATGATTCTGCTGCATCCATTTAGGATTTTACTTTTAACATTACTTAAAAGAGATATATGAACTAATCGCTGTTTATCATTTCAATAGATATTGTTCCAACCCATCATATTCAAACATCCATATTATAAATTGTTGCTGATAAATGCTTTATAGATAGCATAAGATAAAATTGTACATCAACAGAGCTGAGATCATTGAGTTATTGATTCAATGTCCCTTGCTAAAATTACCAAGCTAAATATGATGTCAGTGCACAGATCAAACAGAAATGAAATCTATTAGTCTTTGTCATTATGCTTTTAATTTCAAGGGATGTTTTTAATGTAGCATGTATTTTTTTCTTGGTAACTGCCAATTCTTCAGAGGTGTCAGTAAATCAAAATATAAAACATGAAAGGTGTAACTTATGTCTTTTATGAGTCTCTTTGCTTTATGTGTATTTATTAGTTGCTTTCTTCCCTGCCATATATTAATGACACTTTAGTAATGATGGATAACCCATATCCTACATATATATTCCTATTTTATTTAAAAATATTAACAAGACCTCCAAATGTAAAAAGGCACAGATTTTAATGGCAGATAAGGAACTTATAGATGTTTCTGTTCTTAGAGACTATTTGGGGGAGTTCTGTACCCATGTTATTTTTGTTATTTTGGTGTTTACTAGTTTGATAGATATGTTTGCTTTTCTGACTCATTACAATTTAATCTGTAATGTAATGTTGTTTCCTTGGATTTTCATAACAGTTAAAGATAAACAGTGAACTTTGTAAAAGAGTAAGGGAGTATATAAGGTCTTGATACTTTTTATTCATTTTAAAGTTTTTTACTATAAACTTTCATTATATCAGTTTATACAATGGATTAACAGAGAGCCATTAGCATTAAATCTCCTACTGTTTTGTGGCATTTAAAAATTTTTTGTTTTTTATTTATTTTTGAGAGACAGAGAGAGACAGCACACTCATTTTTAAGATAAGAAACATAAATAATTATCTAGGCCTTGAGTAGCAAATATTATTTGTTTAGATGCATTATTCTTATTAAGATTGATACAGATTAATATAGGATTGTGCTATAAAAGTAGTTTATTTAAAATACACAAAAATATTCAAGTGATTTTGAATAAACTTTTCATTATGTTTTATTTAAAAATTTTTTTGAATGTTTTATTTATTTTTGAGAGAGAGAGAGAGAGAGAGAGAGAGAGAGAGAGAGAGAGAGAGAAAACATGGGCAGGAGAGGGTCAGAGAGAGAGAGGGAGACACAGAATCCGAAGACAGACTCCAGGCTCTGAGCTAGCTGTCAGCCCATAGCCCGATGTGGGGCTCGAACCCACAAACTGCAAGATCATGACCTGAGCTGAAGCCAGACGGTCAACGGACTGAGCCTCCTAGGGGCCCCGAATAAACTTTTAGAATCCAATGTATTATTATTAAAAATGAAGATATTTTCTGAATAAATTATGACTAACATAAAATTTATACAGTACTATTTATTTTAAAGCAAAATGATTTTCATCTTCTGAATTCAACTGACTGGTACAGTCTATGTTTTTCTTTACCAGAAAGAGACTTACTGTATAAGCTGGTATCTTTCTTATACTCATCTAAATAATATAATTAAAAACAAAAATCGACTATCCACCATTTAAAAATTAATTTTATTATACAGATAAAAATAAGAAAATCAGGTATGGAAGTATATACCAATTTACGTTTTGTGTCATTGCCTTATTAATTGCAAATGCAATACAAAGCAACTGTCAGATCTAAAGAAATAGAAATAGTGATTTCTCTAAATTGTTCACCTATGCAATTCCATGCCTTTCCACAAAGGTAACCATTCTTTTCTTTTAATGTTTTTTTAATTTGAGAGAGAGAGAGAGAGAGAGAGAGAGAGAGAGAGAGAGAGTGTGCACGAGTGGGGGAGGGGTAGAAAGCAAGGGAAACACAAAATCCTAAGCAGGCTCCAAGCTTTGAGCTATCAGCACAGAATCTGACATGGAGACTCATGACTCATGATTCATGAGCTATGAGATCATAGTCTGAGCCAAAGTCAGATGCTTAACTGACAGGGGCACCCAGGTTCCCCAAAGGTAACCACTTTTAACAATTTAATTTCTTGCACTGAAATTATTTAAAACTTTTCACTTAATAAGAGAGTTATTTCTATATCATAGAACTTTACACCATACTTTATGAACTACAAAATATTCCTTAAACAAAGGTCTCCCATTATGTGCTCTACTCTATTCCCATTGATGAAGAGAAGAGTGTTTTATTTATTAAGTTTTTGGCCATAAGAATTATGCACTGACTATTCTTGAAGATGCATCATCAAGTTTAAATACAATATTTCTTATGGTAAATTCCTAGAAAGGGTTTACTTGGAACAGAAACACATGTTTATCTAATATTATGAACAATACTGTCTGTCAAATTATACTTTCAAAGGGTTGAATCTGCTTACAATCAGTGTAATACTGTATATCAGTAGGCATTACTAGGAACTCTATTCTCATAATTTGTGTGTTTGGGTATGTGTTAATCTGATAGTGCAAAATGATTCTACATTGTATTATAAAATTCATTTGTTTCAAACATAGAGAAGTTGAACATTGACTTGGAGTATACTTTGTTTAGTTCTATATTAAGTTGTCAGTTTTATATTTATAATTATTTGCCTATTGAATGCACCACAAAAAGTATCCTTTTGTTGCCTCCCTTTGTTGCTTATCTCTTTGCACCTTTCATCTGTTTTATTTTTATATAAAGAAATAAATATTTTCCTTTATCACATCTGAGATGTTTTGTGTTTTGGGAGATACCATCCAAATATTTTTTAATTACTTAAATATTATTCTAACAGTTTTATCATTTTTACTTTTAACTTCTTACATTGGAATTTATTTTTTTTTACCTATGACAAAGACTTGGAATTTGTAAACTATTTATTCAATAATTTCTTTATATCAGTATTGAATCACGAATATTTATTTTATACTTCAGGTTGTAATCCAACATTATTTTATTTTCTTGCTCAAATATTTTTACCTTTGGCTATTGGGAGCTCTTTCAGCTGCTTCCTGTGTCCTTGCTCCTCTGATATTATTGGGCTGTGTGTGTGTGTACACGTGTGTGCGGGTGTGTGTGTGCGTGTGCACGTGTGTGTGCGTGTGCAAGCGTGTGTGTGTTTAGCAATTTTATTTTTGTCACTACAAAATGTTCCAGGTTCATCTCTAGAAATTATTATCTGGATCTCAGAATTGTCCATTTATTCAAAGAACCTTGGTTCCTTTATTTGGAAAATATTATTAGAAACTTAGATCTGGATGTAATATAATATTTACTATGGATTAAAAATAAGTGTTAGGAGAAAAGTGCTGAAATTAAACACCTGTTAATATTATAAAGAACATGGCTTGTATAACAATATACCAAGTCATTTTATTGCCTTACTTTGAGCTAGCCTACCTAATTTTAAGTAATAAAATTAAGTGATCAATAATGTTGAAATTCATTAAGACTGACATTTTTTTCTAATAAATGCCATCCATTTTTTTCTTTAATATATGAAATGAAGAGAGCACGTAACAGAGCAGGTAATGTTAAAGCAATTTTCTTGAGTGAAATATTACGTTTAAATTAATAGACTTGATAGGGGAAAAATAAGCAGCATAATAACTCTGTTTTAAACAATGATGCAATGAATGTCTCTACCAATAATTAATAGATGAATATGTCTGAAATATCTAAGCACTATTTTTGTACACATAAAAGTAGAGTGTTGCCATTAGAGTTAAAGGTATACTTAAAGCGCTGTGCATGACATACCCACCTTGTTGCCGGGCTCTGTGTAAGATCCAAGTGGTTCCTGAAGTTTCATTAGCATACGCATGCTCCTGCACATATCAAAGATGTTTGTTCGTTCACTTCTCTCTTGTATTTAAGGAAGCCTTAGTTAGATCTAAATTTACATTCTTCTGCTCTTTATTCTGCCAGCAATTTGTCAAACACCTTATGCAAATATGCTGAATCAGCTTATTTACAAAATGACTTTCTTCCTCTCCTCTTTGGAAAATTCTCTAGTTATGTATGTGTATATAAGCTACTCTAAGTTAATGTGTAAATAAAATATCCAGTCTTCTTGACAGACTGAACAACTTCATAATGAATTCACCAATGTTGATGATTAACTTGAATATTTTAGGTAAAAATATTCACATGTCATTTTTAAACCACTGAGTTTTAATTTAAATTGGCAACATATTCTTTAAATTTTACATGCTGTTTAATTTTGTGGCTTTAAAAATGGTATAATATTATATGTAAATATATAGTCATTTTGTTGAGTTTTTCCTAATGTATGAAAAAAACACAAAATTAAATACTTCCTTTGAAATGATTGTTCTCTCTCTCTCTTCCCTTTCTAAGAAATCTATTGAAATTGTGGTGTTTATTCCCTAAATTCACTAATGTATTTCATGTAATACACGTACCTGTGTATTTTTCTACATTTGAAAAATGCACAGAAATAGTTTGGAAATACTTTACTGAGCCACGTCTAACCCATGAAAACAAGTGATCTTTCATATTTCCGTTGTCCCATTTTGATGAAGACCTTTGGAACACTCTAAGTAGACTGCAGACAATCAGCTATTGTCTCTTGCTTCTCTTCTAGAGGCACACTTAGCTTTCATTAAGCTCACCAGTCTTGGAATTAAAAGTTACTTTAAATTACTACAAATTCAGGTATAATAACTATTGACAATACGAATGTCATCTCTGGAAGCAGGAATTGCGATAAAACATAGAGGTATGATTAGGAATTTTTCCAAACATCAAGAAAATTTCCTGTTGGGCACCTGGGTGGTTCAGTTGGTTAAGCGTCTGGCTTCGGCTCAGGTCATGATCTCATGGTTAGTGGGTTCAGACCCCGCATCGGGCTTTGTGCTGACAGCTAGCCCAGAACCTGGAGCCTGCTTCGGATTCTGTATCTCCCTCTCCCTCTGACCCTCCCCTGCTTGCGCTGTCTCTCAAAAAAAATCATTAAAAAAAGAAAAAAAATTTTTCTGTTAAGGTGGAATGGTGATACAAGTACTTTTTTAAAGTTTTTATTTAAATTTCAGTTAGTTAACATACAGTGTAATATTAGTTTCAGGTGTACCATATAGTGGTTCAACACTTCCATACACTGCCCAGTGGTCATCACAAAAAAATGCACTCCATAATCCCCATCACCTATTTAACCCATCTCCCCACTTGCTTCCTCTCGGGTAACCATCAGTTTGTATTCTTTATTTAAGAGTCTGTTTTTGGTTTTCCTTTCTCTCTTTTTCCCCTCCCTTTGCTCATTTGTTTTGTTTCTTAAATTCCACATATGAGTAAAATCATACAGTATTTGTCTTTCTCTGACTAACATTTCCCTTACCACAATACTCTCTAGCTCCATCCATGTTGTTGCAAATCATATTTCTTCTTTTTATGGCTGGGTAGTATTCCATCATACATATGAACCACATCTTTATCCATTCATCATCAATGGAAACTTGGGCTGTTTCCATATTTTGGCTAAAATAGATATTGATGCTATAAACATTAGGTTCACAGATCCCTTTGACTTAGTATTTCTGTATTCTTTGGGTAAATGCCTAGTAGTTCAATTACTGGATCATTAGGTAGTTCTATTTTTAACATTTTAAGGAACCTCCATAGTTTTTTCCAGACTAGCATCCCCAGTTTGCATTCCTACCAACAGTACAAGGGTTTTCCCCTTTTTCCACATCCTCCCCAACACGTGTTACTTCTTGTTTGTTGATTTTAGACATTCTGACAGGTGTGAAGTGATATCTCATTGTAGTTTTGATTTGCATTTTCCTGATGATGAGTGATGTTGCACATCTTTTCATGTATCTGTTAGCCATCTGCATGTCTTCTTTGGAGCAAGTACTTTTTTTCCCATGGTAGGTTCTTTTTTATTCACTTATTTAAATTCAAGTTAATTAACATACAATATAGTATTGGCTTCAGGAGTAGAACCCACTGGTTCATTGCTTACATACAACACCCCGGTGCTCATCGTAACAAGTGTCCTCTTTAATGCCCATCACCCATTTAGTCCCTGCTCCCAGCCACCTCCCCTCTAGCAATCCTCAGTTTGTTCTCTGTATTCAGGAGTCTCTTATGGTTTGCTTTCCTCTTTGTTTTTGTCTTATTTTTCTTTTGCTTTCCCCTATGTTCATCTGTTGTGTTTCTTGAATTTCATGCAAGTTCTTTTTTTTAAAAAAAGTTAAATTTAGCAAGTGGTTCATTAATTCCAGTGACTTTATTATATAGTTGGTCAATCTCCATATGAGTAAGAAGGTGGATATTATAATTAAAATAAATTAGAGCATTGAAAAGTCTATTAAAAATCATTATCCTCCTAGTCATTTATTTCTTCGGCTTCAAGGAATATTAGGATTTATCAATTGCTCTCGGCTACAAACCACTTAGAAATTCTGAAAATTCTTTTTTGCCCCCACTACTCTCAACCTATTGTGTCTTTAATGCCATAACTTAAATAATTGTATCTAAATGTAACTTGCTTTTCAGGATTAATTGGAAATTAAACAATGTCATATCTTTGATGGTGTGGGCCACAAGTTGGGTGATACATATGCTCTATTATCCATGACATAAACAAGCATTTACAGTAATCAATACAATGTAAAAAAACCACTCTTAGCAGATCAAGGTCAATGCCACACAAAGTCCTAATAAATAGCACAGTAATGTACATAGGCAAGAAATCCTTCCTTTAAATTGTATGGTTATAATGGGAGGAGGATTTATGTCTGGACTGTATGTTTAAACATAAGAGACACTGGCATAGAGCTGAACTGAGTGAGTGGAATCCATTTAGCTATGGATGATGTAGCTGAAGAATTAAATTTGGAACCTGCAGGCTTTAGCTTGGTACTTCCCAGAGTAAGCTACACAATAAGAGTCAGACTCAGGAGTGTTTTTAAGAGCTTTCATGGTATAAAATGGTCATGATAGATCACTGTTCCTTTAACAATATTTAAGTGGTAGCTGTTTTTAGGAGTTTAAGTGTAAACACAGTAAGAAGCTGGAAAACATATCTTGAGCCAGAGACTTTAACAAGTCTGCAACATGGCAGGATGCCAAAGAGAAGAGTCAAGAGCACCGGTACTGGAAACAAACACAAAGGCCTGAGCCAAGAAATTTTACTTATGATGCCTTCAAGGGTACAGAAAGGTCTTGGACAGTCTTTCCTGGAGTTATCTGTGCTGAATCAGCTTCTCCCTAATTAAATTACTTATTTCACTGGCAGTGGCCAAGCCAAAGTCATTTCTGATGGACTCAAAGGTAAGCATACTCAAAGAGAATTTTGATGTTGATTAGAAAACCTGTGGCCTTTATATTTACTATACAGCTTTTCTACAAAAGTACTGATGTTTATGTTTTTAGAGGGTTAACATATACCATTTCTATTTTCTAAAGGCCTTAAAACATACAATGTGAAAATAAACAAACAACTTTCTAGTATCATGCTATTTTCTTAAGCAACAGTATTTGTTTACTAAAAATACAGATGTGGGACATCCATGTGATACAATACTACTGAGTAATAAAAGAAAACAAACTACTGATAAGTGTAACAAGTTGGCCATATCTCAAATATAAGGAACTAAATGAAAACCTCCAGACCCAAATGGTTATGTATTACATGTTTCCATTTGCATGACATTCTGGAAAAGGCAAACTTATAAATTCAGAAAATAAATTAGTTGCCCAGAATATAGAGGCAAGGGCATGATGAGTTAATTATCTGGGATGAAAGAAATATAGGTATATGACTGTGTGCATTTGCAAAAACTCATAGAATGATGTACCTAAAAAGGGTAAATGTTATTGCATATAAATGACTTTAATAGAACTGATTATTAAGGCTTATATAATTCAGAAAGTATCAATTATCAAGTACTTCAGTACAATCAATTAAACAATTACAAAAATTCACAGCATATATTTAATATTACAAGTATAATCCTTATCCTTTTCCTTATCAAAGGTCACTCAAAGGTCACAGAGAAGACCAAAGAGTGAGGTTTCAAGCTTAGAATTTCTTATTGCTTGCAGTTGTTTTTAATCTGCTCCAAAATGCTTCTCTCTTAATATACTGAATATTTAAAATGTTTAAATGAAAATTAGCATTAACATTTAGTCTTCCTTGAGAATCCACAAACCCTCTATTGGATTGTTTTGAATCGGTAATAGCTGAATAATATGACATGAACCCTTTTTTGGGTCATAAATTTAGGTATCACCTATTTAAATAAAAAGACAAGGAGAAAAGTCATTCTTTCATAATTGGCTTGTCATTTAATCAGTTTGATTTTTTCCCAAAAATGTATGTAATTTTTAGACATATCTTAAGTTACTTGTGTTATTTTCTGATATACATTTTCTCCCAGATAAAATAAAATCCTTTAATTATAAATCTAGACTTCATATTTATAATGTCTATATTTGAAGTAGACATTGAGTTATTAATTTATTTTAGATTAGCATTTCTTCTTGGATATTGATATATGTTCACATTTTAGATCACTAAATTTAAGAAATTTACCTATTTGATTAAATTGGCCTACAACAAAATCAAGAAGCAATATTCATGAATCATATATCAATGTTGCCAGCCATTGTCCATTTCTTTTCGACTTTATGCAGAAGAAATAATTGTATTATGTCAGTGTGCAAGAAACTATTTTTTCTTACAATGAATTCTAGTTTGTAATAGACAGATATATATGTCTGTAATCTATGTTTTGGAAATCTTCAAATTCACTTCAGAATTTAAGCTTCTTTCTTACTTTACTTTTTTTTTTTTAAAAATGTGTATTTATTTTTGAGGGAAAGAGTGCAAGCAGGGGAAGGGCAGAGAGAGGGGGACACAAGATCCAAAGTGGGCTCAATACAGAGCCTGATGCAGGGCTTGAACTCATAAACCACGAGATCATGACCTGAGCTGAAGTCAGACGTTTAACTGACTGAGCCATCCAGGTGCTCCACTTCTTTCTTCTCTTTTATCCTCATCATTATATATTTATTTATGATATAAATTTATGATCTCATAGTTCATGAGTTCGAGCCCCATGTTGGGCTCTGTGCAGACAGCCCAGAGTCTGGAGCCTGCTTCAGATTCTGTGTCTCCCTCTCTCTCTGTCCCTCCCCGCTCACACTCTGCCTCTCTCTACCTCAAAAATAAATAAACATTAATTTAAAAAAAACAAGTAAAGAAGCATAGGTAAAAACAGTATTTCCAGGACTTCATCTATTGGTACATAGGACCATGGAGCCCAATACACTTCTCTAAAATTTCACTCTCTAGCAAATTATTCAATTTCTTAATATCAGCCCTCAGATAAGAAACTAAATTCCTATGGTATTATGATATAATCCCTCTTGGGATTCAAAAATTGCAGTTCATTTTGACATTTATTATCTCTCCAGTGTTTGAAACTCATATATTTCTATTATAATGTTGTGTCACAAGTTATCTTTTGTCAATAAGTAATTTAATTTTTTCCTTTCACGAGGCAATTCAAGTCTAATTCAGCATCTTCAGGCATATCTTCATGTATCTCTATTTATTTATTTATTTTCAACATTTATTTATTTTTGAGAGACAGAGCATGAATGGGGGAGGGGTAAAGAGAGAGGGAGACCAGAATCTCACGCAGGCTCCAGGCTCTGATCTGTCAGCACAGAGCTGGATGTGAGGCTCAAACCCACGAACCTTGACATCATGACCTGAGCTGAGTTGGGCGCTTAACCGACTGAGCCACCCTGGTGCCCCATAGCATCTCTATAAAAAGGAAGACATTCATAAATACTAAATCACTTTAGTGGAAAATGTCACAAATATAAAATATGTAGCCAACACTAATTTAGGAAAATTGCCTCTGACTGAATGTTGGACAAACGGTTGTGATATAGAACTGAAAGTCATACAATTTTTTGCGCATGTCTCTAGAAGGCAGAATTTTAATTGAACTGAAAGTGTCATAGAACAAAAAGGAAGTGAAAAGCCATGCTGCTTCAGAGGGGTCCTTTAAAGCAGAGTCCGGGCTAGAAGAGCAACTCAGTATTTATCAGGGTGCAAATTCCAGTCAGGACAAGATGGGGGCCAATTAGTTGTATAAAAATATCCTACTTTGTTTATATTGTATGACCTTCTCTCTAGATTTTTTAGTCTTCAACGTAATTTTGTGTTTACTAAAGAAAATGTAAATCTCATAAGTATGTAGCAGTTCCAATAAAAGGATAGCATTCTAAAACTTTCGTTTTGCAAAAAGACATCTAAAGCAATGTTGATTATCAAAGCTTGTGACATGTCCTTGAGGTAATGCATCCTGAAGTAAGGGCATATCACAAAGATTTAACCCATCTGTGGAAAAATAGTTCATAAATAAATTCTCATAATCTTTTGACAAAATACCTTGTGAGAAATATAAAATTACAGGTGTGTGCTTGGCCATGGAGTGTATGAGGGAGGCATTTAAAATAATGTCATTAACCTAAAGCAACCCAAATTTGTAATGCATTTCAACATAAATGGGCTCCCACGTAAGATGAACTAGAGGCAAAAGTGCTCGAACTTTTCAGAAGCTTCTGTCAAATGCATTATAATTTCTCTTAAAGAACACTGGAATGTTTATGGCAGTAAAATTTCTCCTAGATTTTTAGTAAAGAGTGAAAAACATCCAACCTTAGAGTCCTGGGGATTTTGAGGCATTAAACTTCTTATTAGTGAAGGGTTAATTCTACACAGATTACAGAATCTCTATAGATTCTTAAACACACAGAGTTTGAAGGATATTAACCTAAAACCATCTTACAGCATCAGAGGACACGTTACTTTCTGACACTAAAATAAAGGTGTTGTCTTGAAGTGTTGAGTCACTATATTAAATCCCTGAAACTAACATTACACTCTATGTTAACTAACTGAAATTTAAATAAAAACTTAAAAAATAAAAAGACACAATGGACATAAATATGTAATTGAAGAATATCACAGAAAAAACTCCAGAAAATTCCATTTCTACCTTTGCCACCTGGAGCAACACCTTGCATTAAATGTCTGGCAGACTCTGTCGATATATATTTTTTCCACATCAATGCTGTAAGGTGACATCAAAGAGACATGGAGTAGAGAATCAATATCTTAGTGCCAGCAGCAGCAGCAAAAATGTGACCGAGGTGGCGTTTACTCTTGATCTGGTTACAGCCTTTCCATCCCAACCTTCTAAAAGTACCAGCGAGCACATCCAGAACCCACTTGGCAGAGCTTTTCTTTCAGTTGTAGCTATCGAATATATTTCACTTTTATCTCACAATGGGAGTGCAATGGTTAAGAAAGAAACAGATAAAAACAAGCAATAGGAAAGGGTTCCTAAGTAGTTCATTAAATGGCACTGTTTCAAAACAGCAGTGCTTATTGAATTGTGCCTCTGAAGGGGGCTGGAGCTATGCAGAAGATAAGAGATAGAGAAAGCGTACCAGGGCATTATGAAGCTTGCTCAGGTTACACAATTGGCTTTTGCCAGCTCTCCAGACATGCACAATATTAGAAAGAAAAATGGAGAAGAGCTAAAGATATATCAGAAGTATTTCAAACGACAGCCACCCAATTTATATCCAACCTGTAATGAATGGAATGACATGTTTAACGTAACTTAGTCTGTACTTTAAACAATATTTCCTCAGTTAGTTTAAAAAGCAAGGTTATGATTGATGATTCCACCATAGTGTATTTGCTTCACCATAACAGACATTACAACAGACTAAATATCCCAATAGTTTTAAACAGACCATCTTACGTAACAATAAAATGAAAAATGTTTTATTTCAGTTCTTGCTATTGGATCACATCCTTTAAAAAGTGAATTAAAAATATTCCAGATGAATAAGATGTATTAATTTAATAACCAATATTGAATGCTCAGATGACTCTGTAAACTCAGGAGTCACAGACAGTTTGAGCCCCATGAAAATGGTATTTCTTAAATGAGTGACAACCAGGATTTGATGCTTTAAGTGTAATCCTGAAAATGAAATATTACTATGGAGAACTGGAGAACTGTGTATACATATGCTGACTGTATGTATATATATATATATATATATATATATATATATATATATATACACCTAAATATATACATAAATATATACATAAATATATACATATGTACATATATATATATAACTTATCAATAGCATAATGCCATTCTTTGTGTTCTACCTCTTTCTAAAATGATTTCAGGCAGCTTGCAACCGAAAAGTAAACATGCCAGTAATCTTCTCTTTGCACCTCATCTTGAAGTCCGCAGAGGGTTTTTACTCTGCACTCAACTGACCTAGGACTTTGCAGAGTCTGTACACCACGTTTCCCTTACCATGCTACCTTAACCCCCTGCATCCCCCTTTTTAAAAAATTCTTCCCCTCCCCCCAAACGTTGCCTTTTGACTACTTTGGAACACTTAGCATGACTCATGCAGGTAGATTTAACTTTCTCTGCATGTTTGTCGACTGGTGAGCGCACATGGAATGAGGAGGAAGGAGGGTGTGGGAGTCAACGGTTTACTGCAGAAGTTCCAGCTCCTTGTGCAATCGTCTTTGAATCCCAGTGCTCACCACAATGCCTGCACATGAAGATTCAAAAGCGTCATTAATGAGATAAAAAGAAAAAGATGCCCAGATATTCTTCATCACTCAGTTCTCTACGGCTGATGTTTTTAAGCAAAGAAAGAAAAAGAAAAAAAAATGCACCTAGTGTATCTCTTGTAAGAGATATAACAGAAATATGCTTTTTATTCAAGAGAAAGTCACTGAGACTTTTTAAAACTAACCTTTTCCTCCCGCAGTGCTTAGGAGAAGTTAACGTTTCAAATGTTGGTGAATTTACTTTATGAGCAAAGATTAGATCTTAAAATCCTTAGAATCAAATGCTCGCATTTGACACTTCCGGAAGCAGAGTCTATTAATTTTTTCTACCTTAATTTCAGAAGGGAGGTTTAAGATCAAGTTTTAACTTCATGACTAACTGGTGTAAGAATGCAGGGTAAGACACAATTACCACAGCCCGGGGTTTCTGTGACATTTTACTTTGTCTTGATTTTAAGAGCTTTAGAATTCTTATGAAAGATATTCTTATCAAAATAGAGGTTTAAAAACCAGAATTTGAATATCACGTGCCTCTTCTATGAGGCTGTCAGAGAATGACAAAAGTAGTCGGTAAATATGATGATCTATATAGCTAATAACAATTATATGGATGCTATTTGAAAGAGATGATAGTTTATGAAAATTACATGCATAATTGGAGAGTGAAATATTTTCCCAACTTAAAATAATGTGCTGAAGTGAATTTTATGCACATTTCTAACTTTACAAATTCATGGAGTAAAAGCAAAACTCAGGTTTTATTTATATAATTCTATTTCTAACAAAGGTAAGAGTATGCACTTTTTGTACGTTATGCTAAAAATATCTAATGAAAAATTCAAATATAAAAATAAATGTGCATAAAGAAGCAAAATAAAGAACACAATAAAGTTTACTTATGAAGAAGTGTTTCAAGGCATTGTTTTTGTTTTGATTTAAAATTAAAATATGTTGACTGATTACAGAAAGCTAAAATTTATGCTACAAAGGTGTCAAACAGTAATGTGTCAAGGACCTTAGAAAATACTTACTGTAAACTCTCATCCAATCAGAAAAGACCCTGATCTGGCTTCTAATTTGTCACTAATCCAATCAGCTAGGCATAGTGGACACTGAATTTGGAACCCCTTCTATAATTGGACATTCTTCAATTTCTATAAAGTCATTCATTCTTCTGTTAACTTTTTGTCTGAATCCTCTGAATCAGTACCAATTGGTCTGAATGAGAATTCTACCTAAAATTTTAAACTGGAGTATTTTTATTTCATTAAGGCTTAATGTCTACATTTTACTGAACTTGTTTCCAGACTTCTCATTGTCCTGCATGCCTTCTGTTGGAACTTTTTTTCTATTTCAATATCCTTTTTAAATAGAAGAACATGCAGGGTAAGCACAACTCTGATGTGATGTCACTAGATTTCTCTTCTGCCTCCCATATATATATATACTGATACTCTCCAGAATTCTGAAATCATACTTAGGCTTTATTTTACTTTCCACAACTGTGCTCAGACTTTATTTTATTTACCACATTTAATATTTTTGCATCAGTTTAAATGGCTTCAATATCAAAGCATTGATGACTTGTAAAAACATAGAAAAATCAAAACTACTCTCCTGTACTCCAGTGTTGCGTATCTAAATATAAACCCAGGTTCTATATTCCAAGCTCATATCAAAGGATTCAGAGGCAACTCAAAATTTGTTTCTTCTTTCAACATAAATGTACTCATATATGTACCCATATGTTTCAAGCAATATTCAAGAAATTTTGGATACATCAATGACCAAAGATCTCTGTCATTGTACAGTTTTATTATGGAGTTCAATGGGCATGCAATGAATAACAAATACAACAATAATTAAATTAGTGTGTCTGAAATTAGATCCTATGGAAATAAGGAAGGAACACTAGAGCAGAAATCAAGGAAGGATATGGCAGGAACTGAGAATTTGACGTTTGAGCAAAACTTGAAGGAAGGAAGGAAGGAGTTGGAAGGAACACACTTGGTATCACATGTCAAAGGAGCTCTGGGAGAACTATCAAGCTATAAATAAACTAAAATATGGGGAGGGAAAGCAAAAAATGTATGCACTCTGTTGAAAATATAAAGAAATTGCAAGGATTATAATATATTAACTTTGGTTAAAAGTCATCAATGGACTTAATTTTAAGCAATTAAACTACATTTTCCAAACCTATTTATACTTCCTCTCTATATAAATTGTCTATTTTATCCCTTTTCCTCTCTTTTTTAACTTCTAACAACTTCTATCTTATCCTTTCTTTTAGCCCGTGTTCTGCTAATTCAGGGATAATAGAGAAACGATCAGGAGAGCAACATTTCTCCTGTACTCTCTTACCTGCTTCTTTCCCCGGATGTTCTACATTTTCCCATTTCCGATTTCTTGCTGGTTCCCAACTTACTCAGCACTGGAGTAATCCCATGTTCACTCCTTAGGTCTCTTCTCTTTTGTACTTACACCCTCCACACTTTTTAAAAAATGGTTTAATGTACCATCTATAGGCTGATGGCTCTTACCTACTATTTTTTTTTTTTTATGTTTGCTCTGGATCTTTCCCAGGGATACTATACATGATATGTCCGACTGCTTACTAAAAATATTTATATGTATGTAATGAGAGGCAGAACGACCTCTTCCCTAAATATGTTAAGTGCTTTATCTTTCAACTCTGCAAATTGCTACATTACATGGCAAAAGGGATTCTGAACTGTAATTGAGATCACAGATCCTAAGATAAGTCCTGGGTTACCCACATAGGTCCAATCAGATCACATGGCACCTTGCCTGCTGACTGATTTTGGTCAGGAAGGAAGAACCAGTTAAGTCACATTGTGCCTAGACTTTAGCACCATGAAAATTGTGAGATAATAAATGTTTGTTGTTTTTAGCCAAAAAAATCTGTAGTCACTTGTTATGACAGCAGTGGAAAAATAACTAAAATATTTATTTGGCATCTTAGCAATAGAAAATTATGATTAATACCTAATGAACATTTGACATCTCATGTATCAGAAACCAAATTTCACATGTCTCCTAATTTCTCCCCAAACCTATTTCCTCTACAGTCTTCCTCATCCCAGTAAATGAATTTTTACCCTTCAGTAGCTCAGACCGAAGGCCTTGGAATCATCCCTTATGCTTGCTTGTCTCTCTCACACACTCCACACCAAGCCACCAGCAGCATCTTTTTGGATTAACTTCAGGAGACAGCCAGTGTGTGAGTAGTTCTTAGCACCTGCCTGCTGACACTATTATATCTCAGCTAGATGCTGTGATCATCTCCTCACTGGTCTCCTTGTTTCTACCTTTGTCCCTTCCATCTCTTCTTAATCTATCAGCCAGGATAATCCCTCCAACAACTAGTCAAATCCTGTTTCTCATTAGTCCAGCTCTTCCAATGTGTTCTACATGTACAATAATAAAAATTATGATGTGAAAAAGCAGGCTCAGAGAGGTAGAGGTACAGAAGTCCAGAGAAAGGGGACGTGATAAGATCATATGTTCTGGCATTTTCGATACCAAAGTTTAAAGTTTGTCTTTAAACCAAGCTATAAAATTAAGAATTCCAAGAATTCTTATCTATACCTTAAGGAACAGAAAGAGTTCAGTTTTAAAGAAGATATGACCAAAGAAAACTACAAAAATAATTCATAGTGGTTATAATGGAAAAACAGAATTGGGTGAGGGGCATAAAGAAGATGATATTTGCTTTTTGGTTGATACTCTTTTCTATCACTATAAATTTTTACAAGTAACATGTATTAGTTATATTAAATACTCCTGTAAAAACCTGAGTTTTTACCTGGTCACCTCTGAAAAGTGAGGTCTGCAAACATAAAGTAGAAGTAGAAAAATCAGAGATTATGTAGATTTTTTCAACTGCTTAAATGAATTAATTTAATCCAAAACTCATATTACCATAGAATAGTAATAATTTTACTCTTTGAATATGAAAAAGAATCATCTTATTTAAATTGAACTTCTTGCTTGAACTTCTTTTACATACATTATAACATATTTATATAACTCAAGTCAAATAAATATTCACTAGAAACAATAAATTTTTAAAGATGTATAGGGTAAAAGAATGATCCATTGTGCTACTATGGGGGATAAACATATATATAAATATATTGACATCCTAAGTAAGTATGCTGGGTATTCTTTCAAATGAAAAAGTAAAGGAAATAACTGCTATGCAGTATTTAGATGTATATTGTATATATATATACATGTGATATCTAATATTAAATAATCTTTTTAATTATTTGAAATGAAATTAATTATATACTTCTATAAAATAATTCATGTTCCAAGGCCACTCTAGGGAACTAGTTAAAATTTTAAAGAATATTTTAAAGGACAGCCTTAAAATAAAGCTTTGATAAAATAAAAGCAAAAATTGAAACAGTAGGCTTATGTGAAGTTTTAATAATTTCTTGAAAGTTTTTTAAAACATATTTTTGGAAAAGCTTTTACATATTCAAGCAAATTGAAACATGTTACACACTTTATTCTTTAGCATAACTTTACTGCAAAGTATGTTGAACTCTATGTAAGGGGTATTTCCTCTTTTTAGAATAAGAAAGTTACAAAAATAATGTTTTTTAAATGTGGTGGATAAGTATCTGACAGTTCTCAGCGGTTATGTGATTCAATTCCAGGAATAGAGATCATCTTATTCGGGACAGATTGGAAGACAGACATTTAAAAGGTCTACTTCAATCTCTTTTGTGAAGCAAGCACCACTAAGTCAATAATAATTTGAATTTAAATGTAAAAATATATTTATTTCCAGAAACTGAAGTAATTTAAACAAAATCAAAAGTACATTTCTATCATTGAGTAAGGAAGCTCATTGATATGTATGGTAATTTAGGCATTGGGCCTAAAAATATGTAGTAAGAAGAAATATAGAGAAGAGAAATATATTAATAAGTAGAAAGAAAGAAGACAAGAGCACATCAGAAATATCACTTCCACATACTTAATTTCTATTTTGAGGTCCTTTGTGCTCTATTCAAAAAGCTATTTAAAGTTAAAAAGAAAGATGATCAATAACTTCTAATCATAATCTTGTCTTTTCCATTTCTCTCTTTTCCTCTCATCTTTTTCATCCCTCTCTTTTCCTTACAGTAACAGAGTAGACACAAGACTAAGCCATTCAAATTAAATGATGCTTCAAGTACAGACAGCAACCTGGAGAAAGTAATAATAGCCTAGCAGAGAAAGACAAACAGTTTCAATTCGATATCAAAAATGCAATGGTGTGCACCGGCACAGGACACTTACTTGAGCATAGAGAAATGTCTAGTAAGGCTAGAAGGTAAACAGACATATCCAAATAAACTGTCTCATACAGAAGCAAATATGCAGATATTGTCCATTTTTCCATTGGACTACTGATTTTTAAAAATCAATTTTAAGGGGCGCCTGGGTGGCTCAGTCAGTTAAGCGTCCGACTTCGGCTCAGGTTATGATCTCACAGTTCATGGGTTTGAGCCCCACTTAGGGCTCTGTGCTGGGGCTCAGAGCCTGGGGCTTGTCTTCGGATTCTGTGTCTCCCTATTTCTCTGGCCTTGCCCTGCTCATGCTGTGTGTCTCTCTCTCTCATAAATAAATAATAAAAATATTTTAAAAATTAAAAAAATCAATTTTAAAGGATAGAACTTTACATTAAGATTTTTAATGTGAAATCTTTTACATATGTATCATCATATATATTGTTTTCACTTTTCCCTAGTTTTTCTTTTTTGACCGTATTTGTGTCTTAATATAGTTACATTGCCAGTATTTACAATTATGGTTTCTCTTTCTTTTCCAAAATCATGATTTAGAAGGTTGTTTCACTTAAAAAAAGTTAAAAGAATAAAAGAATAAATATATAAGTATAATAAGATGATATAGTTTAATCCATATTTGCATGTGTATAGAACAAATACATATAATCAAATATCTACTAAATATTCACATATATTTAGCAACAACAGAATATATTTAATTATGTTACTTATATTACTTCTAATGTATAATAATATATACCATCTAATTATACAATACACAATAATATATAGTATCACATACTACCATATATAATTCCCTGTTTAATTTTGATATATTTCAAATATTAGGTTTTTTCATTATATGTTATTCTATTATGATTTTCTCTTTTTAAATCATTATTTGAAAATCTTCCTCTTTCTGACTGATGCTTTGTAATATAGCTTGAGGTCCGGAATTGTGATACCTCCATCTTTGTGTGTGTGTGTGTTTTTTCAAGGTTTATTTGATTATTCAGAATTTTTTAGATTCTATACAAATTTTAGGATTGTCTGTATTAACGCTTTAAAAAATGCTGGTGTTATTTTGATAGGGATTGCATTAAATGTGTTGATCACTTTGGGTAGTATAGACATTTTAACAATATTTGTTCTTCCAGTCCATCTTCATAGAATGGTTTTCCATTTCTTTGTGTCTTATTTAATTTCTTTCTTAAGTATTCTATTGTTTTCAGAGTACAGATTTTTTACCTCTTTGGTTAGGTTTATTCTTAGGTATTATGCATGGTTTGGGGCACCATTATAAATGAGATCAATTCCTTTATTTCTCTTTCTACATCTTCATTATTGCAAATAGACATGCAACAGATTTCTGTAGGTTGATTTTATCGCCTGTAATTTTGCTTAAATAGTATCAGTTCTCACGTTTTTTTGGTGGAGGCTTTGGGACAGCAACGTACAGAAGAATGAAACTGGGCCACTTCCAAACACCATACACAAAAATAAATGCAAATAGATGAAAGATCTAAATGTGAGACAGGAAACCACCAAAATCCTAGAGAATACAGGCAGCAACCTCTATGGCCTTGTTTGTAGAAACATCTTACCAGATATGTTTCCAGAGGCAAGGGAAGCAAAAGCAAAAATGAGCTTCATCAAGATAAAAAGGCTTCTGCACACCAAAGAAACAATCAACAAAACTAAAAGGCAGCCTATGGAAAAGGAAAAGATAATTGCAAATAACAAAACTGGTAAAGGGTTAGCATCTCTAAAAATCTATAAAATTTTTATCAAACTCAACACCTAAAAAAATAACACAAATAAGAAATGGGCAGGAGATATGAATCAATGGTTTTCCAAAGAAGACATTGATATGGCTAACAGACACATGAAAAGCTGCTCAACATCAACTCATCATCAGGGAAATACAATCAAAACCACAGTGAGATAATACCTCACACAAGTCAGAATGGCTAAAATCAACAACTCAGGCAACAACAGATGGCGGCAAGAATTCAGAGAAAGAGGAACTCTATTGCACTGCTGGTGGGAATGCAAACTGGTGCAGTCACTCTGGAAAACAGTATGGAGGTTCCTCAAAAAATTAAAAAGTAGAACTACCCTATGATCCAGCAATTGCACTACTACGTATCTATCCAAGGGATACAGGAGTGCTGTTTTGAAGGGCACATGCATCCCAATGTTTATAGCAGTGCTATTGGCAATTCCCAAAGTATGGGAAGAGCCCAAATGCCTATCTACCAATGAATGGCTACAGAAGATATAATGCATATTTGGCAATCAAAAAGAATGAAATATTGCCACTTTCAACAAAGTGGATGGAACCAGAATGTATTATGTTATGCAAATTTAGTCAGAGAAAGACGACTTCACTCATATGTGGAATTTAAGACACAAAACAGAAGGAGCACCTGGGTGGCTCAGTTGGTTGAATGTCCGACTTCAGCTCAGGCCATGATCTCATGGATTGTGAGTTCGGGCTCCATGTCACTCTCTGTGCTGAGAGCTTGCTCAGAGCCTGGAGCCTGCTTCAGATTCGGTGCCTCCTTCTCTCTCTGCTCCTCCCCCATTCATGCACTGTCTCTCTCTCTCTCTCAATAGTAATCAATGTAAAAAAAAGATATAAAACAGATGAAAATAAGGGAAGCAAAAATAATAGAAAAACAAGTAGGGAGACAAACCATAAGAAACTCTTAACTACTGAGAACAAATGGAGGGTTGCTGGAAGGAGTTGGGATAGGGGTGGGCTAATTGGGCAAAGGGTATTAAGAAGGACATTTGTTGGGATGAGCACTGGGTGTTATATATAGGTGATGATGAATCACTGGATTCAACTTCTGAAATCACTATTGTGCTATATGTTAACTAACTTGGATGTAAATTTTTTAAAAAAACTAATAAATTAAAATAACCAGTAAAAAAAATAGAACTACCCTATGATCCAGCAATTGCACTAGTAGGTATTTACCCACAAAGAATACACAATACTGATTCAAAGGGACACATGCGTCCTGAGGTATATAGCAGCATTATCAAACGTAGGCAAACTATGGTGAGAGCCCAAATATCCTTCAATTGATGAATAGATAGAGAAGATGTAGTGTATATATTTGATGGAATAATACTCAACCATCCAAAAGAATTAAGTCTTGCCATTTGGAATGACATGGATAGAGCTGGAGTCTATCAGTCTAAGTGAAAAAAGTCAGTCAGAGAAAGACACCATTTAACTTCACTCATATCTGGATTTAAGACACAAAACAGATGAACATAGGGGAAGGGAATAAAAGAAGAGAGAGGAAATCCAACCATAAGAGACTCTTAACTATAGAGAACAAACTGAGGGTTGATGGATGGGAGTTAGGCAGAGAATCTGCTAAATGGATGATTTGATATTAAGGAGGGCACTTGTGATGAGCACTGAGTGTTCCAAGTATGCGATGAATCATTAAATTAACTCACTATATGATAACTCACGAGGATTTAATAAAAATTTGAAACAAATCAAAGGACAGTTACATACTGAAAAGACTGGTTACAAACTGGGAGAAATATTTCATGATTATATAAGATAAAGAAGTTGTATCCAGAATATAAAAACAACTTTGGGTGCCTGGATGGCTCCGAAAGTTGAGCATCCAACTTTGGCTCAGGATCTCATGGATCGTGGGTTCGAGCCCTGTGTCAAGCTCTGTCCTGACTGCTCAGAACCTGGAGCCGGCTTCAGATTCTGTGTCTCCCACGCTAGCTGTCCCTCCACACTTGTGTGTGTGCTTTCTCTCTCTCAAAAATAAATAAACATTAAAAAAATACTCTCTAAAGTAAAAAATAAGAAAACAAACACCTCATTAAAAATAACAAAAAGGTTCAGACACTTCATGAAAGAGGATATAGAAGTGTCAAATAAGCACATCATCTTTAGACCGTAACAAGTGACAGCAAAGACGTGGAGCAAATGGTACTGCACAGATGGTGAGAACATAAAATGGTAAAGCCACTTGGGAAAAGAGTTTAGCAGTTTCTTAAAAAGCTACAGATAACCTGTCATAATGTGTGATTGTCCCACTTCTAGGTATTTATCTAGGAGAAATCAAAGTTTATATCCATATAAAAAGTTGTACATGAATAAACATAGCAACCAAAATTGAAAGTGACCCAAATAGCTATCAATAGGTGAATGAAAAACCAAGTTATGGGATATCTATATAATGGAATTCCCCTCCACACTTAAAAGGAATGGGTAGCTGAGGTACCTCAGTTGGCTAAACATCCGACTCATGATTTAGGCTCAGGGCATGAGCTAATGGTCATGATCTCATAGTTATGAGATTGAGCCCCATCATATTGGGCTCTTTGCTGAGCATGGGGCCTGTTTGGGATTGTCTCTCTCCCTCCCCTCCCCCACTGTACTCACTCTCTCTTTCTCTCTCAAAATAAATAAATAGACAAAATTTTTTTAAAAAGAAAGAACTATTGTTTAAAGCACCTATTGTGCTGAGCAAAAGAAGGCTCATAAAAATAATACATATGAATTCCTCTATATAAAATTTTAGAAAATCCAAACTAATCTAGTCTACAAACTAAAGGAGATCAGTTGCTCTGTGGAACCAGAGTTAGGAGGCAGAAAAAGGCAGAGAGAGAGATTACTTAAATACTTAAAGAAACTTTTGGGAATCAGGATATGTCCATTATCTTATTTGATTTAATGGGTCCACTAGTACATACATATGTCAAAATGTATGAAATTGCATAGTTTAAATATGTGTAGTTTATTTTTTGACAAAAATTCCTCAGTAAAGGGGTTAAAAACTTTTCAGTAAATAAGAATGAAAATGAGAGTCTTCTTCTTTCATATGTATGTATATAATTATAAGCACACACTCATATATAATTGTTTTTGCTAACTGCTTATATATAATATAATTATGATATATAATTTCTTAAGAGATGACACTTTTCTAATGTTTACTTTCTTGAGAGAGAGAAAGAGGGAGATACAGAATCCAAAGCAGGCTCCAGGATCTGAGCTGTGGGCACAGAACTCGACAAGGGGCTTGAACTCACAAGCCATGAGATCATGACCTGAGCTGAAGTTGGGAGCTTAACTGACTGAACCACCCAGGTGATCCAAGAGTAGACACTTCAATTCATAATTCCAAAAAGGAAAGTGAGAGCATAATAGAAAATTATAACATATAATAAAAGAAAATGTATAAAATGGAAAATAAAACCAGAAAAGTATATACCAGAAAATATATAATGTATATTATGTACAACATAAGTCATGTGTTATGTAGACATATGTATATAAGCACACGTGTACATTTGTGTATGTGTATGTATAGTAGGGTATATCTAACATGAAGGTAAGTAGGTACCTATTTAATCCGCAGCATTAATTATAATATTCCAATTGTCTTTGCATTCTTCATATACCAAAGGCTTAGAGAGTTTGTTAAATCTGTTGCAACTATTGTGTTCTCATCAATTTTCTTTTTTCTAATAATTTCAATTTATATATTGCAATATAATGTTATTTAGCACATGGATTTTTGACAGTTATATTTTCATTATGCATTTTCTCTATTGATGATGAATGACTCTCTCTTTCCATTTAATGTACTACATATATGCAATTCCTCTCTTTTGCCCCAGACATTTCAGATATCATTCCTTTTTAAAGGTTTTTGATTATTTTGCATCATTTCATTTTTGAATGTCATAAATTGGATAAATTTTGAGCTAATCTAAGATTCGTTTTCTCTTAATAGGATAATTTAAGGCATTTTTATGAAACAGTTTTTTGGTGATGTTCTTTTATTTATTCTGCATGCTTTTTACATTTTTTTACAATTCGATTTTTCAGGGTTTTTTTACTTGTTTTTATTTTCATCAGTATTTTGAGTATTCTTGAGTATTTTATTTTCTTCAATATATGAAACAAATGAGTAATATTCTTTAAGGTTTCCAAAATGATTCTTTAATAATATCAGTCTATGTATCAAAGTAAAAACAGTCTCTTATTAATTGAATTACCATTTTCTCTGTGATAAAATTAATGTCAGAGACTATTCTAAATGCTCCAGGATTAGCATTCTAAATGCTTGGGGAAATTCTATAATAAAATCAGGGAATTTGGGAATGAAGGCAAAGTTGGAACAGACAAATCTGGAGGAAAGCAGAGTGGGGGAGCTAATTAAACACTGAGGAATCTGTGACTAACATATGAGTTCAATGGTTGTCTCTCTTCTCTGTGATTTCACAAACCTTAGGCAAAACCCCCAGGAAAATCAGGACATGACTGTGCTTGTACTATTCACACACTGTATCTGTCCTCCACCTGCAGACCCATCATCACCAACTCTGTACCTAACTGCTATTCATCCTTCATCTTTGAGAGTAAACCCCCGCACTGGGGGGCTCATACCGCTTTATTTCATATTCTCAGAATACCCTGTATTTTTTTCTCTACAGAATCTAAGAGGACTATAATTAATGTTTGTGTAATTATGCATGCCTCTCCCAGATTCTATAAACTCTGGGAGGGCAGAAATTGAAGTAATTTGAACAAATCCAATAGTGTGTGTTTCATCTATGAAATAACTATGCCAATTTATATTCATGGCAAATTTATATGAAGACAAGAACTCTGTTTAATTCGCTCACTATTTGCTCACTGGAGCATAGCAGTGAGGTTATAATCATTGAATATCCATTGAATGAATATGCAACTATTAAATAATGATGTGTATTTATTGACTTGCAAATATATTCCTGGAGGACTGTTATGAGAAAAAGTAGATTATTAAACATCATGAATTTATATCAAACTTTGTTTAAGATAGTTATATCAAACATATAATTGTGGTGTTGTAGTCTCTTTTTTTCTTTACACCTGCTCAATATACTATTAACATACTTTTGAAATTAGAAAATAAAAATTCATTTTGGAAACATATATCCTGTTGGCAAAAGAACTGAAATTTAATAAAAAATAGAATTTTCCCCAAATACAATACTCAAAAGGAAGAAACACAATTTTGAAATTCCTCAAGGTTGGATTGATATGGAGATAAAGTAGAGTCAGAACTATTCAAGAAAGAGGCAGTTGCCATAGACCAGGGTGTTGCTATTAAGATCCTGAAATAGAGAAGTAATGGTACTTTTTCTATTTCGATTCTATGAATAATTGGACACAGACTCCAGATATAGCAGAAAAAAAAAAACAGACAACGCAATGGACCTGGGTTTTGGGTTGGGAAAAGACAGTGCTTAGAATACTCCCTACACAGTGGTCCAGAATTTTTATCACAAGTATTTCCTGAATCCATCTCTTCAATGATTACATCATGCAGAGGGGTCTATTACTCTTAAAATAACTCCCATTATACATAGAAATATTTTAAATTCTCTTATGTCATTACCTCAACTGATAGAACAAAAATTTTACTTCTCTTGCCAGAATTCAAATTCAACACCAAGTTAATAACAACTGACACTCTTCAGCTCTCCTGGAGTCACTTAGGAAACCTGTTCCTGCCCAACCCATCCAATTTGGCTCCTTTCTTGTTTGTTACCCAAACTTAATGTGATGCATAAATACATTGCTTGTCTTTTAAAACTTATTCTGTATTTTAAGTGTACTTATAAATACATGATTTGATATTTCTTTGTATCCTTTTTTCCCCCAAGAGAAAATGGACATATGCAATTCCCTTCTATATCTACTCTACTGTTCATCAGTATCTTAAGTATAAAGGCAAGTATAATGGCAAAAATAATAAGAGCAAAACCCAACAAATTTAATTGTGCAATGCTCAGGATATTGTAGACACTGTAATATATCATATTGATTACTGCCATTTTATATATAAGAGAAATTGAGCAACTTCTCCAGTTTGCACGATGCAAGTACAAGCATTTGATCTCAGAGGTAATGAATCCCAATGTTTATGTTCTAACCCACCCTTTCCCTTCACTCACTCTGCTTTCTTTACTCTGGGTAAATATTTGCTTAATATTATAATTACCATCTCAGGCAACTCTGAACAATAAAATTGATGTTGTAGAAAATAATTCTTCTCCTAAAGGATGGTAGGAATATGACTATAAAAAGTCAGATATCTGGAAGAACGAGAACTACTACTAACATCAATAGTAGTTGAGATGGATCAGAGACGGCAGCGTCTCTTCTTTTTAGTTAAAAGAAACATTTCAACACAGAGATCACAATGGAAAGAAAATAGGATATGGAAACAAAGACGAGTAAAAACTGGGATCCACAATTAATTAGCATAATGATGTTGGATATCATCTCATGATACAGTGTCACATTGCCCAGTACCTGTCTGGCACATGAAAACATTCAAATATTTGCTTAATAAATTTTTTAATGTAACATGAGCAAATATGTACATTTCATGAGTAAAACTCTTTGCCTGTATTAGAAGTTTAATTTTAATGTCTGTTGGCACATTATATGTGTCCAACTGATATTTATTGAATGAGCCAATTAGTGATTCAGAATTTTTAAAAAACTTATCTTTTTTATCTCTGAAATGGAAAAAATATTTCTGCTGAGTGGCTTAATATATTTCAAGTTCTTAGTCTGGAATATACTTGGTGTTTTACTCCAATAAATATACTTGGTGCTATATTTTAATAAGTGTTAGCTCCCTATCCTGCTCCGAATCCCCAATTAACTTAAGGACTGATTATGTGTATTAGTGTTTATTTCTAGGCTAACTTAAAGCCTGTAATAAATACATTTTCAAGCTTCATCCTTTGGATGGGCTTGAAATACAAGAAAAGCTCAGAAAAGAGTCTCAATTGCATTGAATAAAACATATGAAAATTCTAATTAGTGAAAGTTATGCAGTGGATAACTACTATGCATTCTAAATTATATTTATCCATTACAACTTTGTCATCAAATATTGGATATGGCCTATAGTTAGCGTCACTGTAGATTTGCATTTCAACTGGAGAAAAAGACACCTTCTTTTTGTCTTCACTGATTAACATTTTCAAGCTCTGTAATTTTCTTGCTGCACACAGAAACAAAGCAAGCCAAGCTGATACAGAAAGCCTATTCTCCAAGATATAAATATTTGCTATTCAGAAAATCTCAATGAGGGTTTAGTTATTTTAAACTAAAGAAAGAAAATTACTAGTAATGATTGGTTTCAGCTAACGAAATGCTTTTATGCAAATATGTGAACCCTAAATATGACCTGGAAACAAAAGACTGCTTAACAGTTACTATTAAGCAATACATTAGTAGATCAATTAAACAGAACTTCTTTCTAATGAGTATGTGGTACAGAGGTTGCCATAGAAACCTGGAAAGGAAAAGCCCTTGAATGCTAATTTATCATTATAAGACTGTAAAATACTATAGATCTGTTGGTGGCTAATAGTAACTGAAGTTGAAATAGGTCACTCTGAAGAATCAACTTCTTGTATTTTTAAGGTGGCTTTGGAAAGCTTATCTATTAGATTCTCTTGCCTTACTCTTCTGGTATTTAGATGTGTCACTCAAATACACCATCTGTCTCATAGCCTCTCCAGTCCAGATCTGTGTCTACAGACAGACATGTTATAGCTAATTTTCATAACCCTAAAGTGTGATTGCTCCAAGATGAGAATCATGCAGAAAAGTTAATAAAAATATAATCTTCACTCCTTTTTGTGCTTTTAATGCTGTGAAACACACTCCCACACTTTGTGCACCAAAATGATGAAATTGGTCTTTATAGTTTTATTGCAGCTTTGCCAGGAAAAGAACACAGTGACGGACAGAGAAAGAAATCAAACAGCAATACAGACCCGTAAATACAGACGTGGCCAACCCTACAGGAAGATCTAGAAATAAAATGGCCCTTCAGAGTTATACTGTGTTGGACCAAGAAAACGGAAACTTTATTCCACTTGCTAATAAGTTATTAAATGCAGATTGTGTGGAAAGGCATATGACCTTAGGCAAAACAGCTCCTGTCACCAAGACAGAAGGTACAGCTGACCACTCTTCTCACTGTTCTCATAGTGGACTGATGGGGAAATGGGCAGCGAATCTGAAGGTACTCACAGAATGCTTAAACTGAATGTTTGAAGCCAAAGATCAGACTAAATTCATACATCTTTTCTTTGTGTATGTAATGAAAATTATCTCAACAACATGGTTAATGGCATCTTTACACACTGTGTTCTTTAATCATTAAAATAACAATGACAATTAAAAGGGCCAACTTGAGTTGAGATAATAAGAAAAATAATATCAAGAGCAAATTTCACATTGCTAAAAAGAAGGTGTATGAAAAACCTCATTTGTTCATTGTATCAGAACTGCGGGGACCCTAACGCACATAGGGAAGTGGCAGAAGGGATATTTACAAAAAGATGATCCCATCTGTTTAAATGAAAAGAAAGAGATCACTACAGTTAACAAAGTACTTAAAGTACGTTCATTTGGAAAATATGTAGGTGAAAATTTATAATATTTTATAGTAACAATGGTAAAAATATTTCACTCTCAAATATGTCAATGCATATGAAACAATAGAATTATAGATAAGAAATATTGCCACCAAAATGACTAACCTCTAATGTTGTTCAAGTCTGTATGAGGGTTGAGACTAAAAAGAATAGCAAAAATATTTATCAGAAAAATTATGAAGAAAATAAAAGCATTAATTATTCAGGGGGCACAGGAGCTCTTCGTTCAGCAGATTGACCTCTTTACTGAAAATGGTCAAAGGATTTTTCCAGAAGATTCAAGTGTACAGATAAGAGTAGACTTAAGTCTGATGAATCAGAGCTTAAAGATGATGGCAATAAGAACTTTAAAGAAGCTAATATCTAATACCTTCAAAATAATACATATTTATATTAATCACTTTATTATATTAATTTAAAAGTTATGATGAGGATGTTATAGGTTCTTATATTAATCTTAGTAAATACAGAGACATCATTTGGAATCTGATGAGCTGGAACAGTCTTAATATTAGGAGTACGTTTTCTGTCAAAGTGTTTCATCTTCAACTATTAAGTATCTGAGAAGAGTATCTGCCTCATGTTCTAGGATGAATCATATAACAGTATAAGTCCTAATTGAAACTACCTGCGGACACATCATTTGGACAGATACTCTAATGGACTAAATGATGGAATATGATTAAGCAAAGAAATGATTTGGATTATGGAGCCAAATAAGTGTCAAAGATCCAAACAGGTGACAATGAAGCTAAAGATGAATAATTAATTTCCATAACTACTGGAGAATTTCAAAAACTACTGGAGAATGTTAGATGCAGATATTAGTAGCAAATTTGGATACAGTAAGGAAATTCATCAACTATTTGAAGAAAAGCAAAATTATTTGTCATACTATATATATATTCCAACAGGCTTTCCTGTGTTATTTTTACAAAACAAGTGGAGCAATTTCACTTGAAATCCTTTTCTCCTCTTCCTTGAATAGATTCTACCAAGCAATGGTTTAATATGTGCTAATGATCTTCCTTACTTATATAGTCTCTTTATTTTTTTTCTTTGTGTAAACATAAGAACAAGTCTGCTATCATTTTTTAATATCAATGTTGTATGGTGAAACTGTGTTACCAATAGGTTATTTGGCATTTCTGTAATGATAATGGAATGTCATGAAACTTGGGTTACAAAATTTTAAGCTAGTTCTAGTGGGGTGTGTATGTGTATGTATTTTAACACTCTTGATTTATAATTGACGGTCTGCCTGTGGTTTAAGTGACAAGCAATATCAAAGAAAAGATATTTAACTAGATGAACTTTATAAAACAGCTCTGTGTTTGACACTGCTCTACAGTATAGTGAAAGGATTTATTTAAAAAGCCTAAATGAGAGCTTAGAGAAAATATCTGCCTTATTTTATTTTTATTTATTTTATTTCATTTACATGTTTATTCATTTTTGAGAGAGAGAGAGTGTGAGCATGAGTGAGGAAGGAGGACACAGAGAGAGAGGGAGACACAGAATCTGAAGCAGGCTACAGGCTCTGAGCTGTCAGCACAGAAACCAATGCGGGGTTCAAACTCACAAACTGTAAAATCATGACCTGAGCTGAAGTCGGACACTTAACCTGCTTACCCACCCAAGAGCCCCCTGCCTTATTATTAGTTGATCATTAATATTCTCTATATTTATAAATGTATAAGATTTGCTAAGAGAGTGGGGCTTAAATGTGCTCTCACACACACACATACACACACACACAAAAGATCAATATATAAGGTGATGAATATGTTAATTAACTCAATGGAGGGACTCCTATTTAATATAAAGGTATATAAAATCATCTTGTTGCACATTTTCAATATCTTATAATTTTATTTCTCAATTATATCTCACCAAAGCTGAAAAAAGAGCGGCCAGTACAAATGGATTAAATACATAATAACAGGACAAATAAAATGTAGTAAAATCATTGTAATTCCATCCCTTCATATATTAAAATATATTTAAAGCACTAAAAATATTTTTCTGTACATAAAGACATCAGAAAACTGGTCCACACCTGATACGCTTTGGGTTGTAATAACAAAGTTAAAATTGTAAGAATTGGAAGGAAACAACCGTCAGTCTTCCAAAGAAAGAAAAATACTAGTTCTAGAAATGATTATTTGGAAAAGCGGAAATAATTTTCTGGCAAGAACTGAGTAAGTTCTAAGTTAAAAGGGTCAAAAACAGATGATGATTCTGTGGAAAGAGTGTCATTAAAGTGAACTGTGTTAGAATAATAGCTATAAGACGAAAGGATAAGTCATATGACATTTGATTTAGTTTGAAAAGTTCAAAGACTTTAAATCATTATAGCTAAGGATTGATTTATTTTCATCTCCCAGCACTAAAAGATAATTTTAAATGGAAAATATCTTCATTTGAAGAAAAATGTTAGCAGTATTACTAAAGCCCAAAATGACTTGAGGTTGATAAGACCTTTAAGAGCATGTGTCAAAAAAAAACATTTGCTCTTGAATCTTCCCTTCCTCTCTCGCTTTTTGAGGTTACTTTTTCTTAAAACTTTATACAATCATCCAAAATATAATATTACTTGGAGGAAATTTTTACATAACATGGAATTATTATTTTTAAAATAATTTTTGAAATGCATTCTTAATGGCAATATCTGAGTGCCAGCAAAAGCCCAGGCAAGAAACAAAGGAAGGGGAGAGAATAGGTCTCCACCATATTCTGATAACTTAGCTAAAGACATTTAGTAGTGAATACAGTATAGACCATAAAATAGCATAAAAGGAGCAATTCACTTTCTTCATCATGAGACATATAAGCTACCAGTAGCCTTGAATGATTTTAGGAGAAAAGAATAAGTGAGTCAATAAAAAAAACAAGCCCTAAAGAAAGAGAGTTAACTTTGAGCTAACTGGAAAGAAAATAGTTTGAATCAGAAAGTACTAATTTGGTTTTAAAAATGTCAGTTTTCAGTTATATGTTGCATATATTTGCATTTCTGCATTGAAACATATTTATCTCTGTTTCTCTGTTTATCTCTGTCAATGAGAGAGAGTGCCTCAAGACCAACGTGACTGAGACATGGAAAATACAAATTCAAAGCAATATAAATTCCATATTTTTCTTATAAAAGAATGGATTACAAACTTTTATAATGCCCATGTTTGCGTATTATGGTATTGCATAAAAATGCACTTACAGCCTAATACTTCATTCAATCTAGGTTCTATTGATTTTTTTCAAAATCAGTGCATTCTGAAAGTAACTTATGATTGAAAAAGCCTAGCATTAAAATATCGTAAAATTAGAGGTTAGGCTCTAGACTCTGCTATCTAATCTGATAGCTACATGTGTCTTTTGCGCACTTGAAATGTAGCTAATACAAATTGAGATGTGAAAAATCACATTGGACTCCAAAGTCTTATATAAAAAAAATAAAATTATAAAAGAAATAATGTAAAATATCTCATTAATAATAATAGCTTAGTAATAATTACATGATGAAATGACAATATTTAAAAGTATATTTATTTAAATCAATTATACTTTTAAAATTAATGTACCTCTTTAATATTATTTTTACAATAGCATATTTATAGTTAAGGTCTAATTACTAAGCACTGACTATATGTCAGGGCTAGTGTATGTAGTAACAATCTTGAGAAGTCTAAAAAGTGATTCAACTCAGAATACATGATACCATATAAAAATTTGAAAATAGGGGCACCTGGGTGGCTTAATTGGTCAAGTGTCCAACCTTGGCTCAGGTCATGATCTCACTCACAGTTCATGAGTTCCAGCCAGCATCTGGCTCTGTGGGGACAGCATGGAGCCTGGAGCCCACTTCAAGTTTTGTGTTTCCCTCTCTCTCTTCCCCTCCCCCCTCAAAAATAAATAAACATTACAAATTTTTTGATAATAAATAATTCTTTATAGTTCTATTACATTGCACAGTAAATCTATTTTCAGCAGTTATCTTGACATTACTTTTGTTGTTTGTTACTGTCCATCAACTGTGAACTACTTGATATAGTGAGTATTCCTTCTAATTTTGTATCCTTTATAAGGATTTAATGCAATACCATGTAATAAATAAGTATTCAGTAAAGGTATTTTAAATAATCACTGTTGCAAATTTTAGATTCTCTAAGAATCATTGTGTTCTAGTTTCAATGAATGTTGCTATAGTCCAAACTTAGAATCTAAGTTTGTCAGACTAGAATGAGACCAAGGAATCTGTACTTTTAATCAACATCCCAAGGCTTCGATACAAATGATTTGGATGCCATAGTTGGAGAAATGCTGGAAAAGAAGAACCAGAAACTAGGTCTTCAGTTCAGATGAATTAGTAATTTAATGTACTCTACCTAAATATACTGAATGACTCCTATGTAACAGATAATGTCTAGGTTCTGAGATAGATCAGTGAACCAGAGAGATAAAATCCATACCTTCTAGTAGCTTATGTTTTGACAGGGATGACTGGCAAGAATAAACTAGATCATTTCTAAATGTCACAAAAAATAGAAGTATAAGATGATAAGAGGAACTGTGGAAAGGAGCTAGTTGCTTTAAATAGGATTTACAGAGAAAGATGGTATTTTGGTTGAGCCCTGAAATTCAAAATGGTGGATACAAAAACAACAACAAAATGCCTAAAACATGAAAGAAGAAACCTGAAAAGGCTAGTGTGGTTAGACCATCGTGTGAAGGACCAGCGTTACATGGGAAAAATCTTTTCAAGTAAGACAGTCTAGTTTAGGAGGGCCTTGTAGAGTACATAATGGTGTTTAGATCATAGGAAGTGTAAAATATAAAGCTGTAATGCACATCTGACATTTTTGCCTCCCCAGTTTCCATGCCCTCGTTTTTCAGGGATAGATCCTTTCTTGAAATTCCTTTGAGGAAGAGCTCTTTGAATGCAGTCTGGGAAAAGCCAAAGTACCCTAATTCCTCTGGAAATCATACAATTTCCCTCAAATTTGAAAATTGAGCCCAGTAATCTAAGGATAGTAACTGGTTTGATCTAATGCACTCGTCGAAAGAACTTCTGAAGAGACTCTTATTTTCTGCTTTTTACACTCCAGAAACTAACATAGTTCTTGTCTTTTTAAAAGCTTTGCTTTTGTTTTATTTTTCCAACTTTTTGCCCCCTGCTACCACCATCTTTACTAACCGATGTGATTAGACCTGTTCTTTCTTTATATGCTCCCCCAGGTGACGTCATCTAATTTTGTGGCTAATTGCTCCCAATTTTTTATCTTTCCTTCCTCTACCCAGTGTTCTACATTTTAATTTAGACATCTACAAAGTATCTCAACCTAAACATGTCCAAACCAAACCTTTGATTCCTGTTCCTGGCAAGCCTGCTCCTTTAGCAATCTCCCTTGATTTCATAAAAGGAAACATCATAGTACAAGGGGGCTCTGGCTAAATATGTTTGAGCCTTACTTGATTCCTCTCTTTCTTTTACTTCCAATAACACAACTATCAACAAATCCAGTCACTCTAGCTTCAGAGCATACCCAGCTTCCAATCACTTCTTAATACCTCTACTCACTACCATGACCTCTACTCTAATCCAAAACAGCATCATCTGTTTCATGGCGTTTGCAGTAGCCTACTCAACAACCTCCTTTCTTCTGGCCTCTTCCCTCACCCCAGTATAGTCTCAACATGACAGGCAGAGTTGATGTTCCTAAAGGTAAATTAGATTACACTACTACCATTTTTAAAACTCAATAATGGTTCCAGTTGCTCTCAGAATAAACGTCAAATTTCTTGCAAAATTTAATGAAGCAATTTCAGGTGTTTTCTCCCATTCCCTCTAACTCACCTCTTACACTTCCTCTTCAGTAGCATTAATTTACCTCTAATCCATACTCACAATGTCAACGCTTTCATTGGGGTCTTTACATTTTTCCCCTAAGTGTGGGGAACATCCTTACACTCAAGGTCCAGACACTTGCTACACTCATGCTTATTATCTAATGTATAAAATATTAATTCTGTGTTCAGTTATTTTCTGGCTCTCCATAATATAATATAAATTCAGTGAGGAGAAATTACTTGTCTCCTACTGGTATATCATCAATACCTAGGAAGTTTGGATTCCATGCTTAACCCACACTATATTGTAATATACAAGATGTTATCATTTAAAGAAACTGAGTAAAGGGTATATAGGATCTTTATACATAATTTCTTATAGCTATTTGTGAATCTGCATTATGCAAAAACATTAAATTAAAAATATTTAACCCAGAGATTTTTTCCAGGTGTGCTCAAATAGATAGGCACAATATTCTTCATTGAAATGGCAAAAAAGCAAACTACTGGGGAATAACATATATGCCTTACTATATAGATGGATAACTTGTCTTATATTTATACAGTATATCATAACTTAGGGTAATAACTGATATTATATAATAATAACCCAATCGGATTTGTTTAAAATTCATTTTAGAATCAATCCAGCTGTTAGGTGAATTGAAAGGTAAAAAGGTAAAGCATGGGGCAATTCCAAAGGTCTAGGTGAAGACATAAATAAAGGCGATAGCAGTAGAAAATGGGGAGAATAGGACAGATTCATGAGATTCAGAAGATTCTTAATAGGCAGAATTTATTGGTCTTAGAGACTAAAGTGAATATAACTAATGTCATTAGCAGCCTTATCTTTGCTGGGAGCAGTCAGTAGTTTCACCAGAGACACGTTATATTTTTTTCCATCTGAAAGATTTCGCTAGCAGGACAAAGTTAAGACTGAATGAGTACTGGTTCTAGAACATGGCTTTTATTGTTGATATCGTGGTTCTTGGTTTTTGGTTGTTTTCCTTTCCTATAATAAAATTCCCTACAGGTTGACACTGGGTGACCAGCCATCTCAATTTGTCTAGGACTGTCCTGGTGTTAGCACTTAGAGTCCCACATCCAGGAAACCCCTCAGTCACAGACGAATTGGAATGGCTGCTCACCATAGCAGAACATAATATCGAGCAGTTAGAAATAATTCCCTCGTGGCATACAGGTTATTTTATATTCTGTGATTATGTCTGGCTGAGAGACATAAAAAATATGTAATATAAATTATAGAGTTACTTTTGCATTAACGAGGTAGATTTAAAAGAGAAAAGCTTCAGTTCTAGGTGGTACAAACCCATTTGCTGAGGCAAAAGTGCTCTTTATTGACTTGAAATATGCATATTTCATTACTGCACAAGGATATTTAAATAAACTTATTTAGAGAAGAGAGCAAGCATAAGTTTTTGAAAATGTCTTTATGGTATACAAAACATTTTAGAGTCAGGCTTGAAACTAAGTACTTAAACATCACTTTACAGTTTTATTTGTGTGATGTGTGGGTGTTATTGCTTTAGTTAATCAACACTGTAAAGATGAAACATTATATATTTCTTGAGTGAGCTTTGGTGACAGGTGGTGCTTATGACTTACAGTTTTATATAAAACAATTGCTTTCAAATCCCATTTGAAAGATCATTTACTTTTTACAAAGAAAGGATGGCTTTTTTCAAAATCAGCCTAACTTCCCCTGTTTTTCTGACTTACTGAAGTATAATTGCAAGCTTATCTCTAATGTGGGATTTTGTTTATGGCATTTTGACAGGTCTGCCTCATCCTTCTTTCATAGGCCAACACATGGACTTTGTCAAGTACAACTGCTGTCATGACTCCATTGGCCAGAAAGCTTCATGGAAGAAGAGGAAATGCTCTCCACTAAAAGATGTGACTAGTAAATGCAGAAAATGCAGTATCAGTTACATATACATGTATAAAAATGTTTAATATATAACATTGTATCTAATAATTTGAATGGCTTTCTACCAAATTGGAGATTCATGTATCTATGTCAGTGCTATTAACTTAAAATTGTCATCTAGATTTAATTTACATGATTATTGATTTAGAGTTACAATACATCTATAACTGAACACTTCATTAAGGAAAATGCTACTGTACTTGCGATAGAAATTTGTTTAGCTATACTTATATATGCAAATATCCAATGAATATTTTAATAAAATTCTTACTTTGGATTGTGGTTTATTTGTAATGCTTGCTTCAAATAATTGCTTTATTATTATTTTTTCAAACCTGAAATTTATTTTTTTAATGTTTTATTTGTTTTAGAGAGAGGGAGGGGCAGCGTGACCAGGAGAGGTTCAGAGAGGGAGACACAGAATCTGAAGAGAGGCTCCAGGCTCTGAGCTAGCTGTCAGCATTAGAGCCCAATGTGGGGCTTGAACCCACAAAATTTGAGATCATGACCTGAGCCAAAGTCGGACACTTAACTGACTGAGCCACCCAGGTGCCCCTCAAACCAGAAATTTTAAAACATGCAACTTTTAAAATCAACAATAGCCTTTGTGCCTTTTTTTATTGTGTATCTGTTTTCCAACTGAGAAGACAAAAATAGGATATACATGTACAATTATGGATTCCAATGATAACCAGAATGATTAAAACATCATAAGACCATAAGATCATTTTTAGTTAAAATAAAGAGTAGTTGCTAAATACTTTCCTTAAAGATCTAAATAAATATCTAACTAAATAAAGTTAGTACATAAGCCAAATACAATCTAGGCATTATAGAAAAATAACTTACTAAGTTTCTCTCATTAGTTAGGTCAGCTGTTTATGAATCTATTCAACCAGTATATATTAGGCTTAAGCACTGGCAATAGTATAAATATCCATGTCACTATCCATATAGGTCTTAGAATTTAGCTGCTTTGTTATGTAGCCCTAGAAAATTTATACAATATCTATATCTGAATCTATATTTGTATCTATATTTACATCCAGTTTAAGTTTTACCCTATGATAGCAGAAAGCCTAGAAATTTCTCTAAAAAGTTCCACACATAAATTTCAAATTCTGGGCAATCACAACACAAAATTAGCTGCCTTTCTCTGTGCTTCCTGTTTTATTTTCATTTGTTTTAACTTCTTTAAAAAACAATACACTTTTGATCCAGATACGAGCAAACTAACCCTTATAGAGGCATGACTTCTTTTGTTGTTTAAAATAAAAGTAGGAATCTTAATAAGTATGTTATTTTTCCTGTGCAAATTTCAGGTTCTGTGACTTTCATAATATAATTTCTTTTTTTAAATTTCTATAGAAATATAAAATATATCATGTTAAAAAATATTTTAGAGTTAGTTTTTTTCCTTAATTACTTGAAGAGATAAGAATGGAATTTTGAAAGAATGGAGGAATACAATGGATTATTAGAAGATTAGAAAGAAATGTAGCACAAAGACACAGCCTCTTTGTTCATCATCCTTCATAGATACCACTGCAGGATATTACCTATTGATCCTCTGCTTTCTTTATTCTCCCCCTATAATTGATCTTTCATGCCACTAATAATCTAGTTGTATAGAATATATATGTTTATAAGCATATAAGTATATATTTATTCATTTATTACAAATACGTATTTTTCAGTAATCTCTACACCCAGTGTGGGACTTGAAGTCACAATCCAAAGATCGAATCTGATGCTGTACCTACTGAGCCAATCAGGCAACCCCTAGATTTAACTATAAACAGTGTCAAGTGTGGCCAGAGAAACTCAGATGGAAGAAGACTGACAAATTTTTTATTTTTTAACTTGAATGATGGGTTGCAGGAGTTCTGTTTATTATTCTATTTTGCATATGCCTGTGTTTTTTTCTGAATAAATGATTAATGTAGTACATAGTTAAGATATGAATAATCAGGGGTGCCTGGGTGGCTCAGTAGGTTGAGCATCCAACTTCGGCTCAGGTCATGATATCATGGTCTGTGGGTTTGAGCCCCAAGTCAGGCTCTGTGCTGACAACTCAGAGCCTGGAGCCTGCTTCGGATTCTGTGTTTCCCTCTCTCTCTGCCTCTCCCCCTCTCATGCTCTGTCTCTCTCTGTATCAAAAAATAAAACATTTAAAAAAATTTTTAAAAAGATTAGAATAATCAAGTATTTTAAATAGATGAAAGACAAAAGTTTTCCATCACCCCAAACACTCCAAACATCATTTTCATGTAATTTTTAATGTGAAAAATGCATATAATTATATGTATGTGCCACTAATATGCTCCTTTCTAAAAAACATTACAGAAAGATATTTGGGATACATATTTTTCTACACTTTGCCATACTACATGTGTTATTTTTTTTTTACTTGTTTGCTTATTTACACATGACAGGATTATCACTCTTAAATACAATGCCATCATAGGTTTTTATGGATGCATCATGTTTAATTAAACCAGTTCTCAATTATTTGCAATGTTGAGATTACAAATTATGAAGCTTCACCACACTGGATTTCTGTGAGTATATATTTGAATTAATTTCATAGCAGTGAGGTTGCTAGATAAATACATTTTGAATTCTGATGGACGGTATACATTTTTCTGTAGAAGCACTGCCTCTGTTTACATTCCCAGAGTATATTAAACGGCTAGTTCAATTTGAATAAAAGTTCATTGTTCCTTGGACCTGCATATTTTTTCTGCAATTTTTTTTAATAATAAAAAGTCTTTTGAATGAGTTTTTTAAGTGGAGGAATTTACTCTTCATTTTACATTGAATATGTTTTTTTTCAGGATTTTAGTTTGTGATTTCAACTTTGTGTACTACTTTCTTATTTTTATTATCTTTTAATGTCTTTTTTAATTTATTTTGAGAGAGAAAGAGAGCACAAACGGGGACATGGGGAAGGGACAGAGAGAGAGGAGAGGATTCCAAGCAGGTTCCGGGCTGTCAGCGCAGAGCTCACTCTCACAACCCATGAGATTATGACCTGAACCAAAATCAAGAGTCAGATGCTTGACCAACCAAGCCACCCAGGTGCCCCTGTCTACTATTATCTATAAGAATTATTACCCCATGGCTTTTTATATTATGTGTTACTTGGAAAGGCTATATTCACTCTGTGATTATTAAAAACTTGGCCTATATTTTCTTAATATAGGTCATATATACCTTTAAATTATATGAATCTTGGATCTGTTTGTAATGAAGTTTTGTTAAAAGATTGGAGTAGGGTTCTAATTTTATTTTTTGTTACTTCCTTATCCCAGCATTACTTTATTCATTCATTCATTCAGTTATACTTGAGGATATTGACATTGCTACTGTTGAGATAGACAATATCTTCATCACCACATAAATCCCTTATATTGCCAGGGCACAGTCACTTCACTCCCTCCCACATCCTCCTTTTCACCTGGTAACTGCTGTGAAGTTCTACAGAAATGTTCATTTACATACTTTTATCATTTCAACAGTGTTATATAAAAAGGATCACACAGACTATAAGCCTTTGGGATGGTTTCTTTCAGTCAGCACGATTCTCAGATTCACCCATATTGTGGTGTGCATCAGTAGTTCATTTGTTTTTATGCATAAGGAGTATTCTGTGGACATCTGGGTTGTTTTCCAGCTTCATGAATAATGCTGCTATCATTTACAAACAGGTTTTTATGTACATAATCTTTAATTTCTCAAGGATAAATGCTCAATAGGTAAGCCATATGGTAATTACATGTTCAGTTATTTTAAGGAAACTTCAAAATTGTTTTCTTGTGTAGCTATACATACAACCTCGCTAATAACATCTGGGTGACAAAGGTGCTCCACGTCTTGGCCATGATTTGGTATTGTCGCCATTTTTTATCCTGGCCATCTGATATGTGGGCAATATTTCATTGTTGTTTTAATTGTATTACCATAAAGCCAATGTTTAAGGTCTTCAGTTATATGTATTTATAAATTTGTACTCTCTATTATATCTTGTATTTCTTAAATTACTCTTCCTTGTTTTTTGCCCATTTTTTGACTGGGTCGTTAACGGGTTTTACTGTTGAGTTTGGGAGTGCTTTAAACACTGTAAATACTCAGCTCAATGTTGTGTGTGGGGTGTGCAAAAATTTTTTCCTGGTCTTTGGTTTGTCTTTTGATCTTATTAGCAGGGTCTTTTATAAAAAAAAGTTTTAAATTCTGATGGAGTTTATTAGTTGATCAATTACTTTATGAATACATTCGGTGTGAAGTGCAGGAATTTTTGCTCTAAGTCCTAAAAGGGTTTTTTTTTTTCTATCTCTTACTAAAACTATTATAGTGTTATGTTTATATTTAAGTCTGAAATTTATTAATTAATACCAAACATAAAGAAACCCACTGACAATAATACAATAATAGCAGGGGCTTTAAAATTCCATTTATAGCACTGGACAGATCATCTAAGCAGAAAATCAGCAAGGAAACAATGGCTTTGAATAACACACGGGATCGACCAGGTGGACTTAACAGACATATTCAGAACATGTCATCCTAGAGCAGCAGAATACTGCTGCTTTACTTTTCAAGCACACATGGAATGATCTCCAGAAGAGATCATATACTGGATTGTAAATTGGGTCTCAACAAGTATAAAAGGACTGAGATCATACCATTCATATTTTCAGACCACAAATACATGGAGGTTAAAGAACATCTTTCTAAAGAATGAACGGATTAACCAGGAAATTAAAGAAATAAAAAGCACCTGGCGGGGGAGGGGGGTGCGCCTGGGAGGCTCAGGTATAATCTCACTGTTTGTGAGTTCAAGCCGCATATTGGCTCACCGCTGTGCCCAGAGCCTCATTCAGATCCTCTGTTCCTCACTCTCTCTGCCCCTCCCCAACTCTTATGCATGTGTGCTTTCTCTCTATCAAAAATAAATAAACATTTAAAAAAGAAGACTTAAAATTACATGGAAGCAAATGAAAATGAAAACACAACAGGCCAAAATTTTGGGAATGTGGCAAGGGCAGTCATAAGAGGGAAATATGTAGCAATACTGGCCTATATCAAAAGTAAAAAGTAACCTTACATCTAAAGGAGCTAGATAGAGCCTGGAAGCTGCTTCAGATTCTGTGTCTCCCTGTCTCTCTGAGCCTCCCCTACTCACACTGTCTCTGTCTTTCAAAAAAAATTTTTTAAAGAAATAAAGGAGCTAGAAAAGGAAGAGCAAATAAAGCCTAAAACCAGCAGAAGAAGGGAAATAATAAAGATTAGAGCAGAAATAAATGATATAGAAACAAAACAACAACAACAAACAGAACAGGTCAATAAAACTAAGTGCTGGTTCTTTGAAAGAATTAGTCAGGTTGATAACCCCCTAGCCAAATTTACCAAAACTAAAACAGAAAGGACCCAAATAAATAAAGTCATGAATGAAAGAGGGGAGATAACAAATAACAAAACAGAAGCACAATCAATTACAAGAGAGTATTTTTAAAAATTATATGCCAACAAACTGGGCAATATTTTGAGTCAATTTTTGTAAGTTGTGAGATATGGTAAAAGTTTGTTTGGAGGTCCCAACTGCCCAGAATGATTTATTGAATTGCCTTCACAGCTTTGAGAAAGCACTCTGGGTTCTTCACTCTGTTCCAATTACCTACGTGTCTAATCTAATCTCTTACAACCACAGTCTGGAAGGCTGTAGTTACATACTGTCTTGATATTGGATAGAATGATTTCTTTAACTTTATTCCTTCTTTTCCAAATAATTTTGCTATTGAGATTTCTTTCTATTTCTATAAAAATTTTAGAAAAATCTTAACTATGACTATTAAAAACTTGCTGGGATTTTGAGAGAAATTGCATTAAGCATATAGGTCGGTTTGGTGGGAACTGACTTCGATAATATTGTCTCTCAATCTATGGATACAATAAGTCTCTCCATTTATCTAAATCTTTTATTTCTTTCATTAGCATTTTGCAGTTTCTAGCATACAAGTCCTGTATAAACTTGCTTAGGTTTACACTTAAATATTTCATATTTTTGAGTGATTGTAAATGGTAATGTATTTTTATTGTCAGTGTTTACTACTACTATAGACAAAAATAGTTAATTTTTGTATATTTAACTTGTATCTCCCAAACTTGCTGAATTCACTTATTAGTCCTAAGAGTGTTTTTTAGATTCCTTAGGATTTTCTACATAGAATTAGTATCACTGGAAAATTGAGACAGTTTTATTCTACCTTTTCGAATTGCACACTTTTTATTTCCCCTTTTTGGCTTTCTACAACTTCCAGCACTTATTAAGAGTAGTGAAAGACTTCACCTTGTCCTTTATTAGAGACAAAGCATTCAATATTTTACCATTAAAAGGTAATGTAACTTGTAAGCTGTGGAGATTTTTAAAAATCAACCTGAGGTGGGGCGCCTGGGTGGCTCAGTAGGTTAAGCCTCCATCTTCGGCTCAGGTCATGATCTCACATTTGTGGGTTCGAGCCCCGCGTTGGGCTCTGTGCTGACAGCTCAGAGCCTGGAGCCTGCTTCTGATTCTGTTTCCCTCTCTCTTCTCCACCCTGCTCATGTTCTGTCTCTCTCTGTCTCAAAAATAAATAAAACGTTAAAAAAAATCAACCTGAGGAAATTCTTCTTTATTTTATTTATCTAAGACTTTTTTTTTCATTTTTTAAATCATAAATTGATGTTAAATATTGTCAATGATTACATTGATGGACTTTTACATACTGAGCCAAGTTTGCATCTTTGGAATAAAGTTAACTTCGTCAAAGTATATCATCAGCTGTATCTATTATTGAGTTTCATTTGCTAATATTTTGTTAAGGATTTTGCACCTATAATCTTAATAAGATATATCCATCTGTATTTTTTACACTATTTGGTCTCAATTTGGAATCAGAATAAATTCTCATCTTACACATTATTTCTAAAGTGTCTCTTTTACTGTTACTTCCTGGAAAAGATTGTTCAAAATTGGTTTTAATTCTTTAAACATCAGGTAGAATTCCTCAGTGGAACTAATTGGACCTGGAGATACTTATTTGTTGTAGGACTATTCAAATTATGTATTTTTCTTGCTTCAGTTGTGGTAGTTTGTGTTTGTTGAGGAATTGGTCCATTTCTTCTAAAATATCAAATCTATGTTTGTAGGGTTATTGATAGTATTTTCTTATTACTATTCTTTTACCCTCTGTGCCATCTGTAGTGATAGCCCCTGATTCATACATGATATTGATTATTTGTGTCTTCTCTTTCTTTTGTCAGCTTTATCAATGTTATTGCTCTTTCAGAGAATTAGTTTTTTGCCTCATTTATTTTCTCTATTTTCAATTCCATTGATTTCTGCTCTTATCTGTATAATGTCCTTCCTCTTGACTGCTTAGATTTTATCTCCCTCTTTTTTTTCTAGTTTCTTGAGGCAGGAGGTTTTAATAATGATTTGAGACTTTTTCTCTTTTTGTAATGTAAGAATTTGGTACTATAAGTTTCCCTCTCAGCTCTGCTTTAACTGTGCCCCCACGAAGTTTGATATATTTTTATTTGCTTTAAGGTCAATGTATTTTTTTTTATTTCCCTTGAGACACCCTCTCTGACCCAAAGATTCTCTATAAGTGTGTTTTTCAGATTCCAAGTGTTAGGAGATTGTCTTATTATCTTTCAATTATTGACTTCTAGTTTGATTCCATGTGGTCAAAGAACACAACGAGTTGAATTCTTACAAATGTGGGTAGGTGTGTCTTATGTCCCATGCTATGATTTACATTGCTATAAGTTTTGAGGGAAATTGAAAAAAAATGTATTCTGGTGTTTGGGGGTGCGGTGTCCTGTAAACGCTCATTAAATCCTTGTGGCTAATTGGTCTTTTGAGTTTTTCTTTGTCCTTGCTAATTTTGTGTCTAGTTCTTCTATCAATCGTTGAAAGATGGGTTTTTAAATGATCAGCATAATTATAGATTATTCATTTGAGTCAAGCATAATGTTCAAAAATGTTAATGATTATTAGCCAGCTAGATATAATTAACTAAATCAAATATACCTTCCATTAATCCAGTACTTTCACTTATTATAGGTTTTACCTCATGGGACATTTTTCTTAAGTATTTTTCTTAAATAGAATGGTTTGTTTCATTCACATAATACCAATGCATTAGCTTATAAGTATTTTCAATTGTCATAAATGTTTAATTAAAGTATCATACTTAACTTTTCTGTAATTAAGTATAGAAAAAGAAACGGTGTGTACATATGTCAGGGTAATGTTATCTATCAAAATATTATATATATTTGCCTATCAAGAATTTTGTCTTTTGGGGGCAAACATCATAATGCTATCATTTCATTCTAAAAAACAAAACAGATTAAATTTAAATAATATCTCTTAAATAATCTCTACTAGAACATTTTAATTTTACCTTAAACTTTTTTTTGCTCAAAATATATATTTTCTTTATAGTGACAAAAGATGTTTTGATAATAAGGTGTCAGGAATCTATGATTCCATAGCAACCTATTTGAATGATAAAGGAAACACTAAGAAAGGTTTTATATTAAAAAAGTAGACCTTGAGTACCTTGACAACTATGAATTTTTTGCCAGAATAAATTATAATGGAAATACAACTTCCCACAGATTTGCTACACAATCCATTTTATTATTTGAAATAAAAATAGAGATAGTACTAGTTCCTGTATATTTAGTTTCCATTGTTAAATTCATTTTAAATCCTATATTTAAAACTATCTTACTGTCTCCTACACTTTCAAGGAATTGTTCAGACTGTATTAATGTAATCATTTTGGTGGTGTTTGCCTTATTCCTTGTTTTCTTTCTTCTATTAATTTTTCATGGATTTATTGAGTATCCCACAGTGTACATGATGTGATAATATTTACTCTGTTAAATCAAAGAGGAGCTGAAATATTTAAAGTTACATTGTTGCACAGCATTTTAGATTTGATTTGACAAATACCTAAATTTATATAAGGTATTCAAAACCCATGATTTTCCCTAATTTCAAACCAATGGCTGTATTCTAAGGAATTATCTATAAGGAGAATACTTTTATTTGTAAGTTAATTTACCTTTCAGAGTATATAATTTGACACATTTTTTTAATTTAATAATTAAGTGTATACCAAGAAATCTTCCTTGCCTCCATAAAGCCTTTAGAAAACATCTACTCTCAATATACTTACGAAAGCTGGAAATGAAAATGTTAATCTGTAATGCTACTGTGAGCACAGTTCTGTTAGAGTTTATGTTTAATGGTATAATTTTTTCTTTTTACAATGTAGCAAAAATATGTCAAGATTTTCCATCAGCGCCTGGTCTGCTAACAAAGGGGCCCAACGACATGCCTTGACTTAAGTACAGACTACATGAAAAAAGCAAGCTTCAGCCATCGTCCTCTGAGCGGTTTTCTCCGTCTCGAACCTCTCAACACAATGGTGTTAAATGAGATAATTCAAGTACTATAGTTTTGTTTTATTTCTTCTCTTTCCAGACTGAAAGCTTCATAATTCTGATTTCTGATTAGTCTCAATATTTCTTTTCACAGCTTAACCTATAGAAAAATCTGTTCTATATTATTAGTTTTCTTATTACTGCTATTCATGACTTTCTGAGCACCCACCGAGCCTTTAGAACAGTACGAGATATAAAGATACGCTGACAATTGAAGACAGAAAAGGAGAAAGGAAAATGCCAAATGAGAGAGTGATTACATCTCCAAGAGGTAAATTTACCAGCATGTATGCACTTGGCTTTTATATTTCAATATTATGATCCTTATTCGCCTGGAGCCTGGAGCCTGTCTTCGGATTCTGTGTCTCTTCTCTCTCTCAGCTCATGCTGTCTCTCTCTCTCTCTCAAAAATAAATAATTTTATTTTTTAAAAAATGTTTTTAATGTTTTATTTATTTTTGATACAGAGAGAGACAGAGCATGAGAGGGGGAGGGGCAGAGAGAGAAGGAGACACAGAACGGGAAGCAGACTCCAGGCTCTGAGCTAGCTGTCTGCACAGAGCCTGATGTAGGGCTCGAACCCACAAATGTGAGATCTGACCTGAGCCGAAGTCGGAGGCCGAACCGACTGAGCCACCCAGGCGCCCCAATAAATAATTTTAAAAAATTAAAAAAGATTAATCATAGCACTCAGTAGTAATATTTTTGAAATTATAAGAATGATATACATTTAAAATTTTTTATTTTCTAAATTTTGAATTATTTTTCTAATATTCAAGTTCTTCATTATTATAATCGTATGTGGAACCTGGATTATAATATATATGAGGTATGACATCAATTAAATTAAACATCTCTGGATAACAAAGAAAATATATAAAATTATCAATGAATTTTAAATATCTAGATTAATTTATAAAAGATTCTTTTTCACAGCATGGGTTTAGAAAAAAATATTAAACTACTACTATTCACTTTTTACCTATCTTTACATGCATAAGTTAAAGGACCATTCAATGAATGTTTGTTTTTTAATTTTTTAATGTTTGTTTTTGAGAGAGAGAGAGAGACAGAGAGAGAGACAGAGCACAAGCAAGGGAAGGGCAAAGAAAGAGGGAGACACAGAATTGAAAGGAGGCTCCAGGCTCTGAGCTGTTAGCACAGAGCCTGACATGAAGCTTGAACTCACAAACCATGAGATCATAACCTGAGCTAAAATTGGAAGCTTAACCGACAGAGCCACCTGAGAGCCACTGAATGTTTCTGTTAAAGAAGCTGGTGTTATTTAAAATATGTAGCATTGGGCTGCTGGGTGCCTCAATGGTTAAGCAGCTGACTTATATTCAGGTCATGCATGATTCCACAGTTTGTAGGTTTGAGCCCCGCTCTGTGCTAACAGCCTGGAGCCTGGAGCCTGCTTCAGATTCAGTGTCTCCCTCTCCCTCTGCCTATCTCTTGCTCATGCTCACTAGCTCGCTCTCTCTCTCTCTTTCTCTCTCTCTCTCTCTCTCTCACTCTCTCTCTGTCAAAAATAGATAAACATTAAAAAATGTTAAAAAACCAAACATTCATTTTTGCTTCAGATTCTTTGTCTCCCTCTCTCTGTGCCTCCCCTGGTCATGCTCTGTCTCTCTCAAAAATAAATAAATATTAAAGAATTTTTTTAATAGGTTGCTTCGCAGAAATGACTACCCTTAAATAAGGAAACCATCTGGGACTTTAGTTCAGTATTTGTTTTACAATTTTGATTTGTTGATGGTGACAGCTCATTTCTATTTACTTTAAATTTTACTTTGAAAATATGGCATCTGGCTTAACATTTCCTCATACCGTTAAAAATAACCTAGAAATTCTTGGAAGGAAAAATCTTGGTCATGAAACGTATTAGTGAAGTAGCATATCCCGTTTTCCCTCTCTGAGAAAGTTACAGAAAATACACACACACACACAAGAAAAATTCATATAATTCCTACAAAAAGACACCTATTCGATCTAGATTTACTTCGGACTAACTATAAACACATCTGATTATAAAATGCTTCTTCTCTGCCATAATATCTACTTAACATCCCATAGAAATTATGCTTTACATATAATATATTATAAAATATATTTTCTATAGTATAAAAATCAACTTTGCTTGTATAATATTGACAACCTGAAAATAAAGGTCCCCTCTCACTGTATAGTATTATCTATTTTTATTTTAGTGACTGATTTTGATGACTGTTTTAGAAACAATTACATAAAACTTATCTTCCTTCTTAAAGATGCCACACTCCCCAAATCTGTGAAATTATGCAGCTTAAATATCAGTGATTCTGTCCAATAAATGTGAGAAATAAATTGACCAAAAATAGCTGGTTACTGGCAGAAGGAGAATTGGAATCAGATTCATAGCTGGTTAGTGATAAAAGGGAGATTAAAACCCAGATTTTCTGATACACAATCTTGGAACTAGTCAACTACCCCAAGTTTTAGTGGTATTCTAAATGAAAGTAAGAGAGAAAGGATTTCTAAAACTATGTATAAGTTATTTATTCCCAAGCATTTTTCTGTAATAGAAGAGTAACAGCACACTAATTGAGTGCGATAGCTTCTGTCTTCTGGTTCGTCTATGAATGTGCCAGACTGCTGAAAACTGTTATGCTAAGAATGAGAGCAATAGGAATCCCAGTGGTGAATTTCACAAATAATCAGAAAATATAATTCACAAAGCAGATAATTCAAGATGATTAATTCCATTAAGACCAGGCTTAATATTACCTTTTCCCCTTTATTAAGAAGCAAATTCATAAGGAAAAAAATGGGGGAGCATTATAAAATTCTTAAAGGATTAGGTTCAAAATGTACTTTAAAATTATCTATTTTTTGGGGCACCTGGGTGGCTCAGTTGGTTAAGCATCTGACTTCGGCTCAGGTCATGATGTCACTGTCTGTAGGTTCGAGCCCTGCGTCAGGCTCTGTGCTGACAGCTCAGAGCCTGGAGCCTGCTTCAGATTCTGTGTCTCCCTCTCTCTCTACCCCTCCCCTGCTCACACTGTCTCTCTCTTTCTCTCAAAAATAAATAAAAAACTTAAAAAATAATAATAATAATAAAAATAAAACAATATATTTCTCAAACTGTATCAGTTTAATTTGGTACAGCATATTTTTTATTTTAAAAATTACAAAATGGGTTAATATGATATTATATATATTTGTTACACTTCTGACTCTCTTTTATTCTTTTCCTCCGAAACAAACATACAACAATTTTGTGCCTTACTGCCCTCTCTGCAGTCCTGTATTAACAACCTTTGTAATTTTTCTCTATGTTTATTTAATGAGAAACACACACACACCCACACACCCACATACACACACAGAGCAACATTTTGTCAGTTTTTTAAAACTGGGGCATTATTATGTATGTTTCCTGGATTGTTTCCTTTTCAACAATATCTAATGAAAATTATTCTAATTAACACATATTTACACTTCATTCTTTTTTAATGACAATATTTTTTCACAGTGTGTATGCTGTGGATATTTTTAAAATCATTTTATTTTTGTTTTTGATGTTTCCGTTCTTGTGTTCCAGTTTTGCTGTTACTAACAATGTTACTATACATACTCTTTTATATTTGTCAATGACTTCAACAGTTTTCATTTTTGAGTTATAAATTCCCAGGAGTAAGACTGATAGGTCAAAAAATATTCACTAAAAATTAAATGTACTGATTAATTCCAATAGATGCCAACAAATTGTTTTTCTTTATTTAATCTCTGATAACTCACACATCTTGTAGCAACTGAGGAGAATACTGTTTCCTCACGTCTCTACCAATGACACTCTAATTTCTCTGAAACTGTCTTATTCTTTCTTTAACATGTTTTCCTGACTGCTACTGTATTTGAATAGCTTTTAATGTTTGTTGGCTGTTTGGATTTACTCTTTTGTAAAATCCCTCTTGATTCCCATTGCTTATGTTTTATTGAAATGTTTCCCTTTTCTTTCTAATTTATGAGCTATTTGTTTATTACAGAAATTCTCAACAGGTTACAAATTCTTTTCCCTGAAATATATTGGCTTTTTATTAGACCTGTTAATCCTATCCTTTATTCTGTAAATGTTTGTGATATATGTATATTTCATAGATAGATAGATGCACACCTCATATGTATATTTGTTGTTTTATAGCACTAGTGCTTCAAAAATTAGTTTTGAATATCTCTATTATCCTTAGACTAAACAAAAACAAAAAGCAAAGCAAAACAAAACAAAACAAAAAACAAAAACTAAATTTTCTTGCTTTATTTCAGAACCAGTTACATTTTCACTTAGAATGGGATCAGTTTCTACATGGTCTGTATTCCTAGAAACAGTGTTAGTATCAAATCGAATCATTATAATAGTTTCATAGCATTACCTGTAAATTTGTTTGAAAATTATTTTTAACACGAGCTTAGAAAATAAGGTTTCTAATCAAAAACTGAATGCACTGACTTTATAGAAAAATATTTGAAGAACTGTCATTTTTATGATGTCTTCCCTTCCAAAACCATGTCCTCCCTTTCTGTTTTTTAGATGTATTTTGGTCTTTTTAAAGTGTCCTTTTTCAGAGACACTATAATTTTTAAACTGAAATTATTCCTGTATGCTTTTTAAGGTTTCAAGTTGTTATAAGTACATTTTTTCCTTATACATTTTTGAGTATTACTAGAATACTATACTAGAAAATTACTAGAAAATATGTTTTTTATACTTAATCTTGTAAAAAAAAAAAGTAACTCACCCAATTATCTCATTAATTTTGATTATTTTTCACTAAAAGATCTTGGGTTTTCAATATTATTAGAAAAAATAAACATATCTTTTTCCCCAGTATTACTCTATTTTTTTCTTGTTTATTGTTTTACTAAAACTAGAAGACAATATCAATTACCAATGCTGAGAGAGTAGCCCTGATATTTAATTGCAGTATTTAGGAGTTTCACTTTTAGGGTAATTTTTGCAGTATTTTTTTTGTTGTTGCTTTTGTTTGCTTTGATAAAGAGTATTCTATTGTCTGTATTTATATATGCACTATTACCCACTTACTTTTGAGTTCAATCAAATCATTTTTTGCCAATAGCATTCTACCAAAATTGCTTTTGCCAAAGTGATGTTAAATCTAATGATCACTAGTCATGCTTCTTGTGTACTTATTAATAATATTTAGGTGGGTTGACATCTCCCTTCTCTTCTTCATCAGTCTTGCATTTCCCTTCTATTCCTCCTTCTCAGTATTTTCCCCTCATTTCTCTTATTCTCCCCAACCTTTCAGTGTTAGCATGATCAACATTCAGTTGTCAATTCTATACTTACTTAATCCTTTGATCATATGATCCAAGCTCATAATTCTAACTCATCATTTGCAAAACACTCACAATTTATATCTCCAGCCTAGACTTTTCTCCTAAGGTCTAGAAGATTGAATCCAACTGACTACTTGAATCATTATTTCATTAATAGACATCTTAAGTTCAACATCTTCTATAGTTAATAAGTTGTGGCGTTTTCCAAAGTTATGTACCTAACCACTCTGCTACTCCACTTTTTAGTACTATCTGTACATTAGTCTTATATGTGAAAGTAATGATACAACTATAAAATTGGCCAGAGATTTTAATAATAAATATGTATACTGACTGAATATCTTTTGTGAGACAACCTTTTCCAAAATAAGTATAATATTATTTCTTTCAAAATGTAGAATAAAAATAAACAAAAATATTTGTCAGTGTATTACTTGAGTTATCGTAATGAAATAATTTTAAAATCAGCATTTTAGTTTGCCATGTAAATCCAAGGAACCAGCGTATATGGGTGTATGTGTACGTATGGGTGTTCCATAAAAGAGTCATGAAAGTGTTGTACAAGTTAAAAATGTATAAAACTTACAAGTTAGAATGTAATTGTATTAAATATTCTAACTGAAAGTACGGGACAAATGCAGTCTGAGTATATAAAGCCTTAGGTCTCCAAAATGCAGAGCCTCCGTGTCTGACCGGAATAGAGTCAGGCCACTCCCTCTCCCAAGCTAGCCTGACTGTCCCCGGATTACACTGAAGTCATGAATTTACTCATTTCAACTGCTGTCTCACAAACCTTATTTCCAATAGCCTACGTTCATTTTTCAGTGGCCTACGTTTTGATCACTAAAGCAGTTTTCTTTGGCTACATTACTTGGAATCCTTATGTGCACTTTAGAACATGATTAGATTTGTAAGACAATATATTTTATTCTGAATCAATTTTATAACAGGCATATTAGTCACATCACCCGAAACAATTCACAACCTTCGTGGTGGGAAGTAGATATTCTATTGTTCACCATTTCACCTAATGTTTTACAGGATTCATAATTGGATAATACAAAACGGATTACTTTTAAAAGCTGTAACAGTTATAAAAATAAGAAGAAAACCTTAGTCCACATATCATTTAAATCTCATTCTGCATTTCAATTTATCTCAAACTTAAAATTTAATAATTTAATTTTAATCTCAGGGACCTATAAAATACCTACATTTACCTTTTTTAGCTGTAATATAAGTATCATATCTACTTAAGACACATTTTAGAAGGTCTTCTCAGTGATGGTAAAATGCATCAAAGTATTCCATAAATTCTATACTTATATGTGTATCACAAAAATATTTCATTTAAAGCTACATTAAAAAAATACCCAGCTTTCCAAAGAAAACATGGCAAAAACTTGCATGCAAAAACTTACATAAATTTTAAAATAAAGTATAAAATTATATTTATAATAAATTATGCACTTATAATTTAAAAATAAAGTATAAATGAATTTTTATAGCAATACCAATTTCATAATGAAATCTCTGTTGTATATGGAAATGACCACGAAGAGAAAAAAGACTGCAATTAAAAACACGCTGTCAAACCTTCTTAAATGCATAATGCATAATTTAGTATTTACATTACTATTTATATACACAAAGGTGTGTCACTTAAGAATAAATGTAGAGAATGAAGATATAATGTTTTTGGAGGGCTAGGCTAAGCAGGTTGGAACAAGAAGTGAGGCGCATTTGCTTTCAAAGCCTTGAGCCAGTAGAGAAAAGTGACAAAGGGGAAGGGGGGAAAAAAAAAAAAGAATTCTGCAGAATTGAAACAGGAATTTTTAGCAGCAGGATTCTGAGTTATAAATTGTTTGCTTCTCCAAACTTCAAAAATTAAAAACTGAATATGCTCTCTATGTACAGTGGGGGAAAGGAAATGCCAGGGCATCAAGGGAAATTAAATTCCCTCTGTGCATAAGCGCATGCATGCAAGTGATTTCAGGTATTTTGGTTAGGGTCTTCCATGAACCAAGAGACAGAAAGCTGAAGATAATTTCTTTCAAATCTTGAAGGAATGATTAATCTCAGCAGACATGGAGGTAACAACAAACATTCATGAGAATCTATGGAGGGCAATAGATAGGAGAGGAGATTTTTAAGAATGTATAAATCAGAGTCCACCATGAATACCTGATCTACAAAGAAAAGCAACAAGTACACAGAAACCATCATGGTGATAATAAAAATGAACATTGCAAAGCCAGGGGAGGAAAAAATTTTCATACTAAAAAAATATTTTTAACAAAGTTATCCTGTTAAACAGTATAAATGCATACTATGGTAAAGTAAAAAAAAAAAAGTCAAAATTACAGTTGGTTTGGAGGAAAAGTATTCATGTTTTTAAATACTTGTTTTTCTAAAGAGATGTTTTTCATCTTTTTTATTTTATAAACTGAAATTTAAGTAATATCTGACATTTCATAAAGGAAAATGATTCTATCATCAGTAAAAAGCAAAAAGCATGCTTTGGTTAGAAACTGTCATATTGTTCACTCATTTTTCCAATGGAATGTGTGATCACCTATGATGTAATAATGATAATTACGTGTACTAAATGCTCCTGAGGGTGTTTTACATACTCACCTAATTTAATTCCCATAACAAGTTTTTATCATACATAATATAATTTCTGTTTTACAAATGAAAATAAACAAGATACACAAAAAATTATATAATTTGCCAGGTTTTCAGCCAGGTAGACTGATTCTAAGAACTATACTCTTAATCATTGTATTACCTTTTGTACAATGTTTAACAAACAGCATATTTAGGCCTTAAATTACTGTTTTCTACTTCCATTATTGCTATTGATTATGACAATTGATGAGTTAGGAAGTAGTTGCCAAATAGCTTGAGAGGAAATCCCAAGCAAACTTTGTTTTTGCCATTTATTCAGCCAATACTGATTGTTATGGATCTATCACTCTGTGTTATAGCAAACTGAATTAACTATAATTAGTACACATACTAAAAATAATTCATAGTCTTGATGCTAGTCTTAAAGTAATCTTATTTTATAACCTATCACAATAATGTTTATACGGTATCATTAATAAATCTAATATGTAAATTTATCTTTAAAATCATAAAGTGCCCATATAAAATAATAGTTAAATAATTATAATCAGAGAAAGCATTTACTGAGATGATTTGCTTTAAAGTTTGTTTATTTATTTTGAGAGAGAGCGAACACTTGTGAATGAAGGAGAAACAGAAAGAGAGAGACACAGAGGGTCTCAGGCAGGGTCTGTGCCGTCAGCACAGAGTCCGATGCTGGGCTTGAACCGTGAGATCATGACCTGAGCCAAAATAAAGAGTCTGATGCTTAACCGACTGAGCGGCTTGGGTGCCCTGAGATGATCAGTGTTAACCGTAGCCTCATATATTATAGAACCTGTATTAACGAATCAGTGCTGAATTGCCTACTTATTATATTCTGTAAAAACAGATCAGTTTTTATGAGTCAGAGAACCAATGTTACTTATGTTACGGTTGACAGAAAAATCTGTCAGGAATTGTTCAATGATTAAGTCTGTGCAAAGGGCCTGCTCTCTTCTCAGAGGTGTCATCTGGAAGGTGCTATTGTACTTGTTCGGCTCTGATCTTGCACTTGGGTGGTCTCATCCTGCTCTTCTGAGACAGGGCTCTGCTTTACTGCGTCAGGGGCTAAAAAAGCATGTGAACAGCTTCTTCTTAATTTTCTCCCACTGATTTTGATGATTTAAAAAGTAATTCACTCAAATATAAAACACATTTTAACTCATTGGAATCACTGTGACATTGAACTTATAAAATTTATATAATTAAATAACAACTATTATTTAACCTATTTTATATATTCCTAATCCACATAAAATCTATTTAAAAATGTGTTCTGCAGCTAAAATAAATTTTAAGGTAAGAAAGAAGCATTTTCCATGTATAAGAAAGAAAATAATGTCATCATCTGAAGAATAAAAATAGTAAAACCATTTTAAAAACAGAAATGCCTCATAGGCATGGTAAAAAATGAAAAAAAACAATAAGTATTTCAAGTGCTAGAGTGTTTACTTATTCTAAAATGACTTGATTTTAAGGAATCAAGTTGTAAAATAAGTATCCAAAATTTAATCATGATTTATAGGTCTGAAAATATATCTTTGTTGTCATTAATGAAAATACCTATGTTTTGTTACTGGTTTTAAATTTACATTCCAAGACACCAAAATACTTTTATTCATCATGCTTATTATTGCCATTAAAATTGTGATATTGGGTAGAATCTAACTTGACTAAAAGATACTTTATTTCTCCTACAAACATCATTTATTTTCAGGCATTCAAAATGCACTTGGCAGCAGCATTTTCAATGCTAAGTTTTTTCTAACATTTTTGTGGAAAACTATATACAGTGTTTAGTTTGGTAGTCACTAATGATTTTCAATGCATGCATTGTGACTTTACCCCTAAAGGATGATATTTAATGACTCGGTGAATATTTGAATATAGAATTTTGATTAAACACAGGAAATTATCTTCTATCAGATGAAATAACTTACAACAGACAGGCTCTGTGTTGAGTTGGGACACTCGCCTTGGTTGTTTTGTGTTCCTGTGCACAGCCAGGGGCTGAATTAATGTGCTGTGTACCCTTCTGCTGACCGCTGAGAGACAAATATTGAGTGCATGGAGAGGCCCCAACCTCTTCAGGACTAAAAGAATTTTCTGACTGATACTTTTCAAAAAAAGATAGCTGAAAAGAGCAACACCATTTAAAGATGCTTCTGAGATCAGGGGACGCCCATTTTCCCTCTTCCATTTCTTCCTTTCAAGAGCAGGAGATGGAGTCTATTTCTCAGAAGTTTGAAAAAAAAAAAAAAGAACAAACGTAACTTTGCCTTAGGAAGTCTAAATTACTTACATGTAACCTCAGAGTTGTTCAGAGTTTCGTAATAAAGCCTAGACCATGCCCGTGGAACACTGACATGGTGGTGTATGAAGAGAGGGCCTCTTCAGGGTTTATTCACCCCTGCATCTGTTGATATTACATGGCCTTGAAGTCTCTAGAGTCTCCATGTACCTTTATTTCTTTTTGGTGTGTTTGGCTCTCCGCCTGTTTACTACAGCGCTCACGCTGCATGAAAAGAAGCCCGGCTGGGATGTTTTATCTCTTGTCTGAGCTTGCTTCAATTAAATTAATGGACCCATTCAGCTCACTCTTTCCCCTTTCAGATGCACCTCTGATGAATACATTAAAAAGATCTTAAGTCTCAAGATGGTACATCACGGTATTAGCCAGGGCACTCATTTCCCTCTGCCTTCATTTTCTGTAAATCAAATAATTAATGAGATCTCCACCTCAATAAAGCACTTCATCAATATTTTGTGGCAAAGGAAAAAAATGCCTTCTTTGCTTGTAGTAGAGCTTTTATCTCCATCTGTGTAGGATTTTGTGTGCAAATGTAGGAATATTGAAATGACAAAATATTGACTGATTCTTACAGTTTGTTCTTCAGATCTGAGAAGGATTAGTTAAAGGCTGTACATACTGTTCAGCACAGAAGCAAGTGACAAGCTTGTCCATATGCTGTGAATATTCTGTACTCAATGTTTAAGTTGTAAGCATCAAGTGGGACAAATCAGTTTTGCTAGAGATTGATGTCACCTGACGGGGTGGGGATAGGTTTAATACGGAAGGTACATATTTTTTAAGTGAGTAATTGTCCATACGTAGCTATATTCTATTTTATTTATTTATTTTTTCTTATATTTTAGGCTATTTTATGTGTTAACAGAATCAACTGCTTTCAACTTAGAGTCTGAATTCAAAAAAATACACTAAATATGTGACTGTAGTAGGCCCATTTTAACTTGTTGCATGAGAAAAATCCCTTTTTATAGACAGAAACTACATATTCAAGTAGAAGAGGAAAAAAATATATTTGCTTTGTTCAATGCTCTCCAGCTGAGCTAGCAGCCTTTTCTCATTTCTATGAAGAGGTGACACCATAAAAGTTATGAATATTTCTCCTTTTGTTCATTTACACAAATCAAAACTCAATCAAAGATACAGGTTTGTTTTCCTGACATGTTTAGGGATTTGCATTTGGATGAATATCAATAAACCATATTTGATGTTCCCTTGAACATCTAATGTCAATGGGAACTGAGTATGGAGAGAGAGAAAGAAGATATGAGATAGAAATAGAGATAGAGATAAAGACAGGGCGAGAGAGACAGAGAGAGAAGGGAGAATTTAAATCTAATTCGTACTGCTAGATACTAAGCTCAACTCAGTTCATCCACATCACTATGATGCAAAACTCTATTTGTAGACTAGTAAAGAGAGGGGATGATGTAGGCTATGGATTCAAACAACCAATTTTAAAGTGATAAAAGATCTAAACCATAAATACAATCACATGAGTGGAAGCAGGGAGGAAGTAGAGAATACTCAGAGGTTTGTTGCTTTCATTAAAATAATCAGAGGAAGTTAGACTAGGACCGGAAAAAACTCATGAAGAAAGGGAAAAGTGACGGAGATTATGCATACTCATCTGAGCTCTACAAAGGATGAGGGTTGTTTTCAGGAAAACTAAGAAGTTGACTAAAAAATTATTCTAGCTCTTGTGTCCGGGACAATTTCTTTCCATAGCGAGTTATGATTGAGCAGTGAATCCAATATTTATGTATAGTGAATATTTAAACTTTACTTCAAAGCTTTCATAAATGAGATAATATTTATGTGTTTACTACTGCAGATGAGGCAAGATTAATATTTTAATTATTCCAGATTGCACAGTGTCAAGCAAATGGACATTCAAATACATGTCTTGTTATTTACTGGACTTTCTTCAATTAAATTAGTACTTATAGAAACTTAGAGAAAATTCCACACTCACCCTTACAACATTCAAACTCCAAACAATATGAGAAAAAGAGTGGAGGGGGAAATGAAAACCAAAAATTCACAATGGATATTAGAGAAAGTTGAAATCCACATGCCAGAAATGTAAGAATATTTTTGACAGATATAGTGAATACTGAGTAACAAATTGATAAAAGGCCCAGAATCCAGTTTAAAATTCACCTTCCAAATAAAACTGTCAATTTGAGATCAAACTAACGTGACTTATAAATGTTAAAGAAAAAAAATATGGGCAAACACAAATAATTTAAAAAATCAAAAATGATGATTAAAACTGTCACTTTAGAATTAAGTCCAAAATAGCATACATAAAAATGGGAAAAAGAGAAGATACAAGAGGATGCTATAGTGATCATGAATTCTTATGCATAAATGAACAAAGTATCTCAAAGTTCTAGAAATTAAAATAAACTAAAAAACATCACAGATGTAGAAATCTTAGGACATTCTTTCAGTCTTAAACTTCAAAATTAAGTACGAATATAGAACATCTGGAAATATAACTGACAGTTTGATTTAACAACTATATAATAAATAAGTGTTGTACCCTAAACATAACAGCCTCATGGCAAAGGATGTGAAAAACTGACCAATTATTAGCCTAAAAGAAGGAAACTAATAAATTTTGAGGAGTGAATATGTTTATATCATTGTATCACTATGTCATAGAACTTACACCCCAAAGTCACTATCATTATATTAAAAAAATTATTTGGAAATTCACTGAAATTTTTAAAAAATTATATATTCCAAAACAAAACAGAAAAATAACAGTAGAAAGTCTCTTGGGAAAAAAAAAAATAAACAAATATTACTACATTTGACCCCAAACCAGTTCATGTCCACAGATCCTGGAGTTTTAATTAATTACAGTTTTTATACAATTTTTTTACAACTATTGAGTAGATAAAAACAGCTTATAAACTATGTCAGAAGTATTAAGTCTTTACAATACACTAAAACACATCAATTTAAAGGAAAAAATTAACTTTACATGGGAATTTCTTTGTGTAATCTCTGCTGATCCCTGATACAGTTTCTTCTTCTGTTCTCTCCTATTAACCACCATATTAAATAGAGTATCATTTCCCTGACTGTTTTGAATATTTTCACCATACACATTGGTATTACAAATGATACATTTAGTGTATATGTGTTGAACATTATATAAATGGAATCCTATGAAATCTCAGACTTGTACTTTCATTTTTCATCCTGTTCTGGTTGTGTTTAACTGAAGTGAATAATCTTTTTTTTGCTGCACAGTAATCCATACCAGAGTTGACCCATTTATTTTTCTGTTGATGGTGGTTGAGGAGTGTCCAGATACACGCATCTGTGATAGTGTTTCCATGAATATACATGTACAAGGCTTTTGGTGTACATTAAAAAAATATGTACTATTAAGGTACTGCTTAAGAACTCCAGAGAAAGAGAGGATAATATTTACATTTTTTAATGTTTATTCATTTTTGAGAGTAAGAAAGCGTGAGCAGGGGAAAAAGGGCAGAGAAAGAAGGAGATACAGAATCTGAAGCAAGCTCCAGGCTTTGAAGTGTCAGCACAGAACCCGAAGTGGGGCTCGAACTCACAAATGGTGAGGTCATGACCTGAGCCAAAGTCGGACGGTTAATGGACTGAGCAACCCAGGTGCCCATGAGAGTGCAGAATATTTAAATTGCTTTGTTGAGACTAAAAGTATTTCTTGACATTAGGATTGCCTCTTCTAAAGAAACACGGTTGTATTTAAATATCATTGTTTCCACGTGTTACTTCATGTTTCCACAACTGACATACCCCCATACTGCTGAAATTTTCTTTTAATTTTATGTGCCAAAATAACACTTGTTTTCTATTTATAAAAATAACATACTCAAAGTAAAAAAAAAAAAATGAAATCCATAGAAAAGTACAAAAATGTAAAGCAAACATATTACTTACATGTATAAATATATACAAATTTGTATGTGTGAATGTACACATAAATCAGATGAATACAAATGAATTCCTGGAAATGTAAAGACTCCGTCAAACCTTTTTTTTTGTGGCAAAGTCTCCTGGTTGTAGAGCACTGTATTACTTTTGTGCTCCTGCTATAAATATTTACCGCAAACTTAATGGTTTAAAACAAAGCAAATTTGCTATCTTACATTCTGGAAGTCAGAAGTCTGAAGTGCACCAGCAGGGCCTTTCCCAGCTTCTAATGACCGCCTACATTACTTATTTCATGGCTTCATATTTCATCTTCAAAACAAGCATGATTTAAATCTCTCTTTTTCTCTCTGACCTCCCTTTTATCACTCTTCCTACCTGGATCATCTTCCTCTTCCCAAGCTCCTTAAATTAACCAGATCTGAAAAATTCCTTTTGCTCAGTAAAGTAGCATATTCACAGATTCCAAAAGTAGGGCACAGCATTCCTGGAGGGCTATAATTCAGTCTACTACGAGTACCTACTGAGCAATCCTATCCTGATGGGACTGTGAAAGGGGAGATCAGTAGCAATCAAAAAGCTCAAAATTGAACCTTTCCTTTAAAGGATTCTGTTCACTTATAGTTAACAAAGCAGACTTCCTCTTAAGCCTATGGACTTTGCATAACAGTGGCTTTCTACAGTACCTCCCCCCTTTGGAAGGGGCCTCCTAGGACAATGCTAATGTCCCCCAATAGCCGTCTACCCTATCCGACTTGCTCCATTATTGGCTTTCTGTAAAAGGGGTCTACCTTACTGCTAACCTTAAAATGATTACAGTAGAATTCTTCTTGCTCAGATTAACAAAGTCTTTGATACCCAATGCATACTAATCTATCTAAGGCAGGTATGGTTTATCTGTGCCTGACACTTGTGATCAAATGCGCTTTATAGTCAGAAAACTCCGTTGTTTAAAAATTGACTTTAAAGCTTTGGCAAAGCCTGAAGGCAAATCTCATTTGCCTCAGTATTAGTGAAGCCATTCGGGCTGTAAGTAAAACTTGTCCTCACACTTGGTCAATTTACAAAGCAAATATGTCCACCTTTTGCTACCTCGGTCAGCTCAGAGTCAATGTCATCTTTTATGCTGTAGGAGGCTAACTGATTCATTTTTAAAGCAAAAGAGAAATATTGTCTCTATTAGGATGTCAAAAGGCAGCTTATCTGATGTATTAATAAACAAAGCCAAATGGTCTTCTCCTGCATATGTACTCATCCCAGAGTCAATCACTCAGCTGAATTTATTATAACTGCTAGGGCTTAGTTAAGAAGACATTTAATTATGAGACACATAATTATCACAATGTTTGCCTAAATGGGATAATGAAATATATCTTGCATAAATATTAGTATAAATATGAACAGCTATAGCAGAAAAGGATAAGATTATACTAACAAAATATTCTGTAATTAGATAAAAAGGTTTTGAATATGCTAATGAATTAAAACCCAGAAGAACTAACTTTTTAAAAATAAATTACGGATAAAATATGGGCAATGAGAAATGGCCAGGATGGAAGACACTGAAGTTTCTAAAATTGCTTGACTACATACTATAACCTGAATCTTACTTAAAAAGCTTATTGTTGCAAGATGACATAGTCACTTTTTCTGGTCCCTTCCCTCTAAATTCATCAATGTGTCCTGTAAATAATTCAACAGACAATCATAACTTGAACTCAAAACTCTGAAAAAGCACTGAGCAACCTGGGTTTTCGTTTTACCTCTCACAGATCCGAAACCTGGCATCAAGGATGCTGCAAGCTGGAAGAAACAAAGGCTGTAGAACAAAGCAATGTCTGCTCTCTTCAGCAGGAAGAGACAAAGGCTGTAGACCAAAGAAATGTCTGCTCTCTTCAGCAGGAAGGAGACAGCCTAGTAGAGACCTAGCTGGGGGGTGCACTCCCTGCCCCCCGCCCAGGGCACAGTGCGGTCAAGCAGCCCCAGAAGCAGCAGCGGAGCCAAGGACAGGGTTCCATCTTTGCCCCAAACCTTAGCAGTGGAGACCCACGTCCTGGCTCCCATCCAGGACACTGCTGCCCAGTCCACCCCAGGGGGAGAGGCCACGGATCCACCACCAGCTGCACATCCGTACAGCGGCAGGCCTGGTCTGCAGAAACCCTCACAAGCAGGCTGGGTGTCTCCCAGCCCCCCTCTTTCATTTTAATGGCACTACTGTCTTGAGATTTTGATTCTTTTTAACATTTATTTGTTTATTTTAAGAGAGAGAGAGAGCATGAGCCGGGAAGGGACAGAGAGGGAGGGAGGGAGAAAGATTCCCAAGCAGGCCCCGCACTGTCAACGCAGAGCCTGATGCAGGACTTGAACCCATGGACAGTGAGATCATGACCTGAGCTGAAACCAAGAGCAGATGCTCCAATTTTTATTTCTTTTTAAGATAAAGTTAGGTGTAGTTATCAACATTTAGTTCTGACAATGAAAGTTTATAGGCATTTAAGAGAGAGAAGGAAGACAAATATTTACACAGAAAAATCATTTCATTGTTTTAAAGTACAAAACAATAAAGTTAGATCTAATGAAACCATACTCTTTATTTCCAGTACCATTTATAATCAAGACACATTATGATAGGTGGGATGCATGAAAGAACTGAAGGTCTTACTAAATCTTCAGAGACACAGACAAGGAGAAGTTTGGATCTCCCATGCATGAAGAACAAACAATTACTCTAACTCAATAAAGGGAAAGTAGTAAACAGAAGGATCCACTTAATACATGGACATGAATTTCATTTAGCCCTAATGAAATAACTTAGCAGAAAGGATCTATGCCCATGTATGTTTCTAAATCATCAGTGTAGCCCTTACTTTGAACATTTCTTTAAAACTAGGTTATTTCTCTTATCTGCAACCAAGAACTCAAATTGATACAGTGCGTGTAAGTGTTAGGGTAGAAGGAAAAACATGTCAGTGAAAGAGCAAAGGTGCAGTTGCTCTGAATGTCTGTGCACTTTGCACAGGGCGCAAAGGACCTAGATGAAAGGACACGTGGGGGTAAAATTTAGCTCATGATCCACATGACCTTGTGCTCTAGCGCAGGTCTGCACCTACCAAAGAGACAGACGTTCTTACACACTGCAAGGCCACCACCCACCAAACCATGCACTTACCAGGCTGCATCTTCCAGAAGATAACCTTTCTCTTCTTTTCACAAAGGCACTGCAGAGGCTAGTGTTAGACCTGGGGGAAATTATACAAAATGAACATTAAGGATATGAACAAAATAACCAAAAAGAAAATGTCAGCCTCCAGGGGTTTCAGTCATGGCATTTAGAAAAAGCAGAGCCGCACAGAAAAAGTATTGGTGGTGCCCACTAAACCTTATCTAAACCCCTTAGGAAAACTTTGGATACTAGCTCAGTATCTTTTGTGTTAACTCTTCCTATGGCTGATCTGAGCCCAACTCCATTATCCATTAATTCATTAATCATCTTTTACTATGACAAAAGGTGTCATGAGCACCATTTTGATCCCGTCTTATCTGTGCTTGGACAGACAACAGCATACAAGCCGTTCTTCTGGCCCAGTTTTCTGTGGAGAAAGGTTTCTTGGCTGTTTGAACAAAATTTTAGGCATGGACTTTTGTTTGCTAAAGAATAAAGCTTCAAAATGGAAAGATTCAAGGGAGATTAAATTAATTACTATAAGAAAAATTACGGAGCTGCTTATAGCTGAAAATAAAACAGAAAAGTAGAAATAGGGGACAATAATTTTTAAAAGGGAGGAAAGAATTCTGATTTGGGTGTTCTGCAGAGTTTAGGGATATGGCTGGGTAAAAAAGACTCTTACAGTTATTCTTTGTTCCATACAATAGTATTCTCTGATGAGTGGGTCAAGAAGATGTGGTATATATACAATGGAGTACTACATCGCAATGAGAAAGAATGACATCTGGCCATTTGTAGGAAAGTGGATGGACCTTGAGGGTGTCATGCTAAGCGAAATAAGTCAGGCAGAGAAGGACAGATACCATATGTTTGCACTCATAGGTCTAACAGGGGAACAGGAGAAACCTAATGGAGGACCAGGGGGAGGGGAAGGGGGAAAGAGTTGGGGAGAGAGAGGGACGCAAAACTTGAGAGACTATTGAATACTGAAAATGAACTGAGGGTTGAAGGGGAGGGGGGAGGGGTGAAAAGAGGTGGTGGTGATGGAGGAGGGCACTTGTGGGGAAGAGCACTGGATGTTGTATGGAAACCAATTTGACAATAAACTATTAAAAAAAACAATAGTATTCTCTGGATCCCCTTGGAAGACTTGGCTATAGAACTGTAAAACATTTAAAAATATATTTTTTCTAATAATCTTTTTATTGAAGTATAAGTCACAAAATTGCAGAGATTTTGAGTTTAATTTAATGAATTTTGACAAATATATATCCATGCAATCAGTCCCCAAAGTAGGAGATAGAAAACTGTCATTTATCCTAGATATTTCTTCTGTTATTTTTTAATGTTTTTATTTATTTTTGAATGAGAGAGGGGGAGGGGCATAGAGAGAGACACAGAATCTGAAGCAGGCTCCAGGCTGTGAGCTGTCAGCACAGAGCCCAACACCAGCCTCGAGCTCAGGAACCACGAGATCGTGACCTGAGCCAAAGTTGGAAGCTTAACAGTCTGAGTCATCCAGGGACCCCAACCCGAGATATTTCTATCCAATCCCTGTCTACTCCTACAGAACTGAAGAGCGATACTATTTCTAGAGCAATATTTTAGTTCTGCCTGTCCCACAAAATTATATAAAGGGAATTCTACAGTTAGTACTGTTTTGTGTCTGGCTTCTTTTTTTTCTCATTTAGACCGGTGCATTTATTGTCGTTCATAAAGTCTTCTTAAAGACCTTGACTTATGTGAATATACCATTTCAGGTTAAAGCCTAATTAGAATAAAATTGTTATAAATATTTTATGCCAATCTTTTTGTGGACTTGTGTTTCCCTTTTTCTTGAATAGAATTCCTAAGAGTGGTACAGATGATTTATGGCGTATTTGCAAATTTAATATAAAAATATGCCAGGTGATTTACATTATTGCTAAACAGTGCACATCACCACCGGCTATGTATGAGAGATCCAAAGTTCCTCCTCATTCTTGCCAAGGCTTGGATTTACCAACTTTTCTGATTTTAACCAGTTAGTGGTATATAATGATATCACAGTGTCATTTTAATTTGTATTTCCTTGATGACAAATAATGATGAGAGCACTCTTTCCTGTGTTTATTGGTCATTACTATACCTTATTTTATAAAGTAGCTGTTTAAGTTTTGCTCATTTGTATACTGAGATTTTAACTTTTTTATTATAGATTTGTAGGGGCTATTTATCTATTTTGAATATAAACCACTGTCAGATATATGTATTAATTTTATTTTCTCAGTCTTATGGCATGTTTTTTTAAATTTTCTTAATCGTCTTGTAAAAAAGCATAAATTTTTAATTCTGAGTAAGTCCAATTCATAATTCTTTCCTGTTTTATTGCTTTTGATATCCTATATCATCTATATTTTCATATAATATGTAGCTAAGATCTTTTGCTGTGCAAAAAAAGAAACTATATTTTTTACTCTTTAAAGTCATGATTCATCTCAAACTGCATTTTGTATATGGCATGAAGTATGGGTCTAGGTTTATTTTTTCCCAGACATTAGGTAATTGCTTCAGCATCTTTTGATGAAAATATTTCCTTTTCTACACATTATAGATAGGGAGTATATAACACACATACACAAACTGGACTTTATTTGAGTTAAGAAAGACGTATTTCCAAATATCTCCACACTCACCTCAACAGGCACTTACTGCTTGGCCAAGCCTGACTCACACCCTCTTTCCCAGACAGAGCACCCCAGACCTTGACAGTGAATGAGGGAGCCCCAAATGAGCCCTAAATCTGCCCAGAGTCAAGACTTGGCTTGTCCTCCTCATCTGCATAGGGCCTGGGGGCCTCTGGACCTCTATTTCTTGTGAAATAGAAAGTGCTGTACCCTTTGAAACCCGTTTCTGGATTTTCTTTTCTGTTCCATTGGTCAATTTGTATGCCCTATGCCAGTACCTTATTCCAAAACTGAGCAGTTGTCCAAATTTATGTTCAGTTTGTCATCTTTCCCACTGTCGTTTCATCTGTGAGTTTCATACCACATTAAGTACAATTCACAAGCAGGTGCTTGTTTGCAAGTTTGGGTGCCTCCTTTCCCTGTATCTCCCTCCTTTTCAGAATTTTGACCTTAACACATTGGCTATGGAAGTCCCAAACTCTGACCTATGAGTCCTTACCCCATAAAATGTCTATTTTCTGTATGAATTTAATTCTCCATGTAAGGAAAGAAGTGACTAATGCCCTCAGCAGAGAAGCTACATGTGGGTGGAATCCCCTCAGATTGCTTATCTCCTTTCAAAGGGGTTAGCTCTTCCTGCTTCTATCTTTCACTGGTTGCTCTAGGGACTTGTGTTTCTTTGATGGACACTTTGACCACCCAGAAAGAGAGTGGAGAGTTTCTAGGATCCTTACAGGATATTCACAACTGCATTTGTAGGCTCTAAGGGCTTTATGCTTTAAGGCTTTCAGAGCAGTTTAGCTAGAAGGATTGAGTACTGTTTTGAGAATGAAAACAAAACGAAAGCAAAACAAAACATAACAAAAAACTCCCACAAGATTCAGGCAAATAAGAGACTTGGATGACCAGTAATTCTTTTTAAAAATTTTTTGAACATTCATTCATTTTTGAGAGAGAGAGAGATAGAGTGCAAGTGGGATAGGGGCAGAGAGAGAGGGAGACACAGAATCCAAAGCAGGGTCCAGGCTGTCAGCACAGAGCCCAGTGTGGGGCTCGAACCCATGAGCGGTGGGATCATGACCTGAGCTGAAATTGGGCACTTAACTGACTGAGCCATCCAGGCGCCCCAAGGATGACCAGTAATCCTTTATGGGGTTTAGGGACCTTAGAGAATGAGATATCTGAAGGAATCATGGACTTGAAACATCCAAATACTCAGGAACACAAATGAACGCAGACATAACTCACTCTTCTTATATCAGATATCAGCATCCGAAGTTGTAAAAGGGAAGGGTAAATACTGTTGCTCAAAGTCACAGAGAAGATAGATAAGCTCAGAACCATTTTGAGTTAGGAATTGCACTCCCTGATTTGTTTGTTTTTATTGAGAGGCAACATTTGATCACAAAGAAATTACTTTAGCCAATACGGTGCTAAATCATAGTGTCCAGAGAATCCCCAGATAATGTAACAATGATTGAATCACAGACTGGTACTTCCTAGAAATTTTCTGAGTTAGAATGTAGAGGTCCTTGTTTTGTTAAGTTGCAAAAAGAGAAATAATTAGTAGCCAAGGATCCTTCTTCATTATTTTTTCTTGCAGAAGAATTAGCTCTAGTGCGTTTAGGAAGCATTAAACCCAGCTTCAGATATGCTTGCTACTCGAAAAGCTCAAATTTTCCAGCATCTGCTTTGGCTGGATTACATCGTGTGAGACACCATCAGGATGAACTGCACACTTCTCCCATCCACCTCTGAGAGGAACCCAATTTCAACCCGGAAGAGGGCGAGGGGCTGGGGGAGATAAATGATGTTTTGGGTGGCAAAAAATACAAATTTTAGGATTCTTCCCAATTAGAAATATTAAAGAGAAAATGTTCAAAGAAAATGATAGCCTATGAAGGTAGGAAAAGGGGATGAGAGAAAGCAGGAAAATAATGAAGCAAACTTTAAGGTAAGGAGTTCGAGTGAGAATTTATAATGAGAAAGCAAGAAAGAGAATATCTTTTAGGAATTGCCGAAAGAAAGGAAGGTGATATTTTCACGTTATACTGCATGTCATGCAATTTAAGTTTTTTTTCTCGGTATTGAATTGGTATTTCTTTTGGATGCAATACTGACGTAACACAGACCACATAGTAGCTTATTTCTGTCTGAGTTACATTAAACCCATTCAATTTATTCTTTCAAAACTGTGCATTGACACTAATCACTGGATGATAGGAATACGATGACAATCAATTCCTGTCCAAATATGGCTTCATATCTCATGACATTTGCTTTCAATTATCAGTTGCAGATCAGGGTAACATAAATAGTGTAATTGGACTGACAGTTATTATTCCCATTGTAAATTAATAAATTGCAAACCAATCTCCACACTATGAGATTTTTATTTATTATGATGTTATTAGGACTTTATAATCTCCTGGCAAGATTACTTGCTAAGTTTTTCATGTACGATACCATATTTATAGAGAAGCATACATCTTTATTATAGGAGTAGTACAATAATAATACCATGTTTCATTTGTTTACTACAAGGAAGTAATTCCAAATCACTTTAATCAAACAATCTCAAGGTGCCTGGGTGGCTCAGTCGGTTAAGCATCCTGCTTTGGCTCAGGTCGTGATCTCACGGTTCATGGGTTCAAGCCCGGTGTCAGGCTCTGTGCTGACAGCTAGCTCAGAGCCTGGAGCCTGCTTCAGATTCTATATCTCCCTCTCTCTCTGACCCTCCCCTGCTCACACTCTCTCTGTCTCTCAAAAATAACTAAAAAAATTAAAAAAGATAATCAAACAGTCTCACTTAATAAAAATATAAAAGCAATGAATCTATAAGGTGAACATTGTTACTGTCCTCATTTCATATAGGAAAAATTATAGTTATGAATTTTATTTATTATCCTAATGTTAATAACACATATACCTATCACCACTATGGTCTGCCATATTTTCCTGCACAGATCAAGTCTAAATAACATTGTTAATGGACTTTCAAAGTGGGCACTTGAATCACATTGTTGATGGACCTTCAAAATCCTGGTGATATTCATATTTCCATAAGCAAGAAAAGGTTGCTCTGGAATTTCACTCACTTGAATCATCATCAAGATATTCTAATACCCATATTGGCTGCTAATCTTTAGCACAGTCTTCTCACTTGTGTTTGGTAGAGAGTCCAATCTTTTAATTAAAAAAAATTTAATGTAGCCTGACAAATACTTGACAGAGTAATTCAGAGTGCTTTGTTAGCAATGGTAACAACATAATTATGTAAGGGAAAGCTTCTGAAAGAAAGGGATATTCAAGCTGAAATGACTTGCCAGATGATGGGGATTGGGGTGCAAGACAAAGTTTTAGAAACTATTTTACTGTTTGGAATTATAGACTTCTCTCCATTTTGACAGTTGCGTTCCCAGCAATAACACGTGTGAGTGTAAGACTATTGTGGTAGGTCCCCAGTTTATATTTAGAGAACATCTGAATAGGGAAGTAAAGAGTGGTCATGAAGGAGACCTCTCGAGTAATCCAGCCTGTGTTCAGTGTCAGTTCTCCTATTAAGAACTGCACTATTTTGTATACAAATTGCTTAATTTCTAAAAATCCTGGTTTCCTGGTATTATGCCTATATCATAGAGCAGTTTTGGACTTAAGTGAGTGATACATAGTATGATACAGAGTATCAGTATAGTATGTATACAATAAATATTATTACATTTACTATTTGCTTTGGCTCATCTATTTAAATGGGTGCATGCTTTAAAATGAGGAAGGTTCATTCTTCAATTTTAACTTTTCCTGTTAAATAAAATAATTGTACTTATTTTATAAAGTTGAGAAGGGGTGCCTGGGTGGCTCAATTGGTTAAGCATCTGACTTTGGCTCAGGGCATGATCTCACAGTTCGTGAGTTCGAGCCCCATGTCGGGCTCTGTGCTGACAGCTAGCTCAGAGCCTGGAACCTGTCTTTTTATTCTGTACCTCCCTCTCTCTCTGACCCTTCCCTGATCATGGTGTCTCTCTCTCTCAAAAAAAAAAAAAAAAGAAAAACATTTAAAAAAGTAAAAGAATAAAGTTGAGAAGAATAGAATAAGACATAGGAAAAGCTTTACATGCAAAAACATAAAAATATACCTGAAACTTTAAATCATGTATCATTTTCTTTGGCTGTCTAATGATATGTTATGCATGCATCTTGTTTCCTGCATTTCTTTGAGATAGGTTAGGCTCCTACTCTTCTTGGAGGTTGCCGATATGCCTAGCACATGATAGCATGCCTTTTATGATTCTAGTAGCTAGGTAGTAATTCTCCTTCCAAATGTGTTTGATATATTTGTATGTTTTTTATATACTTACTACAAAATTACTTGTGCTTTAATTACATGTGTAGTTGTTTTAATTTAAAACACTGTATTTCTTAAGTAAATTAATATATTTTAAATATAGATATATAAAATATATGAAATATATATTTGAAATATATGATAATAGAAGTTATAAAGTAAGCACTACAGAAGGATTTGCTATTACAATAATAAGCACTGTAACTTTGTTATAATTCATTATCCTTTACCAGATGGGGACCATGTTTACCACTTAGCACTATCCAAATACCTGACTGTAAAAATGATAGTAATAAATTGAGCATTCTGGATCCTAAACATGACAAAGAAATAGAAATTATATTCTTAATGTGCTCGTTAATTATTACTCAATAATTTCATGGGACATAGCAGATTCCTGTGGGAATGTGACTACAGTAGACTTAAGGGGAGCGAGGCAGAGAAAAGGTTAAGAAATCACCTCAGATGGAAAATCATATAACATTAACTTCATGAATAATCACATGTGAGCAATGAACAGTATTACAACCAATTTCAATTTATGGAATCAAAATCATGACTGGAGGTCATCTGTCTAATCCTTGAGAATAGCGGCTTTAAAACGAGAGATGTCTGGGTAATAAAATGCCCATTATCTGCTTCTACCCACAGGTAACCTGCTTTTACCCTTCGACCCACGAATCTGCCATGCTGAAATATCTGTGAGAGGGAACGCTTCTGAAAATGACATATTAGTGCCAGTGAATCAGCACATCCAGCAGTGAGATGTCATTTCTGCATGTCCTGCATTCAGAGGCAATGTTCCCAGAAATGGTAATCAGTAGAATGAAGGACAGGAAGTTTTCTCATTCAATAATTTTAGGGCAAGAGATGGAAATAGAATAGGAAGGGAGAACCGTGCCTTAAATATTGTAAGTTTCAAGAAATTTTTCTGAGCATCCAGTGTTATTAGTGCTCTAATTTTAAAAATATTATAAGCTCCATCTAGCAGAATATATAATTTCTCTCCCTCTCATCTGGAACATGAAAATCACATCTTTTGTTACCAAGGAAGTATCTTAACTCTTTCCCCAAACCATTTCACCTCATACGAAGTTTAACAGCTATTCTTAGAATTGTATTCATACTTCCATAAATGTTCTGATAGCTGACTTCATTTATAAATTTTGATTGAGCCCTGATTTTTTTCTGAGACTTTTATTGATGACTATGCAGGATATTCTGAGGAATAAGACAAGACGCTTTATGTCTGAAAGTAGTAAATACGAAGTTGAATAAAAAGAAAATTCACAACAGGACAGTAATACAAGTGAGTTGCTCCGTAATGGTCCAAGCATCATAAACACTCGAAATTTCTTTCTCAGCCCAGTGCAGAGTGGATGGTGAATCAAATTCCCCAGCTAGTTTACAAGTGTGCACTTGGCTTTGTGCTATTGGGACATAGTCACCAATAGGAGTTGAATCTCCCAGAGGAAAAGAATCTTATGGCAACCTTTCAAGTGATGATACCCTCTAAAACTTGAAGATCTAGGGGTGCCTGGGTGGCTCAGTCGGTTAAGCGGCCGGCTTTGGCTCAGGTCATGATCTCACAGTTTGTGGGTTCGAGCCCCGCGTTAGGCTCTGTGCTGACAGCTAGCTCGGAGCCTGGAGCCTGCTTTAGATTCTGTATCTCCCTCTCTCTCTGACCCTCCCCTGCTCGCTCTGTCTCTCAAAAATAAATAAAAGACATAAAATTTTTTTTAAACTTGAAGATCTAGAAAGTGTCTTAATGTTGCCATTTGTTTAGTATTCTGATACCATATTGTTTGAAATAATGTCTGGAGTTTATCAGGCACAAAACTAAAGTAAAATATTCTACAGCTGTACTTCTTTTTCTGATCTTTCAACTTCCACACTTATTTAACTTGATTGTTTTACTTCCAGAAAAATCTTAACCATATGATAGTTAGCATCTATTCCATAAAGAAGTGTTTATTCAGGAAATAATCATGAAGTCCCTGACCAGTCTTGAACAAGATCTGCCATCCTACGGGTATAGTGAGAATAATAAAAGGTAAGTCAATGGCCATTTATATGTGAAGAAGAATGTTAGAGCTAGAGTGAATACACATCCCAATTTGCTTCCTAAATCAGTTTATGTCAATAATCCTGGGGTATATATTATTATCATCCCATTTCACTATGAGAAGTGTCCCAGTTTAAAAGGTTAATTATCGGGACCCCTGAGTGGCTTAGTCAGTTAAGCCTCTGGCTCTTGGTTTCAGCTCAGGTCGTGATCTCACGGTGAATGGTATCGAGCCCTGTACTGGGCTTCACACTGACAGCACAGAGGAGCCTGCTTGGAATCTCTCTCTTTCCCTCTTTCTGTGCCTCCCTGACTCATGCTCACTTTCTCTCTCAAAATAAATAAATCTAAAAAATTTTTAAAAATAAAAGGTTAATTATCTGATCACTGAAAAGAGTAGAAAGAGTGTGGGAATTGAAGTTAGACAGACTTAAGATTAAATAATGACTTTGTCTTTTACCTTTTTTATTACACTGGGCCTCATTTTCTTAATCTGGCAAACAGATTTTACCACCTAACTTACAAGAATATGTGTGAGGATTTGTGAGGATACAATGAAGTGTTTGTAAAAGGCTTCTGGCACTTCTGTGTACACATAGGAAACACTTCAATCGTATTTTTCAAATATTTAGAAACCCAAAGCAGCTACATCATTTATGGGACCCAGTGAAAAATAAAAATGCAAGCTCTCTTATTAAAAAAAACATGAAAAACTAGTATTAAAAAAATATAAAGCCTTTTCTTTCTTCCACACACTCTCTCTCAACTTGTCATAATATATTTTGCCATTTAATGTTACTATAAGTAAAGACAAAATAAAGTTAAAAAGATTATCATGGATTTTTACCATTTGTCTTTATACTGTGTGATGCCAGTTTTAACTGCAAAGATAAGAACATTTAACATACAAGATTCATATACAGAATCACTAAAATTACACAATTTATATTCCTTAGCTGTGTTTGTGTATGCCTTTCACTCCTACTGAAACAGTGAAAAAGCTACTAGAAAATAACTCATTGGTTTTATTTCACTTGACACATGCACATTTTATCAATGAGTAAGGAAGATCTGAAAGGAGGAGGAACTGTGTGTTGTTGCCCTTTACTTCTAAGTACCATTTTTCAACTTAAGTGTTGGCTAATATAGGAAAGTAATACAGGTAAAAAGAATGACAGGGTTCCTTGATCGTCTGGATTTTTAGAAGGCCATTGTCTTCTTTCCATATTCAAAGCAAGTTCTGGCTTGAATAACAGAAAGGGTGGTTTCTTGTCGGCACCCCCATTAACTCAGTGGAAGTGTCACACACTTAGCTTGTATTCCAAGCCTAACTGAGCTCCCACACTCCTGGATCCACGGGTATTCTGTGCTGCTAGCATTGCAAATACTCTATGCAAATGACACAGCATGAAATGCAACAGACATGTGTAATGTGAGCATCTCCTCTGTTCATCTGCATATCCCATTGTCCCACTGAATTTCACGTACAATTCCAAATACAAGTTCAACAATTATATTATCAAAAATTCCAACCTAGTGACAACATTAAACCAAGCACAAGGTCCCTTTGAATGGTGAACCCTGCCTGACATCACAGGTCACAAGCTCATGAAGGCTGCCCTGTGGAAGTATAAGAAAAGCTTTCCTGAGGCTACCATAAAAACCACTGCAATAAACACAAGGCTGTTAAGGAAAGGGAGAGCCTTTGAAGTAACCAAGATCACAAGAGGAATACACAATGTCAGAAAGTACTCTATAAAATTGACTCAAACCAGAAGTTTTCCAACACCTACCCAATTACACCGTTTACCATCATTGTCACTTTGTGAGTAAAAACTCTTCTGCTCCTATATGTACATTACTCTTAGCTTTTTACTTTTTACCCAAAGATGAAATTTACTAATTATGTTCCACCTTTCCCTAAATTGGCATAGGTAGGGCAAGTGCTATTATCATATTGAGACTTTGAATTCTCACTTACAAAGGTCAATGAAGAGGCAAAGTTAATTTAGTCTCTTGAATAGGTAAAAGACAAAAGGGTTGTTTTCCAGAGATCAATTTCAATGTTCTATATATATGCTAAGTTGCCCTTTGAAACTGAATCCATATTGCGGTTGTAGAATTTTCCACCTGTTTAGATGTATCCTTCCCTGAAATAGTGAGGAAAACACATGGATTCCAATGTATGCAGGTAAGGGGAAAGAAAGAAGGAAGAAAGGAAGGGAGGGAGGGAGGCAGAGAAAGAGGGAGAGTATTTCAACGATCTTCCTTCCTTTTCAATAGCATCTTGGTGTAAGAAGGTTAAGTGAAACCTAAATACTACAGCTATAGTTTTACTCATATATATATATTCATATCCTTTCTGTCTGGGGTTATATATACTTCTTAGGAAATGAGAATAGGATGGTTACCATTAATCAAGTGGAAGAAAAAATACTTATTTTAATAATAAAATAACCTTTTATTTTTGAACTGAGTTAACTACACGGAACAAGATAGTCTTATAAGTTAATGTCATTAACATAGTCTCTAAATAAATTTTCAACCACTCCAGAAAACCTTAAGAAAAATCTGGAAATTTTTTCAAAGTTTTGAAGGCCAAAATATGCTTCAAAATAAAACTTTTTGATATAAAGTAATTATTAGACTCTCAAGCCATTAAAAACTCAATAATAAAGAACATAATTTTGGCCATATACTGTTTGTAAAAATTTGTATATGGGTTTGTATTGTGAATATAAAATAATCAATCTAGGTGTAGCTGTCTGCCTCAATGCTTCCAGCTACTTTACCCCATTTGAAATAAATTGCACCTTAAATTTGAAGGCAATTTTCAGTAGTTTGGTGTGCAGTACAGATTTCATCTTTGATATTTAGTAAGCCTGATATCTTTCTAACTTGTGAAGTCTGCATGTCTGCAAACTAGGATGTCTGTGTTTGTGTTTATTACCTTTTTCATGCATGTCTTGAAATGACTAAATTACAGGTATTTTACATGTGTTTTGTGGTACAAGGCAGATATAGTCCACTGGTATAATTTATCTTGAAACACCCTGTTTTACAAAATTACAGAAAAGCACTGCAATTTGCTCAATTTTTTATTTCTAAGACTATGATAAAATCTTCAAAGCCCAGAAGATGTCTTCAGATAAGAACTTAGCCATGCAATAAACAATTTTCATCAAAGCTCTGGGTTTGGGGAAATAGAGTACAATTGTGGATTTAAAATCTTGGTAATGTTTCTTACTTATTATCTATTTTGTCTTTTCTATTTTGACCTAATTCAGCCACCAAAGGCATCAACTCTTATATTAGATACACACACACACACACACACACACACACACACACACACACGCACACACAGCAGTCCAAATCAGATTATCTACAATCAAGGTAATTGTGGAGAACAAAATTGTTCATCTGTACTGTGCAGCTGCCTTTTGGATTTAGCGTTTGAACCCAAGTGATTGTTGAAGTTACAACTGTACAAGAGTTCTGCTCTAATCCAATGGAACTTTTTTATTTTATATCACTTTTTAAAGCCTTGTTTTGATTTCTTCACTTTTCCTAACAAAATAATATCTGAATACCCCAAAACTCAGTAGAAAACAGTAAAAAAACCTTACAGCATTTAAACAAAATGCAAGATGATTTGACACTGAAATAATTCTTACTAATTTTCAGTGAATACTTAAAATATGCCTCTAGTTCAGTTTTAAATGTTGTATTTTTATTCTCTGTATGTTAGAAAAATTTTTGTATTTATATGTGTTTAAATCATAGAGATTTTGAAACCTTAACATAAATGTTTGATACTTCATTAAAGACACAAATATTATAATTATCTATAAAATGAGTTTTATATTAGTGTGGCTGAATGTGTGAAAATTTATACCCACTTTTGTTCTATGTTGAGTGTATCTAATATTCTGAATGTTCTATCAGGATATCTACTATGTATTGGTGTAGCTCAAGAGGCTAAAGTTAAATTCTGCATCTTAATCCATTATTTCAAACATATGTTCATGTAAAATGTTACCATTATCAAAGACATTTAAAATTTTTCTTCTCAATAGAACTATTTGAGAAATAACCTAGTCTGTAGATACTAAAAAGGAATAGTTCATAGAGGTTTTCTGCTTTACTCAGATACCTTGCCCCCCATGAAGTACAGAACCCTCATTAGTAAATAATCCTCAAGAAGTTGATATATTTTCCAAATTCATAGTTTCTGCCTTGATTTCATATATATCACATAGTATAACAATTCCTTTATATCATTTATAAATCTTAAAATTCATATAAAAGCATTCATTTATAATAAATTCATAATCACTATTTATTTCATGAGGATAATATTTTCTGTTTTTCCCACCTTTAGCCCTGAGTGACCTTCACCATTTGTGTCTTTTGCCCTGTCTGAACTTAGCCCTTGAATTGGCCCACAGCGTGCACGGGGGTGGGTTCTCAGCTCCTGTAATCTATCCTCTCTACCTCAGTGGTCCCCATGTGAGCTTTTTACTTGCTTCTCTCCCAACACTATCTTTGCCTTTGCATGAACAGCAAGTGGTTCTAACCACGGAAAACAAAGGAGTACTAGGAGTAATAGCTTAGTAGTGTTGGGAGTATATCACCAGGCATTCATTTTCTCAGTAAAATTATTTTTGTTCACTTAAAAAATCAGGGCCCCCAAAATATGAATACAATCCAACCCACAAGAGATAGAAGTCTAGATTTAGAGAAACATTATTTTAAAAAATTCATAATTACAATAAAAATAACTAACATTTATTTTGAGCTTATTTTATGATAGGCATTCTCATGAGTATTCTACATGTTCTATCCTTTTGAATCTTTTGAATTCAATGGCTAGGATTATTCTCATTTTTCTTGTAATAAAATAAAACCTCTCAAAGTTTAGTACATTTTTCAAATATAATATAGCTAGGAATTTTTCAAGTTGGTATTTCAGTATTGCAGTCCAGGGTCACTCAACTTAGAACCCATCCAGTGTTTTATGCCTGAAATGTAATAGAGAATCAAACATGTATATATCAAGAAATGACAAAGTAAGCCTTAAGAAACACCATCTCAGCAACAGATGCATCTAAAACAGGTAGAAAATTCCAAAATTGTAAAATAAGCACAGCTTCAATATGGGGATCAGCTTAGTGTGACTAGAACCTTGAACTAGATCTCTGAAAAGCAAACATAACTAATCTAACCTGGCCTTGGTAGATATGAGAATTCTAAATATCAGTGAATAACACTTTTGTTTCCTAATTTCAATATGGGGAATAACTTAGGATAATGAGTAAAACTTGAAATATAAACATTTTTTAAAATACAAAACACTGTTTTCAATATAAAACAGTCTGTTGACTGGCCTTTTAAAAATTTTTTTTAACATTTATTGATTTTTTTTTTTGAGACACAGAGAGAGACAGATCAAGAGCATGAGAGTGGCAGAGAGAGAGGGAGACCCAGAATCCGAAGCAGGCTCCAGGCTCTGAGCTGTCAGCACACAGCCTGACGCGGGCTTCGAACCCACGAACTGCGAGAACATGACCTGAGGTGAAATGGGATGCTCAGCAGACTTAGCCACCCAGGCGCCCCTGACTGGCCTTTTAAAAACTACATGCAAATGTTATAAAACAGCACGGTTTCATTAGAACTAATCAAATACTATTACCAACAAACTGTGAAATGCACATCAATAACAATATTACATACAGAAGTAAAAAATCAGGGAAAATATATATGGAATGGTGAAGACTCTAATAATGTTCTTAAGAATCTAATAATGTAGTAAAATTATATACACATAAAAATATAATAAAAATATTTGATGAACTGATTTGAATCAAGGAATCAATCATATGACAATGGGAAAGAAATCCACAAGTGAAAGGAAGATGAGTATTGAACCCTCATGACAACGACAGTGGAGAAGCCAAAGTGGGGGCTTTGTAAAAGGATAAGATTTAGATAAATAAAATGAAGTGTAATTATTCTATCTGGTTTTCTGTTTCTTGGAACTGAGATCTTCATAACATTCGTTTCCTCATGTTATAGACTGAATGTTTATGCTCCTCAAAATTCATACATTGAAGCAAGCCCTAATGTGATGGCATTTAGAGGTGGGAGCTTTGGAAGTAATTAGTTCATGAGAGTGGAGCCCCCATGATGGCTCTCTCCATCTCTCCCTTCCTCACTCCTCTCCTCTCTCCCTCTCTCTCTCCCTCTCTGCTATGTGAGGATGCAAAGAGACGATGGTCAGAGAGAGAGCCTTTACCAAGAACTCAACTTTGGTAGCCTCTTGATCTTGAGCTTCCAGACTCTAAAACTTTGAGAAATAAATGTTAAGTTACCCAGTTTATGGTCTGTTACAGCAATCTGAATGAAGGTATTTTGTCTGCCCTCACTTACAGTATTGAGCCTTAGTAAAGGCTAAGTAGATGATGGTTCTGGTATGAAGTATTTTACATACGGTATACCACTTGCCTGTTACAAAAACATATCCAATAGTATATACTGTTATTATCCTATTTACAGAGAGCAAAAGTAAAGTTCAAAGAAGTTAAATGCTGCCTATTTTCATACAGTAAACTCAAGATCTGGAATTTGAACCTAGGCATATTGATACCAGAAGTCACATACTCTTTAATCACATTATCCTCAAATACTGAGATACTGTTAAAGTGTGGTGTGTACAGTAATAACAACTATTAGTAAGGATCCTGAGAAATTGGAACACTTGTGTACTGTTTTGGCAGGAATCTAAAAATGGTATAGTCACTATGGAAAACTGTATGGCACCTCCTTAAAAAATTAAAAATAGAATTATTATATGAGGTAGCAAAATTCCATTTCTCGGTATATACCCCAAAAGAATTGAAAGTAAACTCTTGAAGAGATAATGATACCCTCGTGTTCACAGTAGCATGTCTTACAATAGTCAAATGATGAAAGAAGTCCAAGTGTCTATCAATGGAAGAACGGATAAACAAAATGTGGTATATACATACAATGGAATATTATTTGGCCTTAAAAGGAAGACAGTTCTGACACATGCTACAAAATAGATGAAACCTGAGGACATTATATTAAATAAGACACAAAAAATAAGTACTACATGATTCCACTCATATGCAGCACTAGTATCGTCAAATATATAGACACAGAAAGTAGAACAGTGGTTTCCTGGGGGTGTGGGAAGGGGGTAGTGGGGAATTACTGTTTAAGAAGTACAGAGCTTCAGTTTTATACAATGAAAGGAGTCCTCTGAATGGACAGTGGTGATAGTAGTACAATAATGTGAATGCACTTAATATCACCGAACAGTACACTTTAAAAAATGCTGCATGTTATGTATTATGTATATTTCACTACAATTAAAAAGAAAAATCTCAGGACACCTGAGTGGCTCAGTCAGATAAGCAACCGACTTTGGATTTCCACTCATGTCATGATCTCACGGTTCGTGGGTTCAATCCCTGTGTCAGGCTCCATGTTGACAGCACAGAACCTGCTTGGGATTCTTTCTCTACCTCTCTCTGTGCCCCACCTCTGTTCTCTCTCTCTCAAAATAAATAAACTTTAAAATAAAACTCAACTTAAAGTTTAAAAAAAAGTGTGGTGTGTGTCTATCTGTGTCTGTTTCTATTTTCTATGTTGGAGCAGTTGAGAAAGATAGTGGGATCTTTTAAAAAAAATAAAATGAGAAGAAAAAAAGAAGCCACCTTATATAATAGTAATTAAATTTTGCCAACCACAACTTCTAAATAACTTGAATTTTCATTTTTATAATACATAGGATAAGAAAGAAGTCAAAATTACTCACATGTGCAATTTTAGTCACTTTTATAAGAAACATGTTTGGTCCAGGCTCAACGCTGACATCTCTTAATTAAGTAATCATGATTTTGGAACACCAGTCCATGCTGCTCTATAAATCAAACACTGAACCGAAAAGCAGGTCAAAAGAACTTCGTCTAAAGACACTATAATATCCCCTTTAATTGCTGAGCTGTCTTTTTCTTTAAAGTTGTAATTCCACAATTTTGGATATCACAGTAAAGTTGACACAAAAGATAGCATCTTAACATAGTATTACTTAACAAAGATGGCTGTCATTTCTGTCACATGAAAACCCTGTCAGGAACCCCACTTCAACTTTCTGTTGCCATGGTTACCACTTTCCTTCTGTGACCAAAAGGGAAAAACACAGCTCAGTGTCATGATTCAAATAAAATGAATTTAAACCATTTCAGAAATATCTACCAAGACTCAGGAGCAAGTCTTTTATCACTGGGATTTAAGTTCCATGAAGTAAAATTCTAGAACATTAGTAGTTATCTAGACAATGACTAAGTTGAAGAATAGAATACTAATGATGCTTCTAGGTTCATTTTTTTCATTTATTAATAAAGAATGTACCTGGGACCTCATATCCAAGTTGCAAAACTTAACCTGGACAAAGTTAATTTCCTGGGTAATACACATATTGATAAAAGAGCAAACCTAACAGTAAGTGTTATTGTGGTTGTTATAACCTGAACTGCACTTAATTTTATCCTGAAGAATGGTAGTCAGAGATTATCTATGGATTTAAGGGCATATTAATAAATGATGCATATTTGAACACCGGAGAAGTCTGAAGAGCAAAATTATCCAAATTAAAATTAAAGCCCTGATGAAAATAATTATAAAGCTGAAAAACACCTGTACAGCAGTAAACATGTTCAGGAAGAGTCACCTTGAGAGACTATGCTGGTCACCTAGCTATTATGGAGTTTTGCCAAGCCTGTTATGGGAAATGTTTAACCTTCCATGGTCTCTTGTGTTCTCTGGGTATGGAGAGTGACGGGAGAAATGAGAGTCTAGGCTTGAATGCCTTTGAAACACATAAAAATTGAAAATGAAGTTTTAGTCCCCCTTTTTCCTTGTTGGTCTTATTTATGGGATCTTGAAATAAGTGCAAGTAGAATAGTCCTGGTCAAAGTAGAAAAGCTAAATGAAGAGCCAGTAAAACAATTATTCATATAACTATTTCTCAGAAAAATACTTAGTTTTTATACAAAGAAGCAAGTGGGAAGAGACCATTAAACTTCTTATTAAATTACACTGTATTAAGTAATATTTTGGGGAGCAGAATTGCTTCACGAGTTATTATCTATAATAACTGAGAGGCGACAGGCATGACAGGTGAGCCTATGGGCTTGGGGTTAGATAGAACTGGCCTCTGCCACTCACTAGCCTGGGATGTTGAGTAAATTACTTAATCTCTGTAAATCCCAATTTTCTTACCACATAATGATGATAGTAATAAAAACACCTACCTCATTGGATTATCACAATGTTTAAGTAAATAATTTTAAGGAAGTTCTAAACACATAAAAATCCTCACAAAATATTTTGAAAAAAACCAATAACAAGTGACATAAAAAATGGTTACATTCAGGAATCAGACATTATGCTGTTTGATGGAAACACTGGATTTTGTAAAAAAGAGTATTTTTTCCCTAAAGTATATTTTTGTTTTAGCACAATTGCTAACAATACACATGTGATTTGGGAATGGACCAAGGTAATGTAGAAGAATAAATGGGACCCAGTAAATATAAATACATTTAGAAAGATGATTATAAAGTTTTATTTTTATTTTTTTAATGTTTATTTTTTTTAGAGAGAGAGAGAGAGAGAGACAGAGCGCTAGTGGGGGAGGAGGCAGAGAGAGAGAGTCCACAGTATCTGAAGCAGGCTCCAGGCTCTGAGCTGTCAGCACAGAGCCCAACATGGGGCATGAACTCACAAACCACGAGATCCTGACCTGAGCTGAAGTTGGACACTCAACTGGTTGAGTCACTCAGGAGTCCTTATTTCTATATTTTGAAGATTTGCTAAGAAAATTTTAAACAGTATGATCATGTTTGAAGAATTATAAGGAAGCTCAACAGAATATTCATAAATCAGAAATAGATTCCAGCATATATAATACTTTGCTATGACAAAAACGTTGTGTAACAAATCAGTGAAAAAATAAATGATTACTCTCTAAATGATTTTAGAAGTGTTAGGCTAATTAGAGAAGAGAAGCTAGGTTTTATTACACATCTTAGGTAGAAATAATGCACAGATACTGCTTTAGCGTATTTGTTAGCTAAAGCATTAGATGTAAAAATTAAAATCACTCAAAAGATATAGTAGAAATAACATAATATCAATGTATTTAGGAATGGGAGATGAATTTCTAGGTGCAAAATTGTATAGATATAAATCAATACGTTAAATGTTGCATGTCCATAATTTCATAAACCAATGCATTAGGCAAATGGCAAAATGAGATACAATGTTTGCAACAAATAGAACTGCACTTTCTCATTTTATTTTATTTAAAATTTTTTATGTTTATTTATTTTATAGAGAGAGAGAGAGAGAGAAATAGCCAGGGAAAGGGCAGAGAAAGAAGGAGATACAAAATTTGAAGCAGGCTCTAGGCTCTGAGCTGACAGCACAGAGCCTGATGCAAGGCTCAAACTCACAAACCGTGAGATGATGACTTGAGCCAAAGTCAGACATTTAACTGACTGAGCCACCCAGGTGACTCTTTTTTCAATTAAACATTTTTAATGTTTATTTATTTTTGAGAGAGACAAATATAACTTTCAAGTTAAATAAGAAAGTCTCTAACTCTGCAACAGAAAAAAAAAATGCCCCAAAACATTTAGACATTTTAGAAAGGAAGGAATAGAAATGTATGCTAAACACATAAATAAAGCTCTATGTTACAAATAAGTAATGCAGAATTTTAAATGATGCTATTAACTTTCATAAAACTGACAAATATAAAAAAATTTCCATAAACAGAAGTTGTGGGTTGGACAAGCATTCTCATACAGCACTTATATAAATAAAAATTAACATAACCCTTTGGCAAAACAATTAATAGTTATTGCCAGAACTCATCCTAAGAAGAAGGGACACCGATATACGCAGAAGAATTTTCATTGTAGTGCTCCTGTGCTAAGAGAAAGCATTCTAATTATCAATAATGATGAAGAGTTAAATAAATGATACCACATCCATTAATTGAATGATATATCACCATTAAAATTATGCTTTAAAGTTGATTAATGACAATAAAACTGCTCACAGTATATTAAATGAGACAAAGGGACAAATCAGAATACAAACTAATTGCCTAATTGAATTTTGTGTAAATAAATACATACATTCAACATTTGTGTGTGAGTGTATTCTCAAAATAGATCCAATTAGAATATTAACAGTGGTGTAGTTTATAATGTTAGTGAAAATACATCTCAAATTTTCTATGTATTTTTGTGTTTACTTGGTTTTCTTTTTCCATGTTAGTCGCACTTTATTATGTGAAGACTCATTCTATCTCTATTAACATATCTACTTATTTATTTAATTTATTTATTTTAAAAATGTAAATGTTTATTTTTGAGAGAGAAAAAGAGAGACAGCACGGGCAGGGGATGGGGCAGAGAGAGAGAGGGAGACACAGAACCCGAAGCAGGCTCCAGGCTCTGAACTTTCAGCACAGAGCCCAACGTGGAGATGGAACTCATGAACCAGGACTTCCTGACATGAGCTGAATTAAGTCAGACGCTTAAACGACTGAGCACCAAAGAGCCCCTCTATTAACATTTTTAAATGAATGAATATTTAAAATTAAATACACCTTCACATTTATAAAAATAATACATTTTTCTAGCTTAGTATCTTGTGTTTTCTTCAATTAAGTTAATATTTTATTACTGGATAAAGGACATATCAAATGTTCTTATCAGAACAGATGAGCTGAGAAGCTATCTACTTATTCTTTTATTATTATGATTATCTCCTCCTATTAATGAACCATTCTGAATAGATAATATAAGTGCATGGTACAAAATTCAGAAGGCACACAGAAGTATATAGTGAAAGTCAGTCTTTCTTCCTCCTCTTGCTTGCATCCACCTATCCACCTACCCCCTCTCCTTTCTTGTTTATCATTCCAGATACGGTTTATACTGCTTAAAATAATGTCCCAACACACACACACACACACACACACACACACACACACACACACACAAACACACACAAAGTAGTATACCAGTCTATACTATTTTGTTTTTCCTCAATACTTATTTTACATATTTTCATATTAGTACATATACAATAGTTTCATTCTTTTTAATAACTGCAAAGAATTCAATATTAATGTAATGTGATTTATTAATTATCCCCATATGAAGGGTAATTGGGTAGTTTTTTTGCAATTACAAACTATGCTGTAATGATTACCATTATGAACATCATCTTGCAAAGCAGAGTTGTTGGGTATCGATTTTTAGCTTTGAAAATTATTAACTAAATGCTTTCCATAGCTTTATATCATTTATAAATGAGTATGCTGACTTCCCTTGACAATATTGGATGTAATCAAGCTTTTTGATCTTTGTCAATATGGAGATAAAAAATGGCATTTCATTGTAGTTTTAAAGTGCACTTCTCTTTAAGAGTGAGGTTGAGTTTTTCATATGTTTAACAGTCATTTGTATCTCACTTTGAAACTGAAGTTTGTATCATAGTATAATCTGAGTTTGCATCTCAATCCCTGCCTTGTAGAACACAGAATATGCCTTTTATATTTCCAATAGATGTGGTACAAGTTTAGGTTCATTTTAACTGTAAGTAACATAAAAACCTGACTCAACTGACTTTAACAATAAGGAAAATCTTTTATCTTACATTATATTATGTCTTAAGATAGTGTAGGTCTATGGTTGGTTACTCACCAAGGAAACTGAGGTCCCTGGTCTTTCTTTCTGATTGCCACCCACCAACTAGATTACCTCATGTTCACAAAATGGCTGCATCACAGCTAAACATCTCATTGAGATATATAGAATCCAGAAGAAGAAGGGTTATTTCTTACATTGAGTCTCTCTCTTTATCTCTGTCTCTTCTCTGACAAAGATAAAAATGAAAAATGGACCATAATATCCCCACCAAAATAATCCCTACTGAAAATAAAAATAATAATAAAATAAAACTTATTCAAAGTTTGAAAATTTGAATTGCAGAAAGGTATAAAATGAGAAGTAAACATTTCTTTCGCTTCCACCCTCAGCCTCTTTCAAAATGAAATCACTATTAAGTTCTGATGATTGCTTTGAGGAAAACAAAGAAAACAAAGACTATGCACAGGCCTGAATATCTTCTTTTATATTTCATGCATTCGCTTTTTTTAAACCCCAAAGTGGTACTTTGTATACTGTTCTAAGCTTTACTTTTTTCACTCATTATACCTAATTAGCCCATAAAGTCCTCTATTATAATTTTTAAAAATTTTCAAAATTTTTAAAAATTTAATTATTTTTAAGAAACAGGGTGAGACAGTGCATGAGTGGAGAAGGGGCAGAGAGAGAAGACACGGAATCTGAAACGGGCTCCAGACTCTGAGCTGTCAGCATGGAGCCTGACACAGGGCTCGAAGCCAGAACTGTGAGATCATGACCTGAGTTGAAGTCGGACGCCCACAACTGAGCCACCCAGGCACCCCATCATAATTTTTTAATAGGTCTCCCTGTTGAAAAAATTTGGGTTGGTTCCAGCTGGAGGTTTGTATATTTATACTTCTTATAAATATACAGTGGACCCCTTGTATATTCATTTTGGGATACTTCAAGTCCAAATTCCTAAGAGTGGATCAAAGAGAAAGTACATTTTAAGACCTGATGGTGATATTTGCCTCCAGAAAGGTGGGCCCAGTTTGCCTGCTCACCAAGAGTTTGCAAGAGTGCCAGTTTCCTGTTGATGGTAGAGAATCTTGCCTCTTCCAGGAGCCGTTTGACATCTGCAGTGTTGAGAATAGGTGCTCACCAGTAAACAGTCCAAGCCCCTCTGCTGGGGGCAGTAGCTGGCCCCTCCATAGACTTTGCCTCCCCCACGGCAAATGTTGGTGATTGTGAGGTGAGAGTCAATGTGGGATCCACATTGGGTATAGGGAGCATACTTTAGACCTCCCTCATCATGTTAGCATAGTTGTCCTGATTGTCCCAAGGTGAGAGAGTGAAGAACTTCATCCTCCGACTCTTTCAAATGAAGAAGGCCCCTCCTGCTCCCCTAAACAAAAATCCAAATAATCCCAGAGCAGGTGAAACTCTCCTAAGCATATGAAGAATGAGACCTGCTTCCCTCGGCATGGGTCTTCCCCAACTCCACTTCTGTCTGAGTGCTATAGAGTACCTGGCTTTGGGCGCTGGACCCCAGCACTGCACTTGGCATGTTAGAGGCATCTGATCCGTTGCTGATGTGCTGACCCTTCCTTGCTGGTCTGTCATTTGCCGACACTGGCTTTTCTGAAGCCTGGTGCCTTCTGTGAGGTGCCTTCCTGAGAGTGCATAGTATCCCTAGGTCTAACTTTATTTTTCTCTCTTTTTTTTGATCCTCATGTTTAGCAGAATGAGTCTATCAGCTTTCTCAGGACTTGGAGATACTGACCTACAAGCAGCAGGGGTACATGCATCCTCCTTTTTTCCAAATTGTCCCCCACAGCTAGATACCACTTTTGCTCTTCAACTTTGGTCCACTGAACTCTGCCATGAGGCACAGTCCTTATTGTCCCAGCTGTGCCAGCCTGCAGACCCAGTCACTGAGCTGCCCCATGGCTCTGGGGCTAGACAGTAGGGCGAGGAAAATGGTGGGGTTCCTCAGTGTTGCTTTCTCCTGCCAGCTGCACATGATGAGGTCAAGAAAGCCAAGAGACAGACAGCAGAGAGGACCCAGAAACTTGAGGTGAGAAAGAGGAAAAAGTGAAGTGACACGGTGGTGCTGGGTGGCCTGCAGTTTCCCTGGGTCATTTTCTTGCAACTCCCTCCCCTTCCTTCCTGGAGCTTCAGTTCCAGCAACTCTAAGCCTCTTGGTCTTGGCCCCAAGAAGAGCCCTGGCCTCAGGAGAAGGTTCTAAGGATGCTCACTCTTAGAAATAATAACAATAATTTTATCTAAATGAATATTTGATAAGCTGTGCCAAGAACCTTAAGGATTTTACATGTTTCAAACAATATAAATCTCAAACCATCTTGTTTACTAGATTTTATTTTCTCCATTTTTTTTAGAAGGAGAAATTGAGTCAAAGGAAGTTAATTCTCCTGAGACCATACAACAAAAATAGAGCAAAATAGCATTCAACTCCAAGACATGTTTGAATCTGATGAATTCAATTTTTTTATTTAAATTGTTAATTACCAAGTTGGTTTTCATATAACACCCAGTGCTCTTCCTTGCAGTGCCCCCCTCCACAACAATCACCCCTTTCTTTTCCCCCCTCCCTCCTCAGCCCTCAGTTTGTTCTCAGCATTCAAAAGTCTCTCATCATTTGTCTCACTCCCTCTCCCCAATCCTTCCCCCACCTTTCCCATTCCCATGATTCCCTGTTAGGTTTCTCCTGCTAGACCTATGAGTGACAACATATGATATCTCTTTTTTTCTCTGCCTTATTTATTTCACTTAGCATGACTCCCTCCAGGTCCATCCATTTTGCTACAAATGGAGATATTTCATTCTTTATCATTGCCAGGTAGTATTCCATTGTTGAACACAACTTTTAACATTTATTTATTTATTTATTTATTTATTTATTTTGAGAGAGAGAGCATGCACAGTAGAGGGAAGGAGAGAGAGGGAGAGAGCATCCTAAGAAGGCTCTGTGCTGTCAGCACAAGGCTGATGTGGGACTTGAACCCCCAAACTAAAATGTCATGACCTGAGCTGAAATCAAGAGTTGGATACTTGGTCAAGGAGGATCCAAGATGGCGGAGAGAAAGGGAGCTCAGTAAACTCTGTCCGCCCCATTTATCGAACCGAGAAGGATATTACTCTCATCTACGAGAGTGGAAGGAGAAAATACGGACTCCAGAAAGAATAGAACCTCAAGGATACCTGAGTGAGTGAGGGCGAATGGGGGAGATCTGAAAACAGGCCAGGCTGGGACGGGCAGGGGAGACAAGATCCCCAGCCCAATGTGGGGGAAGCACTCAGAGCCCGAGAGACAAAGGGAAGAGATGGGAGCGCACTTCCCGGGGAGAAGCGGCCAGAGCATGGCTGTGCCAGGGGCGAGCAATTCGAACTTGGTTCTGGGAACGGGTCCACGGACCGCATTTCCACGGCACACCTCGCCCCCTGCACGGACTGCCTGAACCCCTGGTGCCCACAGAAAAAAATAGGGCCCACACCTATGCAACCCACGACAAGGAGTCGGTGGTGGGTGGAGGCCTGGGCTCATGCTTAGACTGCAGGAGCTCCCAGCTCATTTCCAGCAGCACACAACTGCCTTGAGCAACACCTATTGGAAACCAAGAGAGACTCAGCTTTGTTTGTTTTTTTTTTTTCCTTTCCCCCATTGCAACCGCCATCCTGGCTGGGGGGGGGGGGGGGGGATTCCACAATTGAGTCTGTGAAGGTGCACACTTCACCTCCTGCTGCTCATTTCGCCTCAGGCAGGGGCGGAGCCTCTGAGGACAGCCTCCAAGACCTACCACATCAAACCACGCCCATCCACCAGGGGGTGCTGCTGCTGTTTTTTTTTTTAATATAAAAAAATTTTTTTTCTTCACTTGTTTCGTACTTATTTCTTTGTCATTATTACTTCTTTTTCCTTTTTCTTTACTCAATTCTTTTAAATTTTACTCCTTATTTTCCTTTCTCCTTTCTCCCTTACTTTCTCATCTTCTTGCAACCCAGATATATTCTCCTGTATCTCATCCTTACCACTCCCCTAAACTGGTTATACATGTTTAAAAGGTCTACTGTCCTTTGTTGTCTCTGACCCCCTTTTATATATTTTTTTCTTTTCTTCTTTCTCTTTTCTTTTTATTTTCTCTTCTTCTCTTCTTTTCGTCTCTTTCCCTCCCATTTTCTTTCCTTACTTTCCCCTCTGTAATGTGTTTCTTTGTTTGATTTGTCTGTGTGTATGTGTGCTTCTGTTCCATCTGTGTTTGCCACTCTGTCTTCCTTCTTAGGACTACACCAAGAAACAAGCCAAAGTGTGCAAGAAGGCGAGTCCCAAATATTGCAGAGTAGGGAAATAAATTACTCACAGGTACAACAAGAGAAACTGAGAGACATCATTAAGAGAATATCTCCTGAAAAGGCAGGCCCTGGCCAGTCAATAAGCCTCCTTTAACAGAGAAATATTAATAGGTGCGCAGAGCACAACTAGCTTTCTAAAGGTGTCAAGAGACAGAAAACTAGCAAAAATGACAAAACAAAGAAACTCTCCCGTGAAGAACCTCCAGGAGGGAGTCACAGCTACAGAACTGCTCAAAGCAGATCTAGACAACATATCAGATCAAGAATTTAAAAAGCTTGTCATAAGATTAATCGCCGGGGTTGAGAAAAGCATCAAAGAATCAACTGATGAGTTAAAAAAGGCTATGGTGAGGTGAATAACAAACTGGAGGCAGCCACCTCAAAGATTGATGAGGCAGAGAGAAGAACAGGTGAATTAGAAGATATAGTTATAGCAAAAGAGGAAGATGAAAAAAGAGAGAGAAATTAATCCAGGAGCAGGAAAGGAGAATTTGAGATCTGAGTGATACAATCAAATGGAACAACATCCCGGCTCATAGGAATTCCTGAAGAGGAAGACAGAGGGAAAGGGCCTGAAGGGATACTTGACCAAATTATAACTGACAATTTCCCAAATCTGGGAAAAGAAATGGACATTCAAATTCAAGAGGCACAAAGAACCCCCTTAAGACGTAACTTGAATCGGCCTTCAGCATGACATATCATAGTGAAACTGGCAAAATATAAAGATAAAGAGAGAATTTTGAAAGCAGCTAGGGAGAAAAGGGCCCTCACATACAAAGGGAAACCTATCAGAGTGGTTACAGACCTATCGAATGAAACCTGGCAGACC
>NC_043705.1:111184433-111185792 GCF_006229205.1 Suricata suricatta | reverse complement strand
ACTTGATCATGATGGATAATTCTTTTTATATGCTGTTGAATTCGATTTGCTAGTATCTTGTTGAGTATTTTTGCATCTGTATTCATTAAGGATATTGGTCTGTAGTTCTCTTTTTTGGCTGGGTCCCTGTCTGGTTTGGGTATCAAGGTGATGCTGGCTTCGTAGAATGAGTTTGGAAGCTTTCCTTCTATTTCTATTTCTTGGAATAATTTGAGAAGAATGGGTATTAGCTCTGCTTTAAATGTCTGGTAAAATTCCCCTGGGTAGCCATCTGGCCCTAGGCTCTTATTTGTTGGGAGATTTTTGATAACGGATTCAATTTCTTCACTGCTTATTGGTCTATTCATGCTTTCTATCTCTTCCAGTTTGATTTTTGATAGTGCATGTGTGTTTAGGAATTTGTCCATTTCTTCTGTGTTGTCTAGTTTGTTGGCATATAGTTTTTCATAGTAATCTCTGATGATTGCTTGTATTTCTTTTTTTTTAAACTTTTTTTAATGTTTTATTTATTTTGATACAAAGAGAGACAGAGCATGAGAGGGGGAGGGGCAGAGAGAGAGAAGGAAACACAGAACCGGAAGCAGGCTCCAGGCTCTGAGCTAGCTGTCAGCACAGAGCCTGATGCGGGGCTCAAACCCACAAACGTGAGGTCTGACCTGAGCCGAAGCCAGAGGCTTAACTGACTGCGCCACCCAGGCGCCCCTGCTTGTATTTCTAAGGGATTGGTTGTAATAAATCCTTCTTCATTCATGATTTTGTCTATCTGAGTGCTCTCTCTCTTTTTTCTGAGGAGCCTGGCTAGAAGTTTATCGATTTTGTTTATTTTTTTGAAGAACCAACTTTCATTAATCTGCTTGACTGTTCTTTTGGATTCTATATTGTTTATTTCTGCCTTGATCTTTATTATTTCTTTTCTTCTCCTGGGTTTGGGGTGCTCTTGCTGCTTCCTTTCTAGTTCCAGTAGGTTCTCTGTTAATTTTTGAATTTGCGCTCTTTCTAGTTTGTTGAGATTGGCCTGGATTGCAATATACTTCCCTCTTAGGACTGCCTTGGCTGCATCCCAGAGATTTTGGATTGTTGTGTTTTCGTTTTTGTTGGTTTCCATATATTTTTTAGTTTCTTCTCTAATTGCCTGATTAACGCAATCATTCTTTCATAGAGTGGTTTTTAACCTCCACATTTTTGGAAGTTTTCCAGACTTTTTCCTGTGGTTGATTTCAAGTTTCATAGCATTGTGATCTGAAAGTGTGCATGGTATGATCTCTATTTGTTTATACTTATGGAGGGCTGCTTTATGTCCCAGTATGTGGTCTATCTTGGAGAATGTGCCATGTGCACTCGAAAAGAAGGTGAATTTCC
>NC_043705.1:110990632-111184333 GCF_006229205.1 Suricata suricatta | reverse complement strand
GATAGAACTCCCTTATGACCCAGCAATAGCATTGCTGGGGATTTACCCAAGAGAGACAGAAATGCTGATGCATAGGAGCACATGTACCCCAATGTTTATAGCAGCAATGTCAACAATAGCCAAAACATGGAAGGAGCCTAAATGTCCATCACCTGACGAATGGATCAAGAAGATGTGGTATATATTCACGATGGAGTACTACATGGCAATGAGAGGGAATGACATATGGCCTTTTGTAGGAAAGTGGATGGACCTTGAGGGTGTCATGCTGAGCGAGGTAGGCCAGGCAGAGGACAGAAACCATATGTTTGCACTCATAGGTCTAGCAGGAAAACAGGAGAGACCTAATGGAGAATCAGGGGGAGCAGAGGAGGGAGAGAGAGTTGGGGAGAGAGATGGATGCAAAACTTGAGAGACTATTGAATACTGAAAATGAACTGAGAGTTGAAGGGGAAGGGGGAGAGGGGAAGGGAGGTGGTGGTGATGATGTAGGGCACTTAAGGGGAAGAGCACTGGGTGTTATATGGAAAACAATTTGACAATAAAATATTATGGAAAAAAAAAGAGTTGGATACTTAACCAACTGAGCCACCCAGGCTCCTGACTCTGATGAATTTAGTTTAATCCTCTAAATTATGGTGTTCATTGCTTGTGTATAGCATTTATAATGCTAATCAACACATCATACTAATAAATGAATTAATATATGAGTATTTAGTACATCAAAGTTGAAAGAATATTCAGCCTCAGTCTGCACTAAATCACTGCAATTTGATAATTCAAGGCTTATTGACATTTCCTAGGTTTTAATATTTGTGTAAAGGGGTTCCTGGGTGGCTTGGTTGGTTGAGCATCTGACTTCGTCACAGGTCATGATCTCACGTTCATGGGTTTGAGCCCTGTGTTATGCTCTGTGCTGACAGCTTAGAGCCTGGAGCCTGATTCATATTCTGTGTCTCCCTCTCTCTCTGCCCCTCCTCTGCTCATGATCTGTCTCTCTCTGTGTCTCAAAAAATAAATAAATGTTAAAACTTTTTTCTTTTTTTTTTATTTAGTTTATTACCAAGTTGGTTTTCATATAACACCCAGTGCTCTTCCTTGCAAGTGCCCCCTTCCATGACAATTACTCCCTTCCCCTTCCCCCCTCCCTCTTCAGCCCTCAGTTTATTCTCAGCATTCAAAAGTCTCTCATGATTTGCCTCACTCCCTCTCCCTAGCTCTTCCCCCCCCCCATTTCCCCTTCCCATGGTCTCCTATTAGGTTTCTCCTGCTAGACTATGAGTGAAAACATATGGTATCTTTCCTTCTCTGCCTGACTTATTTTGCTTAGCATGACTCCCTCCAGGTCCACCCATTTTGCTACAAATGGCCATATTTCATTCTTTCTCATTGCCATGTAGTATTCCATTCTCATGCCATGTGGTATATATATACAACAACTTCTTGATCCATAGTGCCACTATGAACATTGAACTGGACAGCAACATGTAGAGGAATGAAAACTAGACCACTTTCTTACACCATTCAAAAAAAATAAACTCAAAATGGATAAAGGACCTGAATGTGAGACAGGAAGCCATAAAAACCCTAGAGGAGAAAGCAGGAAATAGCCTCCTTGACCTAAATCACAGCAATTTCCTCCTCAACACATCCCCAAAGGCAAGGGAATCAAGAACAAAAATGAACTGCTGGGACCTCATCAAGATAAAAAGCTTCTGCACTGCAAAGGAAACATTCAAAAAAACTAATAGGCAACCGACAGAATGGGAAAAGATAGTGGAAAATGGCACATCAGATAAAGGGCTAGTATCCAAAATCTACAAGGAACTCACTAAACTCCATACCTGAAAAATGAATAATCCAATGAAGAAATGGCAGAAGACCTGAACAGACACTTCTCCAAAGAGGACATCCAGATGGCCCACAGGCACATGAAACGATGCTCAGCATCATTCATCATCAGGGAAATACAAATCAAAACCACACTGAGATACCACCTCATAATGCCAGTCAGAGTGTTTAAAATGAACAAATTAAGAGACTATAGATGCTGGCGAGGATGTGGAGAAACAGGCACCCTCCTACAGTGTTGGTGGGAATGTAAACTGGTGCAGCCTCTCTGGAAAACAGTGTAGAGGTTCCTCAAAAAATTAACAATAGAACTTCCCTATGACGCAGCAATAGCACAGCTGGGGATCTACCCAAGGGATACAGAAAAAATTTTTTGAAGATTTGTGTTAAATTTCTTCTAAAAGAAAAATAACAAGTTTTATCACTGTTATTGTTGATGTTTCTAAGATAACCTGTAGAACAAATAACATAATAATGAAACCACATCAAGTGATTAGCTTCTAAAGCATGCCCCTTTTCATTGCACAGAAATGCTTTTCTGCATTGATGATAATGTGTTATGTAAAATAATTTATGACCTCAGCTTATAACTAGGCTGCCTGTAATTAACATTATTGAAGAACTCTTAAGTCCTGACCATATTTTCAATGGACGGGAACATAGTGAGGAGACAGAAAAATTCCGACTAATTATTAACAGTTAGCTTTGTTACACTTTTTGCTGAAGATTCTATTTAATAGTGTTTTCATTTTATAACACTCTACATTTTTAAAATATATATTTACTACCAAAATCTAGCAATGTGATTAAAATTTTAATAAGTTATTTGAAGTAAACATTAGTATTAAAAATATCTATAAGTAACTACACACATTAGTAGGGTGTTGTCTTTTTATTCAAAATCAATGTTTTCTATGCTAGTTAAATGAATCATAAATTTGTCAATGAAGTCTCTAGTATTTCCAAAAATGAACTTACCTGATTTCAACCAAAGTCTATATTCATTGAAAATTATATAGTGTGATACTCCAATTATAGAAAATATCTGCAGAAGTCTAATTTCATATATTTTAATGGCCAACTTCTTCCGTACTGTCAGTGTTAGAGTCAGCTCTGGTGCATGGAGACCTCCCTTGACTACAAACAAACGTGTAGTTAGCAGCTGGGAATCCACTTGAAGCTCTCAGTCCAGTCCCTGCAGAGTTCTTTCAGTAACAGATGCAAAATTTCTTCCTATACTTCATTTCTTCTATTTCATATTTTTTCAGAATTAACAATATTTCTCAAATAGGTTTGTCACATCAGACTGAAAACAATAATTCAAACTCCAAATTGAATTTGACAGCACAAATTCTTCTGTAGATGATCTTGTAGTTCTTTTTATTATAATTTTAAAGACTTCTGACAAAGCTTTTATCTGAATATATATGAATAAGGACACACACTCACACACACACATGCTTGTATAGTATGTATATTATAGAAAGAGTGACAATAGAAGCAGTAACAGTTGATTTTTTCTTCCTTGGTTTTAGGAAGGAAAAGTAAATAAAGTATCAAAGTTCCCTGAGAAAATTGTACTTTTCCTACGGAGCCCAAAATTAGTGAAATGTATGTCTAAGAGCATTTTATACTTGAAATACAGCACCATAATTAAAAATCTGAGCATAAAACCTCAACTTACTGCGAAGTAGCTTTTAGTTTTTAATGTGATTAAAGACTTATAAGTCCTAATGCAACTAGTTTTGTATTAAAAGGTTGACTATTAGAGTGAATTTCAACTGCTCCAAAATTCTGATGTAAGCCAGAAGAATCAAAATGGAGTTAAAGTGTATTTTCTTTAAATGCAAAATAATATACATGCTATAAATGTGCTTAAAAAAGGTTGGTTGTGTCTGTCTGATATGTATATAATTTTGCAAAGTGTACTTATACAAATACAATTTTTCCAATGATTTCATGTAAAACTTTATCTATTTACTGTGACAATTAAAACAATAAAAATACATATTATATTTAATTCCACCTCAAGGTTTAAGATAATCACACATGAGATAAAAAGAACAAGGGATTCATTACTAAATGTTGATCATAACTTTACAATTTAAGATTCAAAATATCCCAAGTCTTAATTTTGATACTAGATTTGCTAGAGTAATCAACCAAACCAAGAGTCCTTCTAGGAATATCAGGCTTTCAACAAAGAAAAAAATTTGTCATTAATAAGTCCAAATATTATAGTATTTGAAAAGATAAAAATGCAACATATGTAAATAGAAATGACAGAGTGTCTTACCCCAAAACAAACATAGCAAGAATTCAAAGGAATACCAAATGAAACTTAAATAAAGATAAATTCCATAATAACTCTATATTATTTGTCTTTAAAAACAATAGCAGTATAGATTTTAAATGATGTTAACATACATCACCAACCCAGCTCTCAGAAAAATCACAAGATCCAAGTTTCCTTTGCTATCAGCATGCATTTGTCTCCCTTCCAATATTTGAATTGATCTTTATTTATTCAGTATAAATTACTGTCGAAATGTTTTAAGGAAAAATAACAAAATCCAAGAACAAAAAAATAGCTGGTTATGTAATATGTTATTTAATCTTCCTAAATGAAGCCTCATTTTAGAAATAAATAGACTACAGACAGAGTAGTTAATTATATGCATTCTCTTGAGTTAGTTCTTTATGATTTGACAACTTGCACGGCAGCTGTTCCCATAAATATGACAATAAATTTCTAAATCTCCAGAGAACTGGTAAATACAGGCAGATGCACTTAACTGCTGGTGGGCAACAAAAGTCAGACTGCAGGAAACTGTGGCACTAATGTAGCTCTTGATTAATCTCTAATTACAGTTTTGTCATCTTAGCAGGGAGACAAAACTATATCACTTCCTAAATAGGCAAGCAGCATTTTGGCACCTAGCAACCGGCAGTTCGTTCCTATTAGCTGCAGTGGACTCAATGCTGTTACATGGGAGGTGGTTATGGATCACTGCTCTATTATTTATGGAGCAGCATTTCCAGAGGCCTTCACAACAGTAGATAAATTAGCAGCTTAATAGGCCAGCACTAACTAAAAACATAGCATAAGCTGAAACATCAAGTATGAAATTAAAATGTGATTTTCCTATAATGTTTGCATCCTACATGGAAAGAAACGCTCACTTTTTTTTGTTTATTATTCAACATACGTAGCATGAATGTGAGCATATTAATGAAAGCCGTATAGACATCTTTTCAATCATGTCATGTTTTTTCGTAAAGTGCATATTATAAATCCTTCAGAGAGATTTTTTAAAAAATTTGTTTTCCTCCCCCGAAGGGATTCTCTTGGTTTCGTTCTTTAGCCCAGGGAGAGTAGGTGCTGGCATTAATTAGAACTAGCACAGACACAAGAGAGCCCTAAGTATCTGTGTAAAAGTGCCTTATTAAGCTCAAAACGGGCAAATGAGGCCGATTCTCATCATGCTTCCACTTCCCTTTCACTTTGGGTGCGATGAAAAAGTCTAAGAATGATCTCACACCTCTGTCTGTGTCAGTAATTTCAAAGGAAATATAAAATTCTTAAGTATTTTTTTTCAAAAGGCAATTCATAGGCTGGTTTACTTAATTAAAATTAATTAACATCATCCTTAATCTTAATAGTGGAGATCCTATTATTAATATGATCCTGCTCAGGAGATCCAAATTGTAATATCCAAAATGACCACTTTTCATTTCCTCCTTTTTTACTAACAATTATTTTTAAGCAAAATGGCATGATGTATACTTTTAAAGCATCTTGTATTTTTCAATGATAATAATTCCTATTATAAGAATTTCATCCAAAATGAAAATGTACTACATTTCATTGTTGCATGACTGGAAGAAAAATTATTTTTCTGACAACACAAGTTGTAAAGTTATTTAAAAAAAACACAACAACACTGCAGTGAGATATTATGAACAAAATGAAATTTCTTTTAATTTAACTGTCTTGGATAACCTACAACAGTTGAGAAGCCATCTTACTGAAATAAGACCACTCTAGAAACTGTTTCCATTTATAAATTTATCTTTTGATGAATTCTTCCTTAATCATGGCTCAAGTATATATCAAGACAAATTCTGAATATGGGGGTGGCTCAATCAGTTAAACATCTGACCCTTGGTTCTGGTTCAGGTCATGATCTCACAGCTTTCTGGGTTTGAACCCCACATGTTACTGTACTTGCAGCATGGAGCCTGCTTGGGATTCTCTCTCTTTCTTCTCTCTCTGCCTCCCCATTCATGCTGCCTCTGCCTCTCTCAAAATAAATAATAAACTTAAAAAAAACACTAATTCTGAATATAAAATTTCAGTATTGTTATGTCAATTGACCCCACAGGGGAATGATGGAAGATGGCAAAATTTGGGAAGAAAACTATGGATTCAATTCTAGCATGTAGAGCAGGTGTCTTTGAGATTTCCAAGTGAAGACATAGCTAACCAGTTTGATAGGTCTGGAATTCATAGAACTTGGAAGCTAAAAGTTGAAATTTCAGAATCGTTATCCCAGAGACAGTAACTGAAGTCATAGGCATGGATGAGATAGTGTAAAGAGAGAATGAAACATGAGAGAGGAGTGAAAATCAGGAACAAGCCTTGAGGAATTTCAACATTTAAAAGCCAGTTAGAAAAAATTGAAATGTAAAGAAAACAGAAGAGATGGCAAAAGAGCACAAGAAAAAGTGGTAAATGTGCCATAGCCAATGCCAAAGGAAGTGAGTTTTGAAAAATGGAAAAACCATTTGAATACAATCAGAAGATCAAGTATTGAGAGAACTGGGGGGGAAAACTCTTATATGGATGGAAACCAAATTTGAAAGAGTTGAAGTATAAATAAATGAGAAACATGAAAAGTGAGGGAAATAACCCTTTTTTTTTTCTCCTGCTAATTAAATGTTGTAATTGAAGAGGGCAATCCAATGATAACTATTGGAAGTCTTGTGCTGCTGCTCTTACTGTTTTAGGAAGTAAGGATGTTGAGTTGAGACAATGCCGGTAGACAAAGAAATAAGACTGAAATAAATACTTTGATTTCCCAGGTGTGACAGGGCCTTCTTTGTGTTCAAATGAGCTTCATGTTAATCTTTGACAGTGGTGTTTAGGGGTAGTAAATGTCTGAAGAGGTAGGAAGTTTATTTTTATGGTTTTCAGTTCCTGAGGGATATCTCTGAAGCTCATGGCACTTGAGTAACACTAGAACTGTGATAACCAGTAGAAATTGTGTAGCAGTGTTCAGGTAAGCCTAGCAAGCTTTGTCTCTGTCTTCATCAGAACTCTCACAAGATGATTAAGATGAAATTATGGCTCTATTCCTCAATTCTGCTTGTTAGGCTAACTTTCTGCAGACCTAACAAAACATAGGTTGTAAGATGGAAAATCATGTTCTTCAGTGAAAAACATGATAAAAACAGAATAATACAGCATAGAGAATATGGAAAAGATACCTTGACTTGACTTTTTCTATTCTCTCTTAATTCACAGACTTGGATCTTTGCTATGAGTATGTTTCATCTTCTATTTTTCCTCCAATTTTCCATTTTCATGCTTACAAATCTTCTCCTATAAACTGCCTCAGGAAATCATCTTTGTTTCCTGAATTTTGTGTTCCTCCCTTCCCCACAATTGTTATATCCAACCTTGGTTTCTTACTTACAAAGTAAAGTATTTTAACTTAGTGCAGATGATCATGAAGGCTTCATTTTACTTATGTCTTTTGAGTCTAAATAGGAAGTGGTATCACCTGTAGGCAAGAAGTAAGGATAAAAGCCAATGCTCCCATTCTAGCTTACTTCCCTAACAGAGAGAACTATGACTAAGTTTTTTCACTTGTTTACCTAGAAAGCAAGCTCATGTTACCAAAGAAATGTTATGAATGTTACTTCAGTGGTAATATAGTCTAATCTCATTTGCATAGAATATATTCCTTCTTTGAGCATGATTTTCCTCTCACTTGTCTGAGAAAATTACATGACCATTATTTGCAAATAGATAGTTTTTTCTTGGGTAAGGTATTATAGGTCCCACCACACTAGTGTAAACAACTCTTTCTTTCTTAGTCCCCCAAATCTCTCTTTACACAGAATGAGGGCAGGGGAGTTTCCAAACCACTATCCTTAATCTTTGAGAAATTTAGGATGTGCAGGATCCAGAGTAATGAATAATGAAAATACTGGTTATAGAAAAAAGATAAATTCTTTTAAAGATGGAAACAAGGAGAAAGCATGTGAAAATGTCCAATAATTAAAGAATCATTTTAGTGAATTTTTGTCTCATGCTTTCTATTTTCTCTGTGATGGAGAAAACATACCCATTTGTTGAAATTACAGTGGAATAACAGATTAAGTGTTGTGAAGAGACTACAGAAGATTTAAAATAGTTTTCTTTTATAAATGCTATGAGAGTGAGTCAACTGGAAAAACATAGTAGAAATTCTGTGCTGATTAAGGAAAATTTGAGATTGGTAATCATAAATTGACTGTGGTACCAATTTATACTAATCCATAATTTTCTTGAACAATAATTACCTGCAAAATAATAGAAAGTTAGTAAATATTTTTGTTCATACATGGCTTGGGTTTTACCAAATTAATAATCTAAGATAAAGAAGCAAGATTGTAACTGCTTCCATGTAGACCACGGAAACAAAACTCAATGTGAACAAAAACAAAAGGAGAAAGGGACCATCCTGAGAGAGAGAGAGAGAGAGGGGTGGGGGGTCTCAAAGAACTCAGGAAAAAGTCTCAGTAGTGATAGTTCAGCTCTCTCAACCTGGAATCATTGGAAATTTTATCAGGGAATATCATGCTCTGTTTTAGTTATTTTGGGTCATAGAATTATTTCTGGCAATGACAGTGTTCAACATGTGACTTTGGTAGTGTGGATGAAGTAAAATTAAACAAATCAAGAAACACAGATGTCAGGGAATTAGATGATTTAGTTCTGTGGATATTGACATGCCCACAAAAGACAGAGAACACCTTCATGTGCCAACGTTTACACTTTATGAAGAAGGAACCTGGGATTCACTAGCCTCCTAAAAATAAATTATTTTTATTTTACTTTGTTTACTTATTTTTTAAAATAGGCCCCATGCCTGATGTGGGTCTTGAACTCTTGGCTCTGATATCAAGAGTCAGGTGCTCAGGGTGCCTGGGTGGCTCAGTCCGTTTAAACGTCTAACTTTAGCCAAGGTCATGATCTCATGATTCACGGGTTCAAGCTCCACATAATGCTCTGTGCTGACAGCTCAAAACCTAGAGCATGCTTTGGATTCTGTGTCCCTCTCTCTTTCTGCCCCTCCACCCGTCATACTCTGTCTCTCTCTCTCAAAAATAAATCAATATTAAAATAATTTTTAAAAAGAAGTCATATGCTCTACTAACTGAACTAACCAGGCATCCCTTTACTTTATTTTAAAAAGGTGAGTTGAGAACAACTATCTGAAGAAGCAATCAAGAACAAGAAGGACACCAACCCTCCAGTAAGCCACTAGTCAAATCAAATAATTAATACAGGATAACAGAAAACAACACTGAATGCTCTAAAATGCTCCATAGGAAACACTATAAGTAAAAGAATGGCGTTTCTTTCCTTAACAAACAGATCATCGCTTGTAGTTTAGATAATTAAAAAAATAAACAGAAATGAGTATATTACAGTGACTATAATTTTAAAAGTTCTGGTTGTTTTTAGCATTCCTAGATTATTTTTCTTCTATCAAAAGATGAGGAAAATCTTCATGAAGCCTTGAGTAAGAGGTGTCATCTGAGATACTGTGTGAATGAGGTAGAAATGTCAGATAAAACCTTCCTTAGTGAGCACATGTAACGCCTAGCTAACCTTAAAGAAGAGACACAGTCAATTAGTTTTAATAGTATGGGTATTCAGGAAGATTTGTTTAATGATGACACCCTCATTTTACTGAATCAATTCTGGGGTGTTTTTCAATGAAATGTCTCTCTCTTGTGAGTAATTTACAATAAATAAATCCATAAATCTATCAAGACAGAAAATAAAGCCCCTTTACTAGTCTGGGAATCTATAAGATACGCATGGTTAAAGCTCAGCAAGAACTTTTGACACCAAGTTCCAGGTCAGCAGATAGGTCACTGGACCTCTAGCAGTAAATTTGGGAAGGACTGTTCAAAATGATTTACTCATTAAGGATTTGTTTGCTGATCATGGGTTTTTCATGCATAAAATAAGATATATCAAAAAATGGATTACATTTTTGCAGAAAACAATCTCCTTGCTTGACATATGTTATCAGATTCTATCCTTCTTAGATATTGTGTGTTTACATTCTATAGTTTGTCTCTGTGTCATAATCCAGATACTTACTAACTAGTTCTACAACCTTGAACAATTTAATTTCTCTGTGCATTAGCTTCCTTATCTATAAAATGAGATAATAATAGCACTTGCTTATATATTAGTTTTGAGAATTAAATAAATTAGTCTGTGAATAGTACTTAAAGCTGAAAAAATGTCAGGCAAGGAGTAAGCACTCAGTATCTATAAATCTATTACCGTTACATTATTGTCATTATTATTAGTGGCTAAGATGACCAGGGTAGCAATATTATATATAATACTTCAGGCATGAGAAGAAAGTAAGTGTTACATATTTTAGGAATAAAAGTGATTTTTATGCCCTTTATTGAAATTTCTACAAGTCAATATATCAATTTTTAAATCAGGTTATTGATCATTCAGTAATAAGCAGAAATACAATTTAAGAAAAATGTTCAATTTTCCAATTCTTTTAAAAGGTAAAGGAAATGGATGGACATAGGCATTGATTCTCTACTGAAAAAAAAGTGTGTTGAAATTACAAATGATCCATCTACATGGATTCTTTGGGTTTTGTGACCATTTGGGGACTTCTGTCATTTTCCTCCTCCTCACTCAACCATAGGTCCTTGATTTCATTTGTCCAAATCAGATATACGCATTAGTTTATCTCTGACATACACATACACAATTGGCATTTAAAAAATTTTAATTATGTTCATTCTTTCTTTCAGCAACCTGAAACTATCACTGTACTGAATAATAGTAAAAATGAACATTCATTTAATATTTACTATATGTCAGGCCCTATTTTAAACAATCTCATGGACAAGACACCATTAAGATCTCATATTACAAATGGAGGGACGAAGAGGTAGAATAAATTAGCCAAGTATGTAGAACCACTAAATGGAATGTCAGACTTCCTTCAGGAAATCTGACTCTAAGCAAACTTTTGGAGATTTAATTCACCACTGGCCCCAAGTCTCTCAATCCATCTTTGGCCGAGAATACTACGATAAGTGGCACCATCCTCTGACCCTGAGCCATCCTCTGGTAGCTAGTCACAAAAGCAATTAAACTAATCAAGGCACTACACTGTGATTTCCATGTAAGATCTTGTTTCAAGGGAGGTTGGTTGGCCCACTGCAATAGTTGTTAGGCCTTACTTCTGGGTTTGTTAGCTACTGTGCAACCTACTGAGTGTGAAGCCATTATATGGCCCATCATGTCACCTGTGTGGAACCAGGTCATGATGGGAAAAAATGTCCCAATGCTGATGCTTTTAGTGTTTGCTGTGCTTTGAGCAATGAATACATCAGTACCCTTGTCTACTGGGACTCATTATCCACTTTTAGCACCTTTGAAGTTGTGGTATATCAACCTGCTTGTTTGCTTAGTTAACTCTTTAGGAGTCTTGCTTTCACTTGCCATCTTCTATGAGGTTAATGTTCTTCCTTGACAAATATATATTAATCACTAATACTACTGCCTTTAAATTTATTTACTGGGTCCTTAGCTCTTCTTCCCATTGTTAAGTACCTCTGACTCCCTGAGTCTGGGAGAAATTTCATACAGGATCAGGATCAAATCTATTGGATGAAAAACATTTCATTCCACATGTTATGTGTTTATAAGATTTATATACTTTATAGTATATTATAGTATGTTATTTGAGGCAAAGCTGTCTATATTTTTGTAACACCAGATGCTAGTGTATTTTATGATATATAAAAGATACTCGATACATGTATGTTGAAGGAATGAATGAATGAAATTAATGAATGGGCAATTGAAATAGTCATTCTTTCAATACAATAATTGGTTTTTCCTACTTGGGCAAATGCTCCAGTATCACTTTTTACTTTTTCTACCTACTTGGAGCAGAATGGGTATCCCCCGTTGAAATGTCTTTCTTCTGAGAGGCACTGTATACAGTAAAAGTGTACTCATTAGCATCCAGTCATTCTGCATGTGTTCTTTTTGAAAGGCAATGTGACACTGTATAATAATACCCCTTAAGCTCCAGGATTAATTAGTAGAATTCTAATCATAGATTTGCTACTAACTAAACAGCTCATTTGATTTTTCTGAACTGCAAGAGACTCATCTTTTAAAATGAAGCTATTAATATTTGCTTTATGTCACAGATTTTTTGAAAAGAATAAATGCTTTAATCTATGCAAATAAGTTGCAAAGAATTTGGCTGCAAGTAAGAGAATGGTCAGTTTAAAAGAGTTTGAACAATGAGATATATTGTCTCAAATAAAAAGGAATTAGGAGGAAGGAAGAATCTACATTTTATTAATTCAGTGACTTGACAATATAATTGAGTCACTCAGAAAATGGTCTCTCCCTTTTCCTCTCTGAAGAAAAAAATGGAAAATCTTGAGTATGGATCTTTTATGGTACCAAGGGGTTTCTGTGATTCTATGTCCCACATGCAGACATGAGAGCATCTGGAAGCCAAAAAGGCTATTTCCTTTTAAATGTATTTTTAGATTGAAGAAAATAAATCCCCACTGATTGCCCTCATGTTTGGTTCACAAAGGAACAGGACCACCATGATTTTCCTTATAGCAATGGTTCTCAAGCTCTATGTGTACTGATTTAATCCTTTCCATCTCTGCTTCTGCTATGTAAGTTCAGCATTTACATTACATTATACATTGTACACAGGTGAGCAAAAGTTGTAAATAAGTGTCCATAATTTGTTTTCAAAGATATAATCTTAGTTGAGTATTAAAAAGACAGTAAGTATAGGCTCCTTATATTGTTGAAGAATTACTCACTACCTGTGACACACTGTCCAGTCAAAATTATGTTATGGAAAGGTATAAAGCTCCTAATCAAGATCAAAATCTACCATGCTGAGAACACTGAATACAATACTGACACTACCTTCCAAATTCTACCAATAATATTTCTACCATTTCTACCATTAAACTTTCAATCTCAGTAGTATTTTTGCTTCTAATGTGTGGCTAGTCTTGCTACTCTTAAAAACTGTAACAGCATCCATCAGTTCTATTACTTATATATTTGTGATATATTGTGAGCCTACTGGACAGGCTCAATTTGGTTTTTTTTAATGTGTGTTTATTTATTTTGAGAAAGACAGAGAGTTAGCAGGGGAGGGGCAGAGAGAGAGGGAGTCAGAGAATCCCAAACAACCTCCACCCTATCAGCATGGAGCCTGATGCGGTGCTTGAACTCACAAACTGTGAGATCATAGCCTGAGCAGAAATCAAGAGTCAGACGCTTAACCAACTAAGCCACTCAGGTGCCTGACAATCTCTGTTTTTTGATAAAGATCTATTCTTTCACCTGCTACTACATCTTACTACATCTTACAGGAACATGTAGCTCTTATAAAAAAAAATAAGGCAGTAAAAAATGAATTCATAAATGTAGAACAAAATCTTTAACTAGAGAGCGACCCAGTGTAACCCCTCTTTTGGCAAAGATACAACACAGAACCATTGTGTTTAATGAACAGGAAATGCTGATTGGGGCACACAAGTTCAAAAAGGACAGAAAATGGAGAGCAGAAGCAGTGAAAAAGGAAGTTTAAGATCTGGTCTAAAAAAGATAAGATGGAAAAATATGTTTACACTTGCATGTGTATGTGTGTGTATATATGCAACTGTACCTGTGCATATACATATACCTGTGTATACTGTGTATGAGAGTGTACATACATGTGCATATACATACACACACACCTGTAAATAGTCATATTCACATGCATTTATAAATAAATATAAATTTCAGAATGGATTTATTAATAATGATCGTGTTTGATAGAAGTGACTTGGTCCCCCTTTGAGAGGCTAAATGAGAGATATACGTAAGGTAAAAACAATTGGAGGTTAGTGACTGTAACAAAAAAAGGTGTGCTACAAGCTCTCGGTGGGTCACGAGAGAAGAGCAGGGCTTTGAGAGGCTGGGTCATGGGGAAGTGCTCATTTGGCTACATTGAATGGAACTAGGAGAAGTTTTTGAATATTAATTCCTGGACCTTATTCATGAAGAATTTGATCCAGAGAAGAGGCTAAATACATACACACGATTAACCAAATGGCCATGCTCAGGATATGAAACAAAATACAAAGGACTAGGTAATCCATGTCATCTCCATTTGCACTGTTCCCAAACGTACCTTTCAGTTCCATCATTCTATTAAGCCAGGTAATATGGCTTCTCCTCTTTCCCTTAATTCTCTATCATCCTTTAAATACATTGCTTCACTTGAGAAAACACGAGTCTGTTTCTTGCAATGGAATAAAGTCCAACTAACTACAAAACATCACACTTTCCATTTAATTTATACTTTAGTAGAATTTTCTTCTAAACTATGTATACTGAAGATGGTAATTATTCACAGAATCACAAAAGTGGGCATTTAATTATAAATTTATATGTTCCAGTTCTTCAAGAAAGAAAGAGCCCATTCTCCCAGTGTGATAGTGTCTATACTTTAAGATCAGTTATCGTACAATATGTGTTATTGTTTCATAGTGCTAATATTTAAGAAGTTCTAAGACATGCCTTATTAAAATTCTATCTCAAAACTGTCACTAAAATATATCTTAAAATGTTGTATTACTTAAAATGTAAATAATACTGAAGTCCACACTTAAAACATTATAAGAAATATATGAAGGTAAGAAATTAATCAATCAATGCATGTATTAGGGTTCTCCAGAAGAACAGAACCAATAGGATGTATGTGTGTGCATCTGTATCTATATCTATCTCTATCTCCATCTATCTCTAACTCTAACTCTAACTATATTTATCTATAACTATAACTATATATATAACTATATATAACTATATCCAAAGGAAGAGATCAAGACAGAAAAGTAAGCATACTAGAATAGATTTATGATACAAATTAAAAAAACTCACCAACTGACCATGATGTTTTGGAGGGACTTTAGGACATTTTATTTACCAAGGCAATAAGGAATGCACTAAGGAGGGTGGCATAGTTTAAAATATCATTAATAACTGTGCTATATATATTGAGATTTTAGTTAAGAGATGCTATTACAGAAAGAGCCACTCTGGTAATAATGGAGATAGCAGAGGCCAGATGGCACCATTTAACTGTCTGAATCAAGGTAAGTGTAATTAATGCAATGAGCAGCAAAGGTGGGAGGGTAGACAGGGTGCATGACACCCAGAGTTCTATGAAGATGGTTCGTAAAACATAGATAGGCAGCTAAGAAATATATTATAGATATATATTTATAATAAATTAATAAACATAATCAAAAGATATTAAGAATGAGGTCAGCAATGCCAAATGTCTTTTTCAGTGACTAGACTAAGCCAGTTCTTAGATTCATAATCTATTGACTTGAGCTGGGTCTCCATGAGTAAGGATCCTGCAATACCAGATCAAGTACATACCACAGTGGTTTCTCGGGTCCTTCTGAAAAGAGTAACCACACACTGAGAGAGGGGGATATACAGGTCCTCTGAGGATTGTAGAATAAAAGATTCAAGTTTATGCTAATGTTCAAGGAAGGAGTGCCATCATGCCTCCTTCTTATAGGAGTAAACATGGGTCAGGAAACAAATAAAGCCCTTGTTCAGGTCCATTTCACAACAGGTTCCACATACACCTTTGGTCAGTGGCAGGCTGGCTAACATTTACAAACTGGCTTAGTGAGGAGGAAAAAACCTTATTTTTTTTATAACAGTTGTTTGTTTCCAGGGTGTCAAACCTCCCAGCATGACTGATTTTAAGGTCTCAACACGAGGATATGAATTTGGGGAGAGGTGTGTGTGATGGGTTCTCGTGAGCCAGCACACCACGGCACGTGGCACTCCTTTCCTCAGAGCACAAATATAGAATTTGAATTAACACACTAAACAGCTGGCAGAAAACTCACATTGGCTCGTTCACTATACAGCAAGAGTTGTTGTGGAAGGGGAGAGCGCCCAGCTCCCCCAACCAATACGGCAAATTAGACACCAATACTTGTCCTGGGGCACGGGGTGGGCTAGCAGTGATAACACTACCTCCAAACACCTAAAGAATGGAAGGGTGGAGGCTCTTGTGTGACACAGGCTGGGCTCTCTGGGACAAGGCTGAAATAGAACTTTGTGCAATATGAGATCATGTATGTGATAAATTGTGTAATCTATGAGATATCAGCACCTATGAAAGGAGGAGGATGAAGTGCATTTAGGCAGAAGTCAGAATTCAACGCAGAACTGATCAAATTTTGGCCAATCCTGCTGGGAGTTCTGGAGTTAGTATGTTTGTCACAGTGTCCCATATTGGATCAGTTTTTTGGCCTTTTGCACCCTACCTTGATCATTTATTGGATGGGCATGACTTAAGCAAAGCAGTTCTCTGAAGCCAAGGAAGACCCTGAAAGTCCTCAACACTGGATGCTTCCTACTCCCACACTCCACGCAGACAGGCAGGCAGCAAGGGTTTCCTCAAAAAGAAGAATGTGGATGCCACACCCCCGTTTTAATCTATCTTAATTCCCATGTAGTTGACCAATCAGAAATCTGAAAAATTTCTGGTGGATAATGGTAGCCAATTGAAAACTAAGCCAATTATTAGTAAAGTAAAATTAAAATACTTGAGAGGCCTTTATGGAAGCCATAAAAATATACCTCTGAGATCTTCTGCTTCAGGAACCATAAATAACTGGTAGCATTGGCCATTCCCCTTTTGAATCCACTACTGTGCTTACACTGAGTCCATTTGCCCACAAACTGCTCCCAGCTAATGACTGACCACAGTGAGGGTAGTAATGCAGTCTCATTCCTGCAAGATGCAAGATCCTTACGTTAGCAAGTGCAGCCTGAGGACTTCACATCAGCCTAACCAAAACCTTTCAGAGACAGTGCTGTGGTCTGAAACGCTTCCTACCTGTGGTAGGAAAAATAATGCTCCCCCAAAGATTTCTGCATTCTAATCCTCAGAACCTATGAATATGTTGCCAAACATGGGATATCAATTGGCCTAGGGACTAGAACTGTCCATCATGAACTGAACTCTGTCAGACCTATCAACCTATGATGTTGGTAGGTCCAACAATTTTAAAGTGGAGGCAATACATTTAGAATCAAGCTTGAGAAGGTTCTCATGGTACATGTAAACTCACATGAAAAGGTAGCCCAGAGCCCTTATCATCTGCTACAACTGAAATGATGTTTCTCACTTGGTTTATACAGACAGACAGACATAGATATATATTTTTATATCTATATATTTAAATAAATGACAGTGTTAAAGCTGCTAGTAAAGAGGAAACACTTTGATCTTCATTCTCAGAAAGATAATTTGGTATGTGGGGATAAGCCAAATATAAACTACTCATGTACTATAGACTCATTCAAAGGTGGCCCTTACCAGTGAGGAGAATTTCTGCCAAAGGGCAGGGCTTCAGACACACCATCTCATCCTCTTTCTGTGAAGAGAGAAATAGATAAGTCTGTACTTGGAATAATACTTGGCGCAAATGGCTCAGCAGGTTGGGCAGAAACCTGAAGAAGCAAGATGTAAATATCCAGAACAATAAAATCAGAGAAAGAGGTATATGGATGGAGCAAGCAATGGGAAGATCATTGTAAAATGCCATCTTACTGTAAGCACTCAATTTTTACTAGTTGTGATTATTAGTGTTGTAGTGACTGTTAATTTTTTGTTCTCTATTTCACAATGATAGGTTTAATTAGTCCTTATTCATTAATATTGTTTGGCATATGGTAGGACACTTCAGTTTGTAAGCATCTCTCTTTAGCTTGACAGATTTGCTTACATTATTTTTTTGATATGTCTTTCTCTTCATTTCCTCTATTTAGTCTTTGTAAAATCTATTGATCAGATTTTGGCTATTCAGAATTGAATTCTTCTGAAATTTTCTTTCAATTTTTGAATCTCATTAGTTTTTTGTTTTTCTTTAGAAGCTTTTCTCAATTGTACTTATAACCTTCATTTAGTGTTATATTTTGGAAACTAATGTTTACATTTCAAGAGTTCTTTCTTCTAGTTAGCTGGTTTTTATTGGCTTCTTATTCCAGATTTTTAGTTTTTCAACTCAATATGAGGATTATACTTAAAGTTTTGTTTTAAGTTTTATTTTAAGTTTTATACTATACTTATGTACTGTATTCTATTTCTCCTAGGATTACGTATGTATGTATATATTTATATTGATCTCCTAGGTTTTTAAAAATTATCTTTTATTCTAGAGTTACTTTAAAATTTTATCTTAATCTTTCTTGCTTATGTTGCAGCCTTTTCTTAAAAGGGAGAGGCGACATCACATTTCTTAAGGCCTCATATCTCACTACTGATGCATTATGGGAACAAAGACTTGGTTTCTTGGTTGTTAATTTCATTGACATCATACGAAAAGAGTTCTAAGTATTTATTTCTATAGTGTATTCTATAAAGATTAAATGGCATGATACATATGAAGCCCATCCAAAAATGCCTAAAACTAGAAAGACCTTATTTATAGAAGTAATGATTAATTTTTTGTCAATTATGTCATATATATTTTATCATATTTTATCTTCTCTGAAATGGGAATTCTTATGATTCATACCAAAGAAATATGTCACGTGTCAGGAAATGGATTGGGTTATGATATAGGTGTTATTGTCTGTTCATGTGTGAATTAAGAAATGCTCAGAAGGTATAAACTTTTTGCTTGTCATCTCCACTGAGATATATTTATTGGTCATGCTAGAAAGGATTGAAAGTAAAGGTGAATTTCTCATTGTTACTTCATGTCTTCAGAAAAACAATTCCATGATGTAGAACTGAACCAAAGGACTCATCATATATACAGAAGTTGCCTACAATTAAATGTAGCAGATATTGCCCAATCTCTTGGAATAGCACAATATTTTCAATCTCTAACAGGGAAGTATGACAGATTAATTCACAATGGACTATGATTTAGGAGATAACATTTTTCTGCCAAAAACCTCTAGTTGACTTTTAAGAAAAGTGGATTCATTCCTGAGAATTCATTTTCAGTTAAAGGGGAGAAATAAGTTTAATTTTGTTTCTTCAATCTACTTAAGAAGAGTATCCTTAATGTTAGAGAAACAAAAAGATGAATGCGGATAAGGACATGCAAAATATCCCTGATTGCATGCAAAACAGCCAACCTGCATGGTTAAACCAGAAAAATCTTTAGTCTTCAACAGAACTCAGGTTTTTAGTAGTAGTAGTGGTAGTACAATTTAGAGGAAAACAATGTGAATGTCTTTGTTAGTCAAAAGAAATGAACAAAGCTACAATGAAATATATAGGTTTAATTTAACAAAATGTGTCTAGTAACTTGCGTTATAAACTACAAATACTGATGAAAGAAATCAAACAAGGCTTAAATAAATGGAGCGATATACAGAATTCATGGATTAGAAAACTTAATATTCTTAAGATGACAATTATCCCCTAATTGATGTATATGTCTGAAGTAAACTCAGTCAAAATCTAATCAAATAGAACTTTTTGTGGTGGTAGACAAGCTGATTCAAAAATTTACAAGGGAACTAGAATTTCAAAAAAAAAAAGGTAAAAAAAAAAGTTGAAGGACCCACACTAATTGATTTCCAGACTTCACTGAGGTATTAATGGTAAGCTTGACCTATAGAACAATTTAGTAGAATAGAGCATCCAAAAACACACACTCATAAATATTGCCAATAGATTTTTGACAAAACACAAACATAATTAATGGAAAATAAAGAGATTTATCAACTATTATTGCTGACTAGTCATTTATTTGTAAACAAAAAACAAAAAAATTTGATCTAAAATCCCACCTTAACAAAAATCACCTCAAAACAATTAAAAAATCAATGAAAGACAAAGTTATAAATTTTCTATAAGAAAGCATAAGATAATTTTTTAGACCTCAGATTAAACAGAGATAGTTACAACTCCAAAAACATTGTATTTAAGAGAACAATAACTTAGAGTTTATCAAAATTAAAATAATTTGCTCTGTTAAAGACATTGTTAAAAGAAGAAAATCATTCCTGGTTCTGCATGTAAGGTGTTTGGAAGTCACCACGCTGTCCTAATGGCAAGAAAACAGCTAAATAAACTGAACAGTCATTAACTCTTTTTGAATCTATAGGACAGGGGAGGACAGAAGGCAAACTGCTTTCCCCCAAATTCGAGACAGACAGGTGAATGCAAGGAGTCACAGCTTACCAGATCAGAGACTCACACATAGAAATTTCCACAGGAACCAGTACCAGGGAAGGAAAACCTGAACTTTAACTGACAAACTGATGAAGGTTCAGTGCAGACAACTGAGCTAAAAACTCTAGGGGGACCCAGACATCAATACCAAGATTTGCCTCCAGAGCTTGATCAGATTCTCACAGTAAATACTAAAGAAAAATTCCCTTAGGCTTCCAGCAAAGAAAGAGCAAAAGGAACCATTTTGAAATACGTAAGAGCATCCCGTTCTTTTTAACAAGGCCTAACTCCAGGGGAAATTAGTTTACCAGAGTTTATCTGCTAGAGTATTAATTAGACCTAAACTAACTTGGGGAAGGGAACTACCCAACTCTAGCCGGCTTTAGTTATTCTGTCACCCTTAAGAGGAGAGACAAAAACAGAAACACTTGTGAAGTTCACAGTCTAGAGGCATAAGCTCACTAAAAGACTGAGACCTAATTATAGGACTATAGAATGCTTTCGTTCCTTCCACACCTTACCACATTACTAAAGGCCCTTTACAGCACTGTCATTTACCTGGTACATAATATCAGGCTATCAGGAAAAAAAAAATCACAAGGCATACTAAAGAGTCACAAACACAATTTGAAGAGACAGAACAAGCGTCAGTAGCAGACACGGCAGGAATGTTGGAATCTTCAGACAGAGAATTTAAAACAAGTATCACTATAATGTTAAGAGCTCTAATGGATAAAGAGACATGGAAAAACATAACAGAATGTAAGAACAGAGAGACATAAATCCTAAGGAAAAAATAAACTTAAAAAAAAAGTCCTAGAACTAAAAACTGTAATGGAAATGAAGAAAGAATTTGAAGGACTTAAAAGTAGATTGGACACAGCTGTGGAAAGAATCTCTGAGCTAAAAGATACATCAACTAGAGTCCTCAAACAAATAAGAAAGACTGAAAAAACAAAAAGATAAAGGAACAGAGTACCCAAGGGCTGTGAGACAACTCCAGAGGGTATAACATAAGTATAATGGGAATATCAAAAGCAGAAGAAAAACAAAAATGAACAAAAGAAATATTTAAAACAATGGTTGAACATTTCAATGAATTAATATCAGACCAAACCACAGATCCTGGAAGCTCAAACACCAAGTGAACCATAAGATAACGTACAGCCTCTGGATGATTATGATACATATGTCAATGTAGGCTTATCCTTGGTAAAAAGTATACCTTTTTGTCAGGTGATAATGGAAGACGCTATGCAGGTGGGAAGTCAGAAAGTACATGGGATTATTTCTGTATATTTCTTTCAATTTTGTTGTACACTAAAAAAGTTAAGTCTTACAAAAAAGGAAATTCTTATTATAAATCAGGACCAGAGATCCTTAAAGCAGTACAGAAAAAAAAAAATTCACAAGCTGGGAGAAAATGTTTGAAAATCCATATAAGATAAAGAACATGAAGTCAGAAAAGCAATATGTATATGTATATTTATCTATCTATCTACATTTGTGTATCTATACATACATATATTCAATAATAAAAAGTATGCAGTAAAAATTTGCTAAATTCTTCAAAAGGCAGTGCATCAAAGAGACATATGGATGGCAAATAAGCACATGAGGAGATGCTTATAATTATTTGTCTTTAGGGAAATGAAAATAAAATAAAAGTGACACCACCATTGTAGGTACATAATAGAATGTCTAATAGAATGATTTTTTTAATGAAAAAGAAAGTTAAATACCATGTGGCTATAAGAATTTAAAACAACTTGAGGTCTCAAACATTGATTGTGGAAACTCAATGTATAGACACTTTGGAAAGGTTTATAGTTTCTTTTAAAATTAAACACACATTAAAAAATAATGAACATACGTCTATAATAGAACCAAGCAAATCTACCCCTAGCTATTTACCTAAAAGAAGTAAAAACTTAAATTCATACCAAAAATTGTAAGCAAATGTTTAGAGCAGCATTACTCATGATTGTCAACAATTGGAACCAACTCAAATGTACATCAGCCAGTAATGGCTAAAGAAACTGGTATATCCTTATAATGGAATACTAATTAGCAATAAAATTAACAAGGTATAAATACATACAAAACAACTTGGATGAATTGCAAATGCATTTTGCTAAGTAAAGGAAGCCAGGCCCACAAGAGTACGCATGGTATGACTCCATTTATACGACATTTGGGAAAAAGTAATACAATATGGGCGGAAGATAGATCAGTAGTTGCCAGGGGCTAGGGTCAGCAGGAGTTGGCTACAAATGAACAACAACAACAACAACAAAAAAAAATTGGAGGGATGTTGGAGCGCTGCTAAATGTTGGCTGTGGTAGAGGGTCACAAAATTGTATATATTTGCCAGAACTCACAGAACTTTTCAGAATCAAAGATTATACTGCTCCTTTGAAACAAGAGCTTGTAAATGTCTACATTAAAATTTATGGTCCTAACCTGTTTCTTCTAAATTAGTTTTTAATTTGATTAGTGAAATTTATCTAATATTATTTTTAACTTTAAAGAAGTCAAAAAGCTTGATGTATAATTATTTAAGCCTGAATAAGGAAATGAGAGCTCCAAAATGCAATATGGGTTAAGGACTTTTGAATAATATGGTTTGTTTGTAATAGCAATCCAAACTAAACTCATCATAGGCTCACTGTATTCTAAGTAAATTAATAAAAAAAGATACCTAGCCATTTAATTAAAAAATATGAATAAAATAAATTCTAATTAGCAGTAGTCATTGGGAATTAAAACGAGTAGCTCTGTGATAGTAAAATAAAAAGACAGAGGGGAAACTACATACAAAGTGTAGATAGAAATAAAGACTGTACCTCAAAAATGTTATATAGAATAGGATAGCTCAAGGAACATCAGTCATGAAGAAAAATAAAAAAATAAATATAAGAAAACATAAGGTCTGGAGTCATTTTAGTAAAAAAAGATGGAGATCGGGGAGTCATTTGCATATTTGACAAAGACATTTGAGTTGATTACGTCTCAGAATGGGAGAATGTATAAAGATAGAAGAAAACAGGTACAAGGAAAGAACTTTATGGGAGAAAACTATCTATCTATTTATCTATCATCTATCTATGTAGAAACAGGTAAGGATAAGGGGAGGAAATGTGTCCAAAAAAAGAAAATGACCACAGAGTAATTAAAATATATTCAGTTAAATACTGAAAGTATTTTTTATGTATATGCATTTCTCATTTAAGCATTCTAAAAATATAAGGGGAAATCAAGTGAAAGTATTAATGATTAGTAAAAATCAGAAGGTAGGAATGGAAGTTCAGTCGATTTTACCCCAAATCTTATCCTCCCCTTTTTATCACCATTTTTCCAACCTCACTGATGCATTATTGGTCTTTTGTTTAAGTCTTTATCGACTGATTCTCTATGAACAGTTGGAAAAAAGGTCCACATGCTATAATCTATATAATAGGAGAAATTTTACTTTTTATGAATTGTAGTAAATTAAACAAATATGTGTAAAATTTTCTGTTCTTAACCACAATTACATCCTTTCTCACCATGAAATCAAATATCTGCCTGCCTCTTAACTTCAAAACAAAACAAAAAACTCACTCATCTTGTGTCATACGATTAGGTAGGAAGATACAATTGCTTCTTTAAACACTGTTCTATTATGATGCACCTGGGTGGCTCAGTAAGAGCCTGACTTCGGCTCAGGTCATGATCTCACAGTCCATGGGTTCCAGCCCTGCTTCAGACTCTGTGCCAACAGCTCAGAGCCTAGAACTGCTTTTGATTCTCTGTCTCCCCCTCTCTCTGTCCCTCCCCCACTATGTTGTCTCTGTCTATCAAAAATGAAAAAAAAAAGATTAAAAAATTTTTAATTAACACTGTTCTATTTCAAGAACATCCTCTTCCAAGCCATCCACCTCTCTCTCTCCAATGAGCAAGTAGATTAAGATGGATGATCATTTGTTGGGGGTATAAAACAACCTTTCCAGGGCATGGATTCATGAATATTTGTGCTTTTAACATGTTAAACAAGTAAAACAACAAATAAAGCATACAAAAGACAGTTTGGTGAGCTTGACTCTACACTTACAGGTACAAAGCAAAAGAGAAGTTATTTGCTTTAGGTTAAAAAAAAAGTTACTAAGTACCATGTCAAGTCTATTAGGCAATTAAATTCAAAAAATCCCAGACTACTAATCCCACTGCTCACCCCCTACCTTTATGGGAAATTTAATAGAAAGAAAGATATTTTCCTTTAATGATCTTTCATTTTAACAAATATTTATTGAATATTTGAATATGGAAGGCAAACACACTTTGTAGTATTGATTGCCCCCTTTTACCAAAATGATTGTTGTTTCATAAGAAAATAATTCCAACTTTAATCAAATTTAAATTTAAAATAATCTATACAGTTATAAAGAAAAAAGTTTAGAAAATAATTTCATACATTGTGCAATTGGCATGCAACACAGAACACATTTATGAAGAAATGTGAACATAAAATTGAGTAAACAAGACAGATTCAGAACTGAAACATATATAATGATTTTTCTAAATTTTTTCTAGTACTTTATCTAAAATTATAGTAGCAATTACATAGAAGCCATAAGTAGATAATCAGGTGATTGATTCAAGAAACAAAAGGAACCTTTAAAAAACAAAATTCTGGCCATGTATTTGAATACAAAAATCTTAGCAAAAACAAGAGTGAAAATGTAACCTAGAATGTTGGAAAATCAGAGTACTTTGTTGGAATTCTTTACAAAAACTCTGTGTTAAATTGCTTGCAAAAATAAGGACCTTGTAAAACTCGGGTTGATAAAAAGCAGATAAGCAAGCACTGGGAAAATAGGAACATATTATATGGGTCTTAAGATCGTGCCTTTTCAGAGGGTCCTAGGGACATATATTTAACTATGCAATTAACTTTCTATGGTTTTAAATCACTAAGTACCATTCCTGAAACTCACAAACTTTCATCGAAGTAACTTAGTTCTAATAAAAAGAAAACATGAAATACATGGATACTTCTTTTTAAAAAAGAGGAGATATTTGGTAATAATCTCTTGCTTGAACAACCTTGACTGAATGTTTAAATATGGAAAGTACCCTTGATTCACTCCTATTTTGATAATTAAGACAAATATTTGTAATATAGATATTTATAAATGAAGAAACAAGTACAAAATTGAATTAACAGGTATTGATTACACCTAGATTTATACTAGTAAAAATAAAACTGTGATGTTTTCTCTAAAATCTAAATACTTGCAAAAAACACCAAGATAAATTATGTACTCTTGACAAAGAGCAACATTTGATAGATTGTCCAGATGAAAATTCAACAAAAATTCACACTATCTGGAAACATATTACAGGTTTAAAAGTATATATAAAATATAAGGGAATTTTCTATATGAAAAATGTTATCTATTCAGTATCATAGAGAAAATGCATCTGCTACAATAGTGCCTAGAATTATAAGAACATAGATCAAGAAGGATTTCTAGAGGCAAACACCTTGTCCAGGAGATTGAAATGTGGTGAAGATTTCCCAGACAAAGGTGGAAGCAAGACAGACATTCCAGGCAGAAGGAGCTGAAGGAGCAGAAGGCTCAGTAGTGGGAGCTGTACTGTGGTAGCTCTGCATTGCTCTAATATAAGCAAATGTAGCTCCAAAAAAGTTTCATCTGTTGATCTACTCTGCATACCATCAACTCTGGCCCAAACATCCATTTCTCAGTGAGGGAGATTGATGAATATATGAACATTTTGCATTTATTTGGCCTTCCATCACTTCCTCCTATGGCCAGCTCACATATACTTTATCTATGTTTTTGTCTAAAAACTTGCTTCTGAACTTAAGTTTCACCTATTTTCCTAAGAAAACTGAATACCACAGAATTGGGTAGTGTGATCATGCCATCTCCCACCCCCTCTTTTAAGTGTGTAAACCTCTGCCATCTTTTCCTCTTGCTTCTTCCTAAATGTTTCAAATTGATCCAATGAAAAACAATACAATTTGAGCACTTAATTTGGTCCTGTAACATCCATGGCAACAAAAGATATTAGTAATATAATGAAAACATGAGATGGTAAGGTTTGTTCTATTTGATTTGCTTTTTGGAAGTTTGTAATAAGTATATCCATATTAGGTTTAAGTATACTTACTTCTTATACTAATATTTAGGATGCTAAAAATCATCCAATGGAGGTAGGAAGAATACCTAAGTAGGAAAGGATTACTGATAAAAGATGGATTTGAGTGAGGGGTTTGGGGAGAAGTGTGACAAGAGGTCCTATGGAAGAACTAGCCTCGAATAGGAGGAAGGACATTTTGTCTTCCGGCAGAGGAGAAAAAGATTTAGGTAAAGTCATGGTGTAAATCGATTTGAAAAAGAGCACAGGAAGTCAAAGGGCAACCTTCATATATTTCTTTAACTAATATTTATCCAGCATCTATGTGCAAGACATGCTGGTAGATGTTAAGTCTTAAAACAGTCTATACACTCACAAGGAAGGCAAATAATTCCTCATGAAATAGCTGAGATGTCAGAATCAGTAGGAAATAGTTTAGTGTGGAAAAGTAAGAGGGTTAAAAGTATTTTACGCAGAAAGAATATCCGGTATAATGTCCTAAAATTTAAGGATCATGTGACACATTCAAAAAGTAAAAGAAGTTGGCTGAAACGAAGAGTGTGTGTGTGTGTGTGAAGGGGTGAAAGGCTGGGGACATAGGACACTAAGATGGACAAGAAAAATCTGGAAAAGTAAGTAGGGTGGAGAGATTTTGAAAATGTTCTGCTTATATCCTAAAGACAATAAAAATTATAGAGAACTTTTAAGCAAAATATGACATAAAATAAAAATAAACAGCATTAATAATAATAATGAAAACATGATAAAATAATAAATAGCATTATTATTATTATTATTACAACAATAATGAACCAACTGTTGGCAATGTGGAAAATGTATTGAAATAATTTTGAGAAAATAAGGATCAGCATGCATAAATTTAAATGGATAAATATTTCCTAGAAGAAGTTTGAAAAAAATGAAAGTAAAATATGTTAAGATCCTAGAGGAAAAATTGATAGAAATATGACCTGATGTTTTAGTGGCTATGGCATAGATAAGAAATAGAGCACAATCTTCAGCATTTAGAAAAAGCCAAGTTCTATCATGCTCAAAGATATACACATTGTTACCCATTCTCAAATGTTTGCTTGAAAACAATATAAAGTGCCCTCTAGTCATTTTCTCATTAATATCTGTTACATGGTTAATACTCTACCATAATGAGGATGAGAAATAATGAAGTCCCATGCAGTTGTAAAATTTCTATCCATTCCCATTACTCCCAAAATTTAGCCCAGTGGCAGACATAGTGTCTGTCGATACTGATGGAAATTTCCCATTTTCAATGTATGCTTGTGGTGTCTCTGCCATAGAGTCCTATGTCAAATTAATTTCTATTAAGAATAATACATCACACCACTATAATTGCTCTTGTTTATAAATTGCTGTGCCAGTCCTAAGGTTTCTAAAGCATTTTTTTCATTTTGTTATAGACGTTTTTAAATTAAAAATATATTTTAAGGTCCTAATATTAGAATAATACTAAACCACTAGCACCGCAACCAGAATGGATGGTGATCTCAGATCTGGACAGAATCCTAAAGACCCTGCTGCTCCAAGTTTAAGCACCTAGTTGATGGATTCCGGCACTCCTGGGAGTTCCCTGGAAGGGACTGGAGTCCCACCCGCACTTGCAGAGTCTAGGGAACGCACTGTTCACCATCTGCATGGTATCCCAGCACTTTATCAGTCATACTGCTCATTCTGCTGTGTGAACGATGGACATGTCATAATGCTTAGGTTACTAACAACCTCATCAGTTTCCTGTATTCTGTTCTGTTTGTGATATTCTTCCTACCCTTTCTGTCCAAATCATATATATGAAACTCAGTCCTTTTTCCTGTCTGTTAGAGTTGAGGATACAATGGCTTGCCCATGTCCTCCTTATCTGCTTCTTGATATGCAACTAACTTGGCTGTCCCTGTGGGAAGGGTTGCATCTCGGCCGTGCCTTTAGACATAAAAAAAAACACATTTCTCATAAGCTTGATTTGTTGAGAATACATTTTTAATGTTTTTCTACTCAAGCTTTTCCTCTTCCCTTCAAGTGGTTTTTAATAAGCAGGGCATTTATTGTTATTTAGGTTTATAAGGGGCCACAGATCTGTGGGGTGGTCCATACAAATGATGCTGTCTTAAAACACCACATCTATTTTTTCAAGAACATGCTTTTTAAAAGGATACAGTATAGAGGCGTCTGAGTGGCTCAGTCTATTAAGCGTCCGACTCTGGCTCCGATCATGATCTCCTGGTTCGTGAGTTTGAGATCCGCATCAGGTTCTCTGCTGTCAGTGTAGAGCCTGCTTTGGATTCTCTGTCACCCTCTCTCTCTGCTCCTCTTCTGCCCCCTCCCTCAAAAATAAATAAACATTAAAAAACATAAAAAATAGAAAGGCTGCAATACTATGAAAAATAAACAAAGGAGCACCTGAGTGGCTTAGTTGGTTAAGCCTCTGACTTTGACTCAGGTTATGATCTCAAGGTTCATGAATTCAAGTCCTGTGTCAGGCTCTGTGGTGACAGCTCAGAGCCTGGAGCCTGCTTCAGATTCTGTCTCTATCTCTCTTTGCCTCTCCCCTGCTAATGCGCTCACTCTCTCTCTCTCTCAAAAATAAACATTAAAAATTTTAAATAAAATTATATTTTAAAATAAGCAAAAAAGATACAATGATTCATTTCTCCACTATCTCTCACAATTTAATTCACCTCCTATGTTTCTGTGATTCTCTCTCTCTCTCTCTCCTGATGATGGTTTTCTCCATTTTCTGGCCCTACATATCCATCATCAATATCATGTGGTATAATAAATATTTTTCCTTAAACTTAGAAATTACATCTTAGGTTTTATTGACATCCTCTCCCCAACTACTGTTGGATTCATGCTCACTTTGCAGTGAATGACTGATGGTGTATAGTTCAAATACTAGAACTTGCAGCGTTCTCATTATCGAACAGTGAATCTATAGATTTCTTAGATCCATTATCAGGGTTCTTGATTCATAACACATAAATAATATGGCATGCTGACTAAATTATGACACAAGCCAGAAAACTGTTCCATGTAGATTCATGTTCTTCCAACTGAGAAGTTGTACAACTAAGTATCACAGTGAATAGACATAGGATTAAAAAGTCACATGAATCATCTTATTCATTTAGCAAAGCCATTTCCCTTGCCTCTCCATCTTGCTTCACATCCTTGCTAACCACACAAGCCTTTCTGACAAAGTGTGGTTGCTCCTATCCAAGCAGGCATGGCATCAGTTAAGAAAGCTCAATCAGATAAAGTGACAGATAGCTTTCTCACACAGGAGTCAAGAAACCCTTTCACCGTTCTCATGGGAATGCTCCATGGTGACTATAGTGGCCTTAATGTATCTGATTTAGAATGGAGCTAGAAACTCATTCGACGGCAGAAATAAGATCACGATAGTAGTGAAAAGTGTACTCTAGGGTAATACATAGTCTGAAATTCATTTTTTTCATTGTCCTTTAATATATCAAATCAGATGTCTAATTAATTAACTCAACTAAGTATGAACAACTTATTATTTTCCATTTTGTTCTCTCTTGGTTATACATCAGGAGCATGCTGCTACATTCTTAATGGAAAGAAACAAATTGTCCATTTGCAAAGGGAGCCTCCATGATCAGGTGCTTATAAACTACATAAGAGTAAAATTCAAGATTAGGGGTGTTGGAACTGAAAACTGATCTATGCTGATACTAAGATTACAGTAATGTAAATAAGTATCTCTTGTGGGCAATGTACTCCTGGTGGCATAGGACTGTTCTTGATGCCAAATGAAACTTAAAATGAAGTAATCAGAAAAAAAAAACCTCTTTATTTATTCACTTAAACTTGTTTTGTAGCAAGATGAATTTTCTGAAATAATATGTAGGAGAACAAGAAGTTATGTCATATTTTTAATGCCACAACGTGCTACAAGTTATTTGAGGCATTTTTCTTTTTTTAATTAAAAAAATTTTAATGTTTATTTATTGTTGAGAGACAGAGAGAGGCAGAGAATGAGAAGGGAGGGGGCAGAGAGAGAGGGAGACACATAATTCAAAGCAGGTGCAGGCCCCAAGCTGCTGTAACACAGACCTGAGGCAGGGCTTGAACTCATGAGTCAGGAGATCATGACCTGAGTCAAGTCATGCCCAACTGAACCACCCAGGTGCCCCAGGCATTTTGTTTTTCCTTAAAGGGACTAAATATACAGAAATCCTGGCGAGGCCTACATTGAAGAGATTAAAAAAAAAAAAAAAAAAAGATGTCTAATAGGGGAACCTGGGCAACTCGGTTGAGCATTTGACTTTGGCTCAGGTCATGATTTGTGGTCTATGGGTTCTGGCCCCATGTCGGGTTCTGTGCTGACATCTCAGAGCCTGAAGCCTGCTTCGGATTCTATGTCTTCCTCTGTGTCTCTCTGCCCCTCCTCTGCTCATGCTCTGTCTCTCTCTTAAAAATAAGTAAACACTTAAAAATTAAAAAAAAAAGATGTCTAATAGTAGTATTGCTACTACGGTATTGTTCATCATATTGTTAATAGTGTATTATGTGGATGTTATAAATCTGTGGAAAATTTACATTTTTTTCAATTAATTATATCTTGAAAGATAGAGGAAAACAAAAAATAAAGAAACATTACTGAGGAAATAAACCAACTGGCATTGCCAATATTCTTGAATTAATTGTTAAAAATGAGACATAAGATCGAATATCACTCTCAGTGTTTACTGTGTGGCACTCATTCTGACCCATATAAGAGAGCCATACTCTGTTCACATACAGTGAACAATGCTAATAATAAATTAATGTTGCCCTGCATTTGTAAGGAGATATTGCCAGGCACCCAGGGCTCTTTTTAAAAAATTTTTAATGTTTATTTATTTACTTTTGAGAAAGAGAGAGAAACAGAACAAGCAGGGAGAGGCACAGAGAGACACACACACACACAAAATGTGAAGCAGGCTCCAGGCTCTGAGCTGTCAGCACTGAGCCCAATGAGATCATGATCTGAGTCAAAGTTGGATACTCAAGCAACTGAGTGAACAAGACACCCAAGCACCCAGTGTTTTTGAACCAGACTTAGCAGTTACCCCAAAATGCCCATTTCATCGTCACTTCTTTTACTTTATTCTTGTTGTACTATTAGCCCCAAATTTCCTATCTATCCATTCTAATTTGTACAGAGTATGTGGTATAATATAATATTAATATATTTAGGCAAAAATGATTACTTATGAATCATGTTTGCATTCATGAAGCAGAAAGTTATAATCATATTTTTAATTAAATTCAGCAAATTTATATTTAATTCCATTAATTTCATATAGAAGCCTTCTACATTTATTAAAAAGCATTTCATTGTTGCTATTTTCTGACGTTAGAGAGATTTCAGTGTCCAAATAACACTTATAAGTAATAAAAAGTCACTTGAATACCAATCATGTGTCCAGAACCTTGTAGATGCTCTGAGAGATGCTTGACAGAACCATTCTGTTAAGGATCTAGGCTCCCTCAGTTACAGATGTTAAAGAGTTATTTTTACAATGATAGCATCCTCTATAGGAAAGGAACCACGTAAGTAATGACAGCTAACTCTCTAGGAATTGACTCTGCCACTACTACCTTCTTGAAAAGCTCCCACCTTTAACTTCCCTGGCATCTTTCTCTTCTGGTTTCTGTTTAACTCTGTAGTTACTTTGTATCAATGACTTCATGAAATTCTCCTTTCTCACTAGTCTTTAAACTTGGTGTTTGTAGAGATCTGTCCTTGGTTTTCTCTTTCATCTTTTTTTTTTCTAAATGTTTATTTACTTTTGAGAAAGAGAGAGTGTGAGCAAGGGAGGTGCAGAGAGTGTGGGGCGGGGGTGGGGGGGGAGCATAGGATCTGAAGCAGGCTCTGTGGTGATGGCCAAGGGCTGGATAACACTCCAAATCATGACCATGTAAGATCATGACCTTAGCTAAAGGCGAACACTCAACCAACTAAGTCACCCAGGTGCCCCTCTTTTCCATCTTTTTCAACCCCCCAGACCCAGTTGGATATATTCATTCCCTGGATATACTTACATAATGTTTATTCATGTCTTACAGATAAATTTGCTACCTACTTCTCTTCTCAGAGCCTTGACAAACTAGATAACTCCACCAAATATCCTGAAACTGCAGTTAAATGCATGTGAAACTGAACTCTTCATTCATTGTTCCTAAGGTATAAACCTCCAGTATTTCGGTCTACCCAGTTCAGAAATCATGAGTCACCCATGCCTCCTCCCTTTCCCACACCAACCCACCACCTCAACCACTTCCACATCTTATAACTTCTCTCTTCTGAAATCCTTCTCCTCCCTTTATTTTTTTAATAATATAAATGGGCATTTAGTGATACAGGCATCATAAACTAAAGGGGGTAAAGACTGCAATTTTTTAACGTGGTAAATATTCTATTTTTTATAATAGTTTATTATCAGATTGGTTTCCATATAACACCCAGTGCTCTTCCCCACAAGTGCCTCCTTTAATCTCTTATCCTTCAGTCACATTCTCGTAATTTCTCTCCTGATTTATAGAAACTTTGTCTCCTTTGTTCCCAGGTTTTTTTTCTCATCTTTAAATTACTTTGCATCCTTTAAAAGAGCAAATCATGTTATGCAATCTAAATTTTTCTATTTGCCTTCAACATCAAATGCTTGACAAACTCTTCAATATCTGGTCTTTTTTATCTACAATGTTGTTTTATAATTTCAACCTTCCTTTTACAATCAACACCTACCCACTACCACCCTCTTCCTAATGTTCAACACTAACAAACCCTTGTCTAATTATATTAATCTATTTAGAGTGTCCTGACTGTATCAGAATCTCCTGGGTTTTCACATACTGATTTTTTGTCTTTTTGATTAATATACTTCCTTCTTCACTTCTTGTGTATCAGATCCTAGTGGGCTTCCTCTAGCTCATAGAGCCTTTTATTTTGAAGGTAGGTTTCAATGTCTTATCTCTAGGAACATGTCCTTATAAATACCTTGATCATGCATTTATCACACATCATTTCATCTGTTTCGATGACTGATTTCATTATAAATTTAAGCACTTTGACTTTAAGGAAGTGACATTATTTGAGTTTCATTTTTTAATATTTAGCATTTTGGTTAACACTGGGATGAAAAGTAGATGTTAGATATATATGCACTGAATTCATGATTGAATAAGTAAATTCATTCATTCATTTATTCCACAAATATATATTAAATGGCTACTGTATTTCAAGAACTGTTCTAGGCCCCAAAAATAAAATGAGGAAAAAGAAAACAAGATCTCTTCTGTATTGAAACTCTTATTTTACTTGGAAGAGATGGAATATAAATATTAAATAAGTAATTTCAAATAGGATAAAGTAAACAAAAGAAAGAAAATAGAATCTTGAAGCCTTAAATGTGTCTTAAATTCAACAAGTGGATATGAAATTTAATATCCATTCTTATTTTTTTCCTTCTCAATGGAAGTCTATTTGTGTTTTAATTGGCATGTGCCAATCTAACATAGTCATTTCTCAGAATTCCTTGTAATTCAGTATATCCATGTGACATATTCCTAACCAATAAGCTCAAGTCACTGGATGAAGCAGATCACGTTGTTTTGATTTTTTATTCTTTTTTCCTTCATTCCTCCTTCTCCTTGGAAAGTGGGACAGATGATTATCAACCATGACAATCAGTCAGGCCATAAGCATGCAAAGTAGGAAGAGAGGACTCTCATTCTTAAGTAGCAGTATCAACCCATAGCCTCCATGTCAGGAGTAAACACTTATTTATTAAGCCACCTTGTTAAGCTTCTGGTACGTATACCCTAATGCAACCCTCACTGATACAGTAGTTATCCGGATATTAGTAAAAGAAAAATTCACTCATGCATTTCGGAGAATCAGTGGTAAATGTGAGACACATCTTACCATTATGAAAATATACAAATAATGTTCAAAATATTTTTGTGAAACTTTGAATTTTATATCTATACAAAAAGATTTTAGAATGAGAAAAATATATATTATTATCATTTTATTCTTATTAAACAAGGACATGTAATTTTATAGTATTGACATCAATATATTTCTGATTATAGAAAATTAAGTAAGTAAATGACACTATTAAAAATCTCATAAAAGACAACATGGACAGAAAAGTCACTTATGAACAGAAGGCAGGCATGAAACTGATACTTCTCTCAGTGGGGAGCAGGGACAGACAAAGAATAATATTAGCAGAGTCAGCAAATACACAATGTCATGAAGACCAATAAGGTATTTTTGCCTTGTATATTTCTAATCCATGATTGTCTCATGATGGTGATCTAAATATTACAGCTTCATTTCTTCAGCCTCTGACTCTGATATTTAAAATGTAAATTACATTTAAAATTAATCTAAGAAGATCAATACTTAAGTTTTACTTAATATTTTTCTCCTCAATGGGAAAGTTCATCAGATTCTCTTAAGTCACCTGGGATCGTGAGTGTGTGTGTGTGTGTGTGTGTGTGTGTGTGTGTGTGGCGCACACATGTGTCCATAACTGACTTTATGTACAGTTTTTGGTACAGATAGGAGCAAAGAAAATGAGCAAAACGACTTTTACTCCCAAATTGTTTGCATGTGGTAATTTTGTTCCTAAAACACCGAATTAAAAAGCTTACATTTTATTATACTTGAAACAAATAATATGAATCCACCCTCCTTACAAAGATGGAGCAGAGCGATTCTTCATGAAAGGCTCTAGGAGCTGTCTCCAGACCGAACGCGGATCCCTGCCCTGCTGTCTCCAGCAGAGTATTAGGTATCAGCTGCCTCAAAGGTTGGCGCCAACCTTCTTCTTCAGTGCACCACAAACCAGAATTAATTGCAAATCAATCGAACAAAGTACAACTGATCAGTAAACCAATTAGTAATTTTAGCTATTCATCCTGTCTTCATTTACTTGGGGGAAAAGTGGGAAATGGAAGTGCTTTTTAGACCACATATAAAATTCCAGGCTTTCCCTCAATGCCCTCTGCTTCCCCACCCATTTACATTACCAGAACATTCTTCTGTAAACCCTGTGAAAAGCATGTTGCATAAATACTATGCGAGTAGCCTTGGAATTTGTCCATTTTATTTGGGAAGTATAAATTAGCTCTGGCAAATAATTGCTGGAGAAAATAAAACTAAGTAAGTTTTCCTACGCAAATATGGTATGTTTTATTCCAAATTAGTTTGAGAAAAAATTCATATATCACTTTGTCTACAGTTTTTAATATTATACTCATTCTCAAATGGTAGATACTTGAGGGTCTCTGACTTAAGGGCAAATAACTAAAAGAGTCATATTGTCAGTATCTATGCTAAATTTCATTATGTGGGTAATATATTTTTGGTATATACACACACACACACACACACACACACACACACACACCCAAGGATAGTAAATATATATATACTAAAATATACTAAACATAGATATAAAATAAATGTATATTAATAGTTTTCTCAGTTTTCTGTCAGTGCCAAACGAATCCACCTTTGATAGTACCTCAGGTGTAACCAGCTAGGGATTGGAGGTTCATATTATATACTTTGTATATGTTTACACTCTAATACTGATCAGGATTCTTTTTCTTTGTTGCTTAATTGCAGGGTAGAATATCAATTTCCAGTGACTCACCAAACTTGGTTTATATAAAATTATTCTACTTGAGAAAAAAATTAAAGTTGTTAGCACTGTCAATCATAGAAGATAATGGGTTTTTAGTCTAGCTCAAGAGAAGATATTTAAAAACCTTGCGTTGTCTTGTTATGGATTCAGACCATTGCGAACTCCATCCTGTGAGGACAAATGGTGGTATCCCAAGAAGTAAGTTTTTACATATACTGGTTATAATAGAATGAGTTCACTGGAGACCACTTGAAATTCCCATGGAAATTTATACAGTTAACTTAGTTACAATAGTCTTCTGTAAGGCTCTGTTGCTTAAAAATCAATGATAAAGAAAACGTAAATGGTCATCATGTTTTTTTTGATCACTGCAGAGTAACAGATTTACTTCAAAAATATTTTCTTCCAAAAATAAATATATTTCAATAGGAAATTCTAAGATAATGGAGTAGATTGTCTAATAAAATCACTACATGCATAGTACCTTATAACACAGTATTTTTCCCACACCTGTGACATTGCTATCATTCATTTCGCTTATCCACGCATTGTTACTTTGAATAGTTATCTTTTGGAAGTTAATAATAAGAAAAATTAACGATTTTATGTTTGACTTAATGTATTCATTCTTAAATACTCTTCTTTATATAGATCCAATTTTCTGATCTATATCAGTTTTTCTTCTGCCTCAAAAACTGAACGTTTCTTCCCAGCAGATATGCTGGTAATGTGTATGTTACGCTTTTAAAATTTATCCTACAGGGGTGCTTGGGTGGCTCAGTCAGTTAAGCAACTGACTCTTGACTTCATTCAGCTCAGGATCTCACAGTGGTCCATAAGATCAAGTCCCGTGTTGATCTCTGCATTGACAGTGCAGAGCCTGATTGGGTTTCTCTGTCTCCCTCTCTCTCTGCCCCTCATCTGCTCTCTCTCGTGCACACACACTCTCTCTCCACCTCAATAATAAATAAATAAATAATAAATAAATAAATATCATTTAAAAATTAAAAAAAATAAAAATTGTCCTACATTGTTTTCTTTTTTTCCCAGTGTCTTTTTTCTCTTTGTTTTTTAGTATGGGAAGTTTCTACTGACCTATTTTTAGGCTTAGAAAAGCTTATTTCTTCAGCTATGTTGAGTACACTCTTGAGTCCATCAAAGGCACTCATCATTTTTGTTAGTGTTTTTACTTCGGGAATTTCTTTTTGATCCTTTCTTAAAGTTCTCATGTCTCTGCTTATACGAACTATCCCTTCTCGCTTATTGTCTATCTTTTCCCCCCATTGGCTCCTTTAACATGTTAGTCATAGTTACTTTAAATTCCCTGTCTGACAATTCCAACATTTATGTCTGAGTCTGTTTCTGATTATTGCTTTATCTCTTCATACTGTGTTTACTTGCCTTTTGGCATATATTGAATTATTTTATTAAAAGCTGGACATGTGTATTAAATAATAAGAACTGAGGTAATCTGGTATTTAGTGTGAGAATGTATAGTAATCTGGTTAAAAGTCAGGCTACGTTTCATGTTTGTTCTATCTGTAGATGCCAGAGGCTTCAAAGTTCTCTAATGTCCTTACTTTTGTATCCCCTTTTGACTTTGGTCTTCCCTACGTATTCTTCAAATGAAGGCATCCATGTTTTGCAGCTGTAATTCACTGTTACGCTTGAGGACTACTGATGCTATACTAATGTGTAAAGGAGGGAGGCAGTTCCATATCCTTTGAGTTGAATATCACCATCTTTAGTGAGCCTGTGTCTTGGAGCTATGGCATTCACAAGTGCTTCATCAGCAATATAACTTTTTTTTCCCCTCTGCCCCCTACTTCTTTCCTTGGCTGCATTGTCGCTAATTTATCTCCCTGAATCCCTGATCTATTTTGGGTTTTGTTTTGTTTTGTTTTCAGTTATTGTTTCTTTGAATTTTGTTTATTCTTCCCTTAGGAGAGAGAGCAAGGATACAAGTTGGTTTAATGGGAGGAGAAATACCTCTCCTCCAATTAGTATAAAACATTGGCAAAGCCATTTCTCCTGGAATAGAGACCTTTTTTTTCTGGGCATATTTCACAATGATCACTCCTTCCTTCCCATGCCCAGCATCATGAGGGCATCTTTCTCAGGTCTTCACCATGAGAATTTAAGTATGGGACGTGGTGGCTAGAAGTAAGCTTATAAAAAGGGGTGGTTCCCATAAGACTGTTACCTCAGGAGTTTCTTAATCTTCTGAAGTTAACACTCAGACTGCAATAGCTTGTTAAAATTAACATTTAAGTTTCCTACCAGTGTGGGGCTCAAGCACCTCGTGTTCCAGATACACAGAGCTCAACGATGTCCCTAGGTGGGAGTCTGTCTCTCCAAATTTTGGGGTGGCAATTCTGTGATAAATCAAAGAAAAGTCATTTATTTTCAGTTTGTCATTTTTTTCTAGTTGTAGGACAGGAGTGATAAATTCCAATCTCTTTAAATGTTAAAGTGAAACCAGAAGTCAATGCTATAAATAAGGAAACATAGGTTATTATAGTAAAACATAACAATGGTAAAACTCAAATGTGGAAGACAGGAAAAACTTTTGGAATGAGATCATAACAGATAAATTAGCCATGTGAACAGTCATGTAAAGAACTTTCTAGACAGAGAGTTTAGTAAAAAAGGAAAGGCACATAGGTGCAAGAAAGCAGTGGAAGATTGTGCAGTACAATCTAGCAGTAGTATAGAGTTCAAGAAGACAATACAAAGAAATAAGTTTACCAAAAAATATACCTAGCCCTTGCATATTTTCTAGTATTTTATGTTAAGATTTTTCCTAGTATCCAGTTACATAAAATCAAAGTTATATAATTAAAAGATTGATTCAGCACATAGAATCAGCTCACAGTTTACAGGATGCTAAATAGTCTAATCTATCAAAGGAAAAAAAAACTACTTCAGTATCTTTGTCTTTCTCCCCTTTCCTTGTATATTTAAAAGGACACAAATATGTACTTATTTAATTTTAGTGGGGAATTACAGCAATAAACAAAACAACTTGTTCTGTTTTATTTTTATTCTATTTTGTTTTGTTTGACAAGAATGAGTGACAACGAAAGAGAGGGTATATAAAAAGACCTTGAGTGCTCGCTTCAGCAGCACATATATTATAAAGGGACCTTGAGGCAGAGGGGCTAACAAGAACACAGCTTCTATTTTTTATTTTTTAATGTTTTATTCAGTTTTTGAGAGAGAGAGAGAGAGAGAGAGCATGCGAGAGCGAGAGTGAGAGAGACAGGGCGGGGGGGGGGGGCGGGCACAGAGAGGGAGACACAGAATCCAAAGCAAGCTCTAGGCTCCAAGCTGTCAACACAGAGCTTGATATGGGATGAGAACTCATGAATCATGAGATTATGACCTGAGCCAAAATCAGATGCTCAACCTACTGAGCCAACAGGCACATCACAACTTCTTTTATTGCTGTAGCAACCACTTAAGAGTGAAGACTTTCACAATCACTGAAAAAGGAGGCTTATTGAACATCCCCTTCTCCTATAGGTGAACAACCACCCCAACCTCTGCCTAGGTAGCCATAGCAAGCAATGATGTCATCTACAGCTATAAAGGATTTTAATTTTGTGACACAATTTCTGTCCTTATAACTCAAATGTGACTATTCAATTTATACATTGACAAAAGAAGAATGCCATCCAAAGAATGTAAAATTGTGTAACTGATAATACTGGTGCCTTATCTTTGGTCTATAGTTTATATTTTAACTTGCTGGAGTCAAGCATGTCCTGTTTTTTCTTTATGAATAACCAAGGGCACTGACAATGCTATCTACATAAAAAAAAAATAGGAGTACATATAGGTTTATATTCAAGTAGGAAATTCTTACTTGTTTCAATGTCATAATAAATGTTTTGATTTCTCATTTGTTTAAGGAGCTTTTAAAGAACCTAGGAGATTGAATTAAATATAAAAGTATATACATCGTTGAAAATTTTTATTTCAAACATGAAAATAAACATTGTCCTTGATATTCCTTAATTACAGGTAGTAGATTTCTGCCTCCCTTTAGCCTTGGTCCTGAGGCTGACTTGCCTGTTGGAGATGGTAGTAAGATGACAGAGAAGGGATGTAACAGACCAATCATGTCATAATAAACTTGAAGATGACCAATTCTAGAAGAGCAAGAATATGCTCAGAGAACCTAACTCACCTTTGATTTGCCAAGTATGAAACCCCTATCCTTCTTCCCAACCCTGTACCTTTGGTCTCTTTCTGTTCCTCATCTTTGTATTCCCATTCCATTACCTTTGTTTCCATGTATATGGCTTCATTTGGGTTAATTAGAATTGAAGAAAATTTTCTAGCAAATATACGATAGCTTCAGGTTCCTTAAATCTTCTATGGTCTGGAAAAATTTCTCTCCATGCCCAATATCTGTATTTATTAACAGGATTTGTATAGAACTAGAGCTCTGGGTGGGTCCCAAGAAAGTATGTCTATACTTAGCAGCCTTGGTTTCAGATTACAATTTTATTGCATTAATTGGGTAACCTGAGCATTCACCCCATCTGGTTCTTATGTCAGCATCTTCTAGCATAGAAGGATCTAATTTTCCACCTCTATTCCCTCAGTTGTTTGTGCTTTTATCTCAACAATTACTTTCAGTTTTATTATATTAATATTCATTGCATTGCTGGTCATCACCTGTAAGCCCAAGGTCAAAATTCCAAAAAAGATGCCACTTCCTCTCTAGGGACATCTGCAAAGAATATAAATAAGAAAATCCACACTTCTCCACTATCAGCTATCCCCTCTTAATCCAAGATGACTATCTTGGCTAGAAATATATAGAAATTACAATTTTTTACTCAAGGATCAGGGCTATTTGTAAGTGGAGTTTTGGCAAAGGTGGTGAATGCTTAAAGTTGATAAAAGGTTCATGGTTACTATAGATTTGCTTCAGGATCCAAGGACTACCCACTGAGAGGTTATGCTCCTTTTCACAAAGGTGTTACTTTCAACAAGGACCTGCACTTCTAATTTCCTTGCTTTCAGATCTGGCACTGTCTACTTCTCCTTCTTCCAAGGTTTCTCAATGAAACTTCACTCTAAGTACAGGTGAGACCTCATCCTCGATCCACCTCTCTTAACTCACACTTTTCCTAAGAGTGAGTCATTGATTCCAGAAATTATCTCTGAATGCTAAATATAAGAAAGGTTGGGAAGAAGATTCGGGACTCCAAATTTGGAAAACAAATCCGGTAAAGGCCAATCAGAACAGATTTCCTCAGCAGTGTGGATTTCGACATGCCTAATACTTGAACTATTTCACTTTTAAGGCAGAGCATCATTTGGGTGCCCAAGTGGCTCAGCTAGTTAAGCATCCAACTTTCCAACTTCAGCCTAGGTCATGATCTCACAGGTGGTGGGTTAGAGCCCTGTGTCAGGCTCCATGCTGATGGCTTGGGGGGCTGGAGCCTGCTTCAGATTCTGTATCTCCCTCTCTCTGCCGCTCCCTCATTTGAGTTCTCTCTCTCTTTCTCTCTCTCTCTCTCTCTCTCTCTCTCTCTCAAAAATAAATAAATAAACATTTAAAAAAAGACAGAGCATCATTGCACACATCTCCCAAAGACCAATGATTTTAAAGGAGAGTATAGGCTAATACCATTAAGAGGGAAAAAATGTATGCAAAGTGTTCTCTCCATGAATGAACTTGTAATTTACATTATTAAGTTGAACAATTAAGTTATCTTATAGATACTCAAGTATTCATACCGCTGTATTCTTCCCTACTGAATAAAAAAGTAAGCAAAACTATCACTTTTATTACTATTAGGGCTCAAATTGTGGAGCGTGACTTTAGATCTCTTTGCCATGTGGGTTTGCACAAGTAAATTCCAGTCATACACAAAGCTAAACTAGGAGTCTTTCCATACAGAAAGGGCCAGCATGGGTCTGATTTATGATGTACAAAAGTGGAAGGAGACTCATCCTTTCTTTCTACAGCCATTTGTACTCAAGAGGAGAAAAGGACAGCTATGATCTGAGCGTGCCCAGTTTTTCTTCTCTAAGTTCAATCAGTAAAGGAGCAAACATGTGCTTAGGGAAAATCTTTCCAGAAGACTGGAAGAGCAGAGAATATGCTGCCTTCTATCACAGACTAGTACAAGTATATACCTCCTTATCCATAATTTTGAAATCAATAAAAGCTCTATTTTTTTTTCAAATTTGTAGCAAACTCATTTAACTGCAAACATCAACTGAGTAGATGTTATGCCACTTATTCATTGTTCCTACTTGGAGCATATATTCCTTATTTTTGTTATAGCCTGTTTTTAAGCTATTGTCTTACTCCAATCCACCCTTTCATATTTGGCTCTGCAAAGCTAGGGCTAAGACACTCCGAACACATTTTTCCTTCGCAAACGGGTTTCCCAAGCCGTTTTACTAGTAAGTGGCACTAAAGAGAAGCAGAAACAGGGGACAGGAGACTTGCTTAAACTTTTAAGCAAGAGGTTAAGTACAAATATTTTTTGTAGTGTTTTTAAATAAGTGCATCAGAGGGCACTTGGGTGGCTCAGTTGGTTGAGCCCTGACTTTGTCTCAGGTCATGATCTCTCGGTTCCTGAGTTGGAGCCCCACATCTGGCTCTTGGTTGTCAGTGCAGAGCACACTTCAGATCCTCTCTCCCCCTTCTCTCTCTGCCCCTCCTCTGCTTACACTCTCTTTTTCAAAAATAAATAAAGCATTTAAATAACTGCATTAGAATCCTTTGGGTTACTTTTCCAAAGGGAAGAATCCTGGGCTACACTAGAGATCTCAGAATTGGATGATACGGCTTAGGCTTCAGCATTGTTTTTACTTATTTTTTTAATTAAATTTTTACAGAGAGAGAGAACACACACATAAGAGCAGGGGCATGGCAGAGAGAGAAAGGGAGAGAGAGAGAATCCCAAGCAGGTTCCGCAGTGTCTGTGCAGAGCCTGACTTGGGGCTCCATCTCCCCCATGAGATCACGACCCGAGCTGAGCTAAGATCAAGAGTCAGAAGATTAACCAACTAAGCCTCCTAGGCAACCCTAGGCTCTGGCATTTTTAAAATATTTCCCCAGCTGATCTCCTTGCCTGGTTTAAGAACCACCCTCTTCTATCCACTAGAAAGCAAAAGTGGCCACATATACTCCAGTGGCTACTCTCCAAAGAACAAGCAGAGAAGATATAAACTGACCATTCTAGAAAATTCTCATTCCTATACTACACAAAAGCTTATGTTCTTATAAAACTCCATCTGAGGAAAAGAAAGGAGATACTCTATTGTTACCTGTATTAGTCTCACTGAAAAACAAAACAAATGTATAATGATCGAGGTAATATTTAGGCTGGCTTCCACCAGCACCATCCTTGAGACCACCCCCTGCTGAGCACCTTGCCAAATAGGGTTGAGCGGCATTGTATACTTCCTTTTGGTATCTAGCCTCTGGCTCCTCTCAGCTTCTATACCTGGTGAATTCTGCTGCTGCTTTTTGTGTTAGCGCTTCTTTCCTTACTACCACTTATGGATGCCTTTGGAGATACAAATGGCCGTTTGACAACTCTCCTAACACCCTGCAGTTTCTAAACTATGTATGCAAATGAAGCAATGTCTGCAACCCCTTAGGAAACATTGCTTCTTAGTAAACATTAAACAATTACGGTGAGGGTGCCTGGGGGGCTCAGTCTGGTAAGCATCCGATTCTTGACTTTGGCTTAGGTCATGGTCTCATGGTTTGGGAGCTCAAGCCCTGCTGTTAGTGCAGAGCCTGCTTGGGATTCTCTTTCTCCTTCTCTCTCTGCTCCTTTCCCACTCATGCTTTTTCTCTCTCAAAAATAAATAAGCTTAAAAAAACACAATTATCATGGCACCCAAATGAGTCCAAATTACCAGCATGTTAGTGGAAGAGTGTTGGTATATATTTGCATTTAATTGATACTGAGTAGATAATAGAAAACTTTCCTTCCATGCGATGCAAATACAAAATTATTTAAATATTTAATCTGAATGCAAATATACACATTCATACAATCACATACTTTGAATAATATGAAATTAGCTTGAAGTGACGTTGATCATAATTGAACCAAAATCATTATATAGGAGGCCTCCAAACCATTATAATTGTGCACCATTATATTCATCTATTTAATGTGTGTAGATATACATAGACTACTGTGTTAATATGATATGCACATTGTAAATCATACAGGAAAATATGAGAGAAAGAAAACAAATATATGCAGAAGTTCCAAGGTTGTCTTCCCCAATCCCAACAGAGCAGCCGGCATGTGCACCGGCATTGTGTACCATCAAGTGCACACACCTGGAGAGCAACGGAGCAGCAATAATAATCAACATCTATATAGAAAGGAAAAGCAAATCAACAATACCAGCAACTGAATATGTCTATCATCAATGCTAGATCGCCCAGGTAAGCATACTCAGACCCTCTCTCTTGCTATGGCATTTGATGAGAAATCTTGCATTGCCATTTTTTGTTCTGGATAACTGTATGTGATGTCTTGTCTTGCTTTCCCCTCTCAGTCTCATTTTTGTTGTTGTTGTTATAAACAAAAGTTGCTGAAGACACCTCACTCACCACATTCCTACCTTATTTTTCCTCTTCACTGCAGCCCCTTCTAACATATTGTGTGGCCTCCTTACATTACTTTTCCCCTAAAACTATTTTTGATTCTCATGTAGCTATATAGCATGAATACCAGCATATGCTCCCAAAAGATGGATTTTCCACAAATTAAAATATTCTATTTAGCTCTAAATATGGAAACTGAAAATATACAACCCACTGTGAAATGAATTACTTATACATTGTGTGTCACATTTTAAACTAGCAACTCTATAACCTTAAAATACAGCTCAATCTTAAAGTATTAATTTTTGAAATGATGCATTCGTGCTAATGATTTACTGGGAGGAAAAATCCTTTAATCTACCCCTTTTGCTTATGAACTTGAAAGTTGAACTCCATAGAAATGACTGACTGCAACAGCAGGGCTTTTCACCAGCTGATCAAAATTAACAGTTTCTTTCAATTGTTCTAATTAAGACCAAGGGGAGTTCTGGAATGTACCAACAGTATCTCAAATTGCTCTCTTGCTTAAAACTAGCTCTTGGGAAGGAGTATCAGCTTTTCCCTACAAATAGTTTAGTCTAAGTTGCTATTATTACCATTTACTAAAAGATCTTTTGCGAATATATCCCATGAGAATTATTTTCAGTTTTATTTTATTAGTTTAAAAGGGATAACAATTAAAGATAAGAAACATAATCATCTTGAGTAGAAGTTTGTTAGAAACCAGAAGCTCTATCAATGATGTGTAAAACTGATGAAAGCTTTATAAATATGGGTTAGTGTTTGGCATAGTAATAATTTTATCTTAGTAACTATTTGACATTCATACTGGAAGTACAACTAGATAAATCAGATAATTGAATCATGATATAGTAATATAAAAATGAAACTTATTTAAATATTAAATAATATAAGAGTATTGTTGTATCTGGTAGTTGAATATCTCTCAAAATACTATTTCTAAGAAATGCCTTCCTACTGCATTTTGGTCTATTGTTATTCAGCCTCTAAATTTCTAATCTGGGTTATTAATAGAACATGTTTTCTTCTTAATAGTAATTTATTTAAAAACTATTCACTTAAAATGTTCATTTTCTTCAAGGAGCTTGCTTTGGAAGATTTAAATAGATTTTTGCTATAAATAAAACATTTGCCTTAAAAGTTATATAAATAGTAAAGAGCATATAAAACAAATATCAGGATTTTCATCATTGAAGAAAAAGCAGGTAAAATTTAAAATCTTGACCTGTATGTAATTCAATAGTTGGTTATTTAAATATTACTTATAAAGTGATAAAAATTGTTTTCAAGATCAACCTATTAAATTCCGAGTGCCCTATGTATAATGATAAAGATTCCAGATCTCTATAAGTCAACCAAACACCAGCTTGCTTATAAAATATGATTGTGTTATGAGTGATGAAAATATTTTGCTGTGCTTCATCACCATTTTAAAACATTTCTTTGAATGTGGCAATTCTCAGTTTAAAGACTTTTGAGAGGGCATACTCTTTAACCTTATACACAATCCCTAAATAAGTAATTGACTCTTTCAACTCTCACCGCTGTGTTAAGATACAAGCAATCTCTTGTTGTAATTAGCATTCTTTTCACGGAGAAGGATGATGACTGGGTAGCTAAGTGGACTAGCAGTCTTCAGAGAAGCATTCTCTTCCCTAGGGCTGGTCACAGACTATTTAAAACCACTGTGAAAGAGTCAACAGGATTAACATAGAGTCAACTTCCTTGGGAAATGGAGCCAAAGAGATTCTAAGGAGACAAAATACTTCAAGGCAATCACACTAGTGGTGAAAATCTCCAGACTTACTGGTCCTGTCACATCTAATTTAACTGATGACATGAACATTAAGCAGGGCCACAAAGTCTTTTTTTTTATGAGCTTAAACTCTTTTTTTACTTCCTGAAAGCTCAGAATATTTTCATTTTTTTTTCAAACAGAAACTGAAGTGGAATCCCTCATAAAAAGTCAGAAAACATCCTCTATTGAGACATGCATGCAAGATGATTAACACTTTTAAATGAAAATGATTTTACCACTAGTTTAAAATGTATCCATTTTCTCTTATTTCTAATTTTTATCATGTATCTTTTAAAACTTTTAATTATACATAAAGTTTACATAAATTATATGTAAAAATTTTACTTTATAGATAACTAAAGATTCTTAAAATTAATGTATATTTTTATAGAACTTATTTGTGTAAATGTCTGTAAGGATCTGAGTATATTCTTATTATTAAGTGTCATGATTGAGGATTTAAACATATAAGTAGAAATTAGAACTTCAGGAGACACTTTCAGTATTTATTAAATGATCATTTTATTGTCAATAGTTAAGTCCAAATATTCTATTAATGTTAGTTTATAGATAAAGATATAAATGATATATATAAAGATATAGAAGATAAAGATTTAAAATATGAAGAGTGTTCGTTCTTTGTTTCATCTGTACAGTAAGAAAGGCATTTTATTAACTATTAATACAAGTTGTGTACAAATCATTATGGTGCGTATTTATAATGAAGATATAAGTAACACTCAGTTCTCCGATCTGAAACATTTCTAGTGTAGTTGGCATATCAGACATATTGACGATTAACAGGACCTATTAACCATAGATGGTGGGCTATGTCTGGAAATACCCAGCTTCTAGGCTGAAAGTGCAACCCTGGTGTAACCATGTGGGCCAGCGTTAAATTCCATCCCAGGAGAGTGGCAGATGTCAAAAGCCTATCTGGGTCTCTGGTGGGAGAAAGCCTTGGAGGTTTTAATTATTTATCATATTTAAGCTGGATCAATTTTCTATGGAAAATATATTTTATTTTAATAGAAAATATATAAATAATTATTTTCTATTATTATGGTTACTTCCTGGTTCAAGAGATGAAGATTCAAGTTAATCTGGGATGGAGTTCAAACCCTTCCCTCATTAACTCATTCACTTACGCATGCGATCCCTCAATCACAAGCACGCACTTCCGTAGTGCATACAATGTGTCTGGCACTGATTTATCTACTCTACAATTTCCTCCCTCATCTAAGATTTTGTATTTCCTGGTATATGTAATTTTATGGACTTTAACAGACAAAGTAAGCTAACTCTGTTCATGATAGTGACACTGGCCTAGAGTTAATTGGAAAGAAGGATGCAGGAAAAGTAAAAATAGAATCTACCACAGGGGAATCTGTGCCTCAGAGGAAAAAAATTAAAATAAGACCAAAGCAGATGTAATACAGGCAATTCAGTGATAAAGCATGAACGTCAACAGGATGGCTATTACTTAAAGCCTTCTTGACTCATAGTCTCTGAACATCTTATGCTCCTGAGAATGAAAGTTACTGTAGGCTCTTGTGTGATACACTGTGCATAAACCATTTTCACTAAACGCTCATACTTGGTGTCAGAGCAAGTCTGGTATGGGACACCCACAGATATGTAACATTAAATAGAAGGAGCCTTTCCTCTTCTGACTTTGAAACACACCTATAATTGGCACAGCTCTGTGATAACTGGGAAATTAGTTAAGATAATGTTTGAAGAATCTGAAACCTAACGTATGTCTTAAATATGCTGAGCTTATTTACATAAGAAAGGAACCTTGGAATGAATACTGGAAGCCTTGCATTCTCACAGGTGGAGGATGATTAGGTAGAAAAATTCAATAGTCTAAACACTGAAGACTTCAAATTTGTAGAGGTCATTATCTACCTTCAAAAGAGACCAAGATGCCATAAAAAGCTAAATCCTAACCTTCTCTACTGAAAAAATGATACCATGGCTTTTAACCCCTATGACTGAAAAGCTAATGGAAAAAAATGAAAGTAGATAAACTGATGTCATGTCAGAAAAAGTTACATTTCCTAACCTCTGTTTTGTACACCATTAAAATACTATACTAGATTCTAAAAATGATTTACCAAATCTTCCACTCCGTGAAAATGTTTCTAACATAAAGGGCCATGTTGGTAAGAAATCAAAGAAAATACCTCGGCAGAATTTGCTAGGTTAAAAATTTAGGTATTTGAAGATAAAATACTTGAATTTGAAAAACAAAAACAAAAATTTGCAACCTAATGTTTAGGGAATCAACTGTTTGCTCATATATTAATTTGAAGGTAAAACAAAATAAAACAAAAATACTATTTTGCAAAATTACACTACCAAAATTCTTAAGAAAAACTGCAGCTGCGTAGACAAAGTCCTTATGTAGGTAGGTAGGTAGGTAGGCAGGCAGGCAGATAGATCATAGATAGATAGATAGATAGATAGATAGATAGATAGATAGATGATAGATGGATGATAGGTGATAGATAACTAGATGATAGATAATAGATGGATGGAGAGAGAGAGAGATTTTATTAGGACAAAGGGACTTAAATTTATAGAAATGAGAGGAATCCATTTGGTTTCGCTTAGTGATATTTAAATAATAGATTGAATTATAAATTTGGACATTCAACTCCTTCAGTTGCAAAATGAATATATTAGTGGCCCTTTATTTTACCTCATGTTTGAATGAGAGAGATAACAACTAAGAATGAATTTTGTAAAAAAAATAATAACTTAAAGGCAAAATGCAGGAAAAATGAACTTGGATGTAAAAGTGTCTGAACTGATAAACATGAACATCTTATCTATCTTATCATCACACAAAATAAACTACAGGTAGGGTTATAACTTTCCCAAGCCACCTGTCACCTAACGAGGTGATGACTGTATCTATGCCAGCAATGGCCCAGTTTGGACACAGGCCTGTTCTTTACCCTTTAATTGCTCTGCTCTCTATGGTGGGAGCCTTAGCCTCTGCAGGCTCCCTGTGCCCATAGCTAGGTGTGGCTCAGGAGCAGATGGTTGGAAACTGGAGATTAGGAGAAAAGGAGAAGCTAAGGTAGTTCACCTCCTACTTTGGACAGCCACTCCAGCTGTAATCACATCGCTTCCAGAACTTCAGCTTCCACCAGTTTCCCGTCTAGTTACAGTTTCTCCTGAGTGACTTTTCTCCAAATACCCTTAACCTAAGCTCTTATCCATATCCCTTCAAATAGTCTTGATGGGACTGTAGCTTCCTGTTCTTCCTTATCTCTGTGTTGTGTCGCTGTTCCATCTGTGGCATCTTGGCTCCATCATCTCCCCTAGTGCAATCAAGTCCTGTATTAAATATTCTCTGTTTGAAACACATAGAGTGGTGTCTACTTCTCTGGTTGAACACTGACTTATTCAGTAGTTAATATATTTATAATGTTTTCGGTATGATATGTCAGAGTCCCTTTGAAGTGTTTTACATTTACTAAGTCAGTTAACCTTCACAATAGCTGTATTAGGGGAGTTATTAGTTTTGTCTCTATTATATAAGAAAAAACTAAAGCATAAATAATATTTAATAACTGCTAATGTTCACATGGCTAGTACATGGTGGTGACAAGATTTTAATCAAGATAGTTTACATTCTTTATCTTATTTTCATTGAAGTATAATTGACACACAATGTTACATTGGTTTTAGTAGTGCAACATAGTGATTTCACAAATCCATACATTACGCTATGCTCACCACAAGTGTAGCTACAGATAGTTTACATTCTTAACCATGTACGTACTGCCTCTCTGCTAAGGTTGACGTCACTACCTTAAATAGATTATCATCCACTCAAGCATATGATCAGAAATATGTCACTGAGTGTCCAGAGTTCCATACCATATAAGACTTAGAACTGTGCCAGGCAAAGAAAGAGAAAGCATTTAAGAATTAAAAGATGAATTTCCATATTATTATCACATTTAATTTTACCAAGTAAATTTTTTTATCTGCTATTATTATTTCTGGAAAGGAAAATGTTGTGATACTAAAATGTGAACAGCTATTGAGAAATTGTAGATCTTAAAATTAAATAAATTTAGTATTATGAAAAATTTACCAAATTACTTCATTAAATAAGTCCATTGCAGACTTGTGAAATTAAGTCACAGATTCTAGTTTTGGACTAGCATTCCTTTAAATATGGCATTTCAATCATTACAGAAATTAAAGGCACTAATACCTACTCTGTTAAAAATAGAGTTAAGGTAAATATTGTTGTTTATCAATACATAATATATTCTCTCCCTTCTTCACAAATTCTAATTTTTCTTAGGAATTTAATTTATTTCTACATGTCTACATGCTTTGCCCGAACCTGGTCCATTAGAGTCACAAAGGATAAGTGCCGGTTACATCACCTCATTCGCTAGTCTGATGTGTCTTGATAGAGAGTTTTTAATGGTTAAGCCATGAGCATTTGACCTGATTGTGGTCAAAGAAACTGAGAACTTCTGGAGAGAAGTCAACTCTCTCTTTCTCAGTAATAAGAAAGTCTAATGTCCAGAATTGTTACTGGCAGCCATTTAGTGAGTTCAGTAGCAGAGTACATTGACACAGTAGATGACAAGACAGACAGAAACTATCTGGGTACTGATGAATTTATTGAGTTATTAGATAAACAAATCCTGAACCCAACTTACATTTGGACTTCCTATTACTTGATAAAATAAATGTCCCAATTGTGTTTCTATCCCAAAAGCCTATTATTTAAATACAATGATACAATAGTAACAAACAATAGATATTAAATTTTAAGATTCTGATACAACCTTCCCTGATAAATTATCTACAGAAATAGGTGAATAAATAAATAGATGAATAAAATCTATACAGAGGTGCAATAGTTGTAATTTGTTTTTCTATATCTAGTCCCCTAGCCATAGAGTTAAACTAATGTTTTCTAAACAATTTTGTTATTCTTTTGAGAATATAATTAAGCTATATAACTTGGAGAACATAAAAGCTAAATAATTTTCACAGGAAATTGCATGTGTGCCTATCTGTGCAAAAGTTTCAGAAATTGTATGTTTACTTTGAAGCCCATCTATAGAATGTTGAGCTGGGCCACTGACTGCAGGTTAAGAATCCTTACATATCTGAAAATAACCATTTTTTAAAATTTTTTTTTAACATTTATTTATTTTGAGAGACAGAGACAGATCATGAGCAGGGGAGGGGCAGAGAGAGAGGGACACACAAAATCGCAAGCAGGCTCCAGGCTCTAAGCTGCTAGCACAGAACCCGATGTGGGACTTAAACCCATGAACCGTGAGATCATGACCTGAGCTGAAGCCGGATGCTGAACTGACTGAGCCACCCAGGCGGCCCATGAAAATAACTATTCTTAAACTGAAACTTGATATCAATTTCTGGCTTAGAAATCTTTCAGTGGTTGGCAATTGACATACAGGATAAATGTCCAGTTGTTTTGTATCAGAACCACTTTATCCCCCTCACTCTGGTCTTTTCTGGATTAATAAATCAGCAAATATTGAGCTCCTACAGTTCTTCAGTGTGTCTCAACTTTCTTTAATTTAGAACAACTTGAGGGAGATTTCTAAAAATACCAAACCATTGGCAATTGCCTCAGAGATTCTGATTTAATTGGTCTAGTGTTGGGTCAAACATTGGTATTATTTATAATTTCACCAAATGATTCTAATGTGGCCTCTGAGTTATAAAATCTATGATTTGTCAAGTAAAGTGATTTAAAAAAAACACTCACTTTAAATGTTGTAGATCATGGGTAGGTATGGAGCCTATGGTCACTGACAAGTAGGTAAATTAGTGGAATTATTTAAGTAATGGACAGAAGAAGAGTGAATTAGGGAGAATCTTTCTTGAGAGGTGAAATTAAGAATGAGATTCCAGGGGCCCCCAGGGGGTCAGTTGGGTGAGCTTCCAACTCTTGATTTTGGCTCAGGTCATGATCTCATGGTTCATGAGATCGAGCCCCATGATGGGTTTTGTGCTAATAATGAGGAGCCTGCTTGGTATCTCTCTTTCTCCCTCTTTCTGTGCCCCTCCCTAGTTCATGCTCTCTTTCTGTCTCAAAAATAAATAAACTTTAAAAAAAAGGGAGATTCTAGTTCTAGTAGGAGAGTAATTCAGTCTGGGGACAGCAATCATAAGTCAAATGCGACCCCTTTACCTAACCCCTGCAATCCTATAGATTAATGTTAAGATACGAATTAACTATGAAATAGTATGAATATTACTGTGACATTATAGTGAAGTTCTGTGTGTTTTTGTGTTTGTCATTATCCACTTCTTTGGATTGCGAAGTAAAAGGTATTTATAAATAATATTTCCTCTTCTTCAAATTACAAAGGTATCTTATGATTTAGGCAGCCAGCAAATGAATTCTAAGTCTATGCCTGGCCAGAAGAATAAGCTCCTCATATACTTTGAATGTCTTTAAAGATATAAGTAAATCATTACAGCAGGAATGATATAAGAAATAAATGACGGTATCTTTGTTCTTTGTAAGTGTAACACAACTAATCATTAAAATAGAATTAGTTGGGTCTGTTCACATATGTCATAGTGCACACCTGATTCTTTATGCATACTATTAAATAAACCCTTGATTTAGTTAGTATTATTCTTTGGGGGGTATGTTAAATATATTCTAATTCAGAATGGTGTGCATGTAAACATTTTCACATATGCATCTAAACCAGTCTTACCTCTTTAATGGTACAAAACAAACAAACAAAGAAAAAGCCTTTTGCAAGAGGGCAAGCAGTAAAAAGAGAAATGGAATTATGTGTACCAAGATGAATGATTAGTAATAGAAATGAATACCATTTTTTTAAAAAAATTACAAAATCAGTGACTTGAAGATATAAGAAAGCAGGTTCTCTGAATCAGTATGAACCTCGGCAGCATTATTAGGTGTCATTTCCCAGTGAACCTACAGTACGAAGCCATAAGGCTTGCACCTGTCACCACTATGCTGAGATTCGTCACTCTGCTTGGCATCGGCTTTAAGTATGGTGCTGAATGCTGTTTCACACCAGACAACCTGAATATGTCGCCTAGAAAATGAATATAAAGTTTCCATTGTTATTCTTTCTTAGGAACTTGGACCCTGTCTATCCCCACTAGAAAGATTTTTTTCTGTGGAACTCTGATACACTGCCATGTACATAGATGTTTTACACAAATTACATGCCCCTTTGATGCATTAAGATACAGAAGCATAAGACATTCATTTTCTTGAAGAAATTCTAGGCTTCTAAAAGGAATTTAGTAACAGGATCTACTTTGGACCCCACACCACCAGGGCTGTCAGGCTCTTCCTTCTCTAAGATTGGAACATATGTAATAACAAAATGACTTAATAGCAGAAGAACACATTACTTTATGAAAGACAATTTTAACTATTTCAAACCTGGAAACTCATGTTAGCACTCAATAATTGCTGTTGTAATGCTAGCTACTTTAGTTTCTCCAAAAGACATCTTTTGCCTGTTCTTTCTCCCTAGTACAGGAGATGAGGTAATTCCACAGATTAGTAACTATTGTTAGATAATTACGGCCACAAAAACCATAATGGATATCATTTGTGACACCTAGGTAGATGGAGGATATGACATAAACTCTTGTCCATAAATGACTTCATGTTTGGGAAATGGACAAATTAATAGCTAAGTTATGCCCCAAAGTTATTATCACCATTATGACTGTCGACTTCTGCTGTCACTGGCCAGAGTGTCTTCCTCTGCTGTCTTCCTCTGCTGTCACTGGCCAGAGTGAAAACAACGACCAGAGGTCATACAGTTATGCTAAGTAAGGCCTGTCTATCTTAATGTCTTTACTCCAGAAGAAAACTTGAAGAAATCTAATATGAATTAACTTGAAGCAAATTAGTACCTGCTGAGGAACAATATCTATAGCCAAATCTACTCAAGTACACGTGGTTATATTTTTTAGAAAAAGAAACTCTGGGGAATCCGGGTGGCTCAGTCAGTTGAATGTCCAACTCTTGATTTTGGCACAGGGCATGACCCCAGAGCCATGAGATCAAGGCTCATGTCAGGCTCACTCTGAGTATGGAACCTGCTTAAAATTCTCTCTCACTCTCCCCGCTACCTGCCTTTGGCCCTCTCCCTTGCTTGTGCTTTCTAAAAATTTTTTTTAATTTAAAAAATGGAAACCCTCAAATGAGAGCTTCATGACTGGAAAAGTTACTACCGTGATTTCTTTTATTACCCCAAGTCCTATCTAACAATGCCAAAGTATTAGATGATGAGGCATTTAAGACTCATTGCAAAGTGATTTATCTATGATCAAACACACCAGAGCCAAAAATGGTTGTGATAAATTTGGTTGTGAACACCAAGACTAGCAGAATAACATCTTTAGCAACAGACAGCATTTCCAGTAAAAAGATGTAAAGGTAAACTATGTTTATCATACCCTGATTATGGTGTTTGGATTTGGAAAAACAAAAACAAAAGCTATAATGCTCATGAACTGATTAATCTAGTCACTCAGTTTTTTCATTCAACATGCTTCACATTATTTTCTTCCATAGCATCCCTACCATAATGGCATTTCAGAAAAAGTCATCCTACGAGTTTCTGAAAGATGCTATGGTTTCATTCTTATATTGGTGATGTCCTAATGCATTTCTTGATTTCAGAGCAGGCTGAGCTTCTCTAATGGATTACCTCCCTCTCATCCAGACCCTTTCCTATACTCTTTATAAGGAAATGCCAGCCAGCTGGAACAGCAGGGCAATGAGTACAGCTGGGAATTCCTGGCCCACAGGTGTCCATTCTCACATTTGATAGCTTGCCAATATCAAAGCTAGATTTGTTGAGGGGATCCCCACAGTTGTTTCACAGAAAGAAAATTATCCACTGGCACTAAAAGTAATAATCCCCTCTTCCATATCCGACTTAGTACTTGAGCTAGAGCCACAGGACTTTTCCCCACCAAGACTGAACCAGTATCAAGTTCTCCATCCTTTTAACAAGTGGGTGGCAGACTGTCAGGATGGGAATTAGATGGGTACAGGTGGCACCACCTGCTTGAAATGCTTTTCAGTATTTTGTGTTTCATTATTGCTATGCACCACTGTTCCATGCTTTCTTTTCTTGCCAGTAACCACAGTACCATTTGTTTAAGCTTAAACGCCAACTTGGATTTTGGATTAAAAAATAATGAAAGATTTTTTTCATTGGGTATATGGAAAAAGTTTAGAGAAAAAGTAATTATTTTATGTAGAATGGCATACAATCTAACCTAATCAATTAGAAATCTAATTAGAAAGTAGATTCATTAGTAGATAGATAAGAAGTGATATTATTAATGATTATCTAGGAACTATCTGCTTGTTGGTTTAGCTGAAATACAATAATCAGTAAATTTTGTATCCTAAATAATATATACTGATACAAAATTCAAATATAAATTCCATAAATTAATAAGGATGAATTCTTAACTCATCCATATTTTATTCTGATTAGTGCCTTAGACATTACTTCTTTTAGAGTTATTAATTTTCTTACTTTGTATTTCAGCTAAGCTTTAAACAGACAAATAGACTGGCATTTGCCGGGTTTATGAGATGGGGTGCAATTTCACAGCATCACCTTGAGTGCAACAGCAGACAACACAGAAATTGTTTACTAACTAGAAGCAAAGGATGAAGCTGTTTAATCAAACTTTAGTCTGGGGGCACCTGAGCGGCTCAATCAGTTAAATGACTCTTGGTTTCGACTCAGGTCATGATCTCATGGTTTGTGAGATCGAGCCCTGCGTTGGGCTCTGTGCTAACAGCATGGAGACTGCTTGTGATTCTCTCTCACCCTCTCTCTCAGTCTCTCTCCTGCTGTCTCTCTCTCTCTCTCTCTCTCTCTCTCAAAATAAATAAATTAACTTAAAAAAAACTTTAGTCTGAGTTAAAAGTATCTAGGTAATGACTTCAAAAGAAGTGTTTTCAAACTGGCCAAAGATCATGTGCAACGGTTTAGAGAGGCTTTGGACTAAGATGGCCTATCTACAGCACTGAGTTTACTAAAAGAACTCAACATATGGCATAAAGACTATTACTTAAGTTCACTGGCTAAATGTATTTATTTATTTGTTTTTACCAGTCAGTTCCTAGCATGAAAGATAAAACATATTTAAACAGCAAGATTGTGAATTTATTAAAAGAACCATTTATAAATCTGTTGGTGGGATAAGGAAACTAATAAGGAATAATTTTGTCCCTAGCATAAGATCTGAATGGACAGGAGAGGGAGGGATTACCAGAACCCAAAAAGAGTAATTATAAAGCAGTAAGAACCAACTAACAGCATCTGTGGACTTAAATAGAGGGATAAAACCATGGCCAATGAAAAACAGGAAATGAGACAGGACCTCATTGATCATTTAGCCCCTGTGCTCCTGTGGGTGCCTCTTACTGACCTAACCCAACCAGAAATCAGAAGCAAGGGAGTCCTATAATGAAGTCTATAAAGTTTGGTCTTCCAAAGAAACAAGCAAAAGGTGGAGATCTGGAAAGGAAAACTGAAAATATCCAGTGCAATCCATATATTGTCTCTCTAAAATCTATTCTTTTTCTTTTTTCAGATTATGGCAGTCTAATATCAGCTCACATTTTATTTACTGTACTCTCATAAAGACATGAAAGGATGAGTGGAAAATGAAAAAAAAACAGCAAAGTAATGAAAAGAAAGATAGACAGCCATATAAGACATTACTGCTATAGGTCCTGTCTCCACACTTGGCCACAAGGGTACAAGTTGATAATTACAGTTTTTATCTTTCAGCACACATTCCATGCTCTCCTTGGCGTTAGCCACCCTCTTGACTAGACAATGCCCTTTCCTCGCTGGAGTAAACCAAACCTTCAATTTCCCAGAATCTGAGTCCCTGATGAGTGGTCTTATTTTTATTGAGTTATTATAGCTTTTCACTGATCAGGAATATTAGGCAAGAGAGCTTTAAGGAGTGCCTTAGTCCCAACTGTATAGCTGAGACCCAATATCCCCACTGATGATTAGTATCACTCTCGCGGCCTGCTATAGTGATCCTCTCTCTCAGCCTTTTGGTTAAACATACCTAAAATGGCCAGAGGGAGACCCCAACTTCCAATTTATCTGACCTATTATGATGGTCTCTGATAGGATGACTCCTCCCCTAATAGCAGCATATTTAAACACCACATGCCCAAGATGGCAGGGAAGATAAGCAAAATGTTTTCCAGGAGGTAATTTAGTGAAATTATGAAGAGCCAATTCTACCTTCCTCTGAACAACAGAGTGTGTATTTGAGACAATACCATCACATATCAACCACAAGCTTATGGCATATAGCATTTCCAGTAGGAAAACATTTCACCCTCTCAGGATGGTTTCTCCTTGTTGGTACCACAACTAAGTCAACAGCAGGCTATTCATTCTCTCAGGGCTGCTCCTATTGAGTCATGAAACCTAGCTTCAACTGAGCCTCATGAAAATTCCAGATAATTCTGTAGGGAGGAGAGCCCACTGTTGTATTTCCTTCGCATAAAATGAATCATCTGATCAAAAGCAATGTTTTATGGAACATAATGATGACAGGTAAGGCATTCCTAATATCCTTGAATGACTGTTCTGGCAAAAACACTACCAAAAAGGGGGGAAAATCAGTTCCTATAAAATATGTAAATCATTAACCCCTTCCATTAGAGATGGGGTCTAATATAATTTACCTGCCACTAGTGGATGGTGACCTGTTGGGGGCTGAGGATTGCTCTTTGATGTTGGCAAATTGAAATTCAACCAGAAAAAGAAGCCAGAACAATCTTGGTGAAAGGATGTCCATGTTGAGCAAATATGTAATTCCAACTCTGTCTCCATGGGTCTTTCCTACATAAGCCTTTAATCAAAGGAAAGAGGCTGATTAACAACCCCAGGATAGGTTATCTTACCTACCTACTTAATGAGAACTGTTTAGTGAATGGCCTCTGGTGGGCATTTGGTGAAACATTTATATCTCCATGCCCTTGCCACCTCTGAGATCCAGCTACATCCTTCTAACCCGATTTACTTGGTTACTTAGCTCCAGTCCTATGTCATCACCCATCTAAACTATGAGCCACTATAAGTCAGTACCAATCTGAACCTCAGGCCATGTCTTCTACATTAAGTAGACCACTAATAATATCTGAAGTTCTTCTCACTGGGAAGATTTCCCTTTACCACTGGCTTTCAAGGCTATTTCTGAATAATGCCATAGTGCTGTTCTATGTCATTTCTCTTTTAGGTATTGAGGAAAAAGTCAAAAGAGACAAAGCCCCTGCCTCTGTGGACCTAATAGATTAAGGCAAAGGTTCCCAAACTGTTTTGGTTCACAGCACACTTAAGTTTCTTAGCAATATTTTTTGCAGTATCCCCAGGCCAAAAGAAATACCTTATACAGTTCTGTTTATTAAGTATTCAGATCTAAACAACTTAGTTGCGTCCTAACATGTTATTTAAAATAATTATATGCATTTATTAAAAAAACTTTACTACATTCTTTAATAATCATAATTAATTAATAAACCATAATAGGAAGGGGGTGCCTGGGTGGCTCAGTCAGCTAAGCATCCGACTTCGGCTCAGGTCATGATCACGGTTCATGGGTTTGATGGAGCCCACATCAGGCTCTGTGCTGACAGCTCAGAGCCTGGAGCCTGCTTCAGATTCTGTCTCCCTCTCTCTCTCTGCCCCTCCCCCATTCATGCTCTGTTTATCTCTGTATCAATAATAAATAAACATTAAAAAATTTAAAAAATAAACCATAATAGGAAGTATGCAGGTATTGAGCACTGATCAAACTTTGGAATTACTCTGGAATATACTACCCTGGGAGTTCTCCAGTGAACAAGATGGGAGAACCCCTGCCCCTATAGGCCAGAGGGCCCACTTTCTGTTTCTGTCTTCCAGACCAAAGGGGCATTTCCCCTCCTCATCTTTCTTTTTAACTTTTTAAATGTTTATTTTTGAGAGCTAGAGAGAGCACAAATGTGGGAGGGGCAGAGAGAGACAGAGAGAAAGAGAGACTGAGAGGCAGAGAGAGAGCACAAGTGGGGATGGGGCAGAGAGAGAGGGAGACACAGAATCCAAAACAGACTGCAAGCTCCGAGCTGTCAGCAGAGAGCCCGATGTTGGGCTCAAACTCAAAACCGTGAGATCATGACCTGAGCTGAAGTTGGATGGTTAACTGACTGAGCCACCCAGCTTACCCCCTCCTCACCTTTTTTAAAGTAGTAAAAAGCACGTGACATGAGATCTACCCTCTTAATAATTTTTACATAACAGTATTGTTAACTATACGCACGATGTTGTTGAACAGACCTCTAGAACCTTTTTATCTTGCATAACTGATCTCTAGACCCATTGAACATCAAATCCCCATTTCTCCCTCACCCCAGCCCCTGGCAACCTCTACTCTACTCTCTTTTTATATGGATTTGGCTACTTTAGGTACCTTATACAGGTGGAATCAATAGGCAATATTTGGCCTTTTGTGATTAGCTTCTTTCACATAGCATAATATACTCAAGGTTTACCCATATTGTTCCAAATGGCAGAATTGCCTTCATTCTCATGTGTGAATAATACTCTCTCTCCCTCTCTGCACCTCTACTATGATCATGTTGCTCCCTGTATCTTCCTTCAAATCTATCAATGCTTACTTCATATATGTGAGTGCTCTGATACGCCTATGTGTTTTTAATTGGTATACCTTTCTGGTTATGACCCTTTTATGTCATTATATGTCCTGTGTCTCTTTTTACAGTTTGTAACTTAGAAGTATATTTTGTCTGGGGCTCCTGGGTGGCTCAATCAGTTGAGCCTCTGACTTCAGCTTAGGTCATGATCTTGTGGTTCCATGAGTCTGGGCCCTGTGTTGGGCTCTGTGCTGATGGCTCAAAGCCTGGATCCTGCTTCGGATTCTGTGTGTCCCTCTCTCTCTGCCCCTTCACAGCTCACACTATGTCTCTGTCTCTGTCTCTCTCAAAAATGAGTAAACATTAAAAAAAACTTAAGTATGTTTTGCCTGATATACGTATGGCAACCCCAATCGGAACACCTTTGTCCTTTCGTTTTCAGTCTATGCATATTCTAAAATCTAAAGTGAGTCTTTTATGGACATCATACACTTGGATATAGCTACTCTATGTCTTTCGATTGGGGAGTTTAATCCACTTACATTAAAGTAATTCTTGATAGGGAAGAAGTTACTATTGCCATTTTGTTAATTTTTTTCTGTTTTATAGACTTTTTGTCTCTCTTTTCCTTCTTCTGTCTTCCTTTGTGTCTCATCAATATTTTTAGTAACATGCTTTGATTCCCCTCTCATTTTGTTCATATACCTTTAGAGGTATTTTCTTTGTAATTACCATAGGATTTATATAACACATTGTATAGTTATAATCTCTTTTAAGCTGACAATGTCTTAACTTCAACCATATACAAATACCGTACACTTTTTCATCTCCTCCAACACTTAATGTTACTGATGTCACAAGTTATGTATTTTTGTATTGTGTATCCATGGACATATTTTAGTTATATTTTTTATATTTTTGTCTTTTAATTTCTATCTGATTATGAAAAGTGATTTGTGCAACATCGTTATAGGATTATGGTATTCTGTATTTGTCTATAGACTTACCTTTGCCAGCAGCCTTTATACTTTTATATGGTTTTGTGTTCCAGTTTGGAATCTATTCATTTCAACTTGAAAGACTACCATTAATATTTCTTGTAAGGCAAGTCTAGTAGTGAACATCTCTCTTATCTGAGAACGTTTTTGTTTCTTTTTCATTTTTGAAGGATAGTTTTGCCAAATACAGTATTCTTGGTTGGTAGGCTTTTTTTTTTTCCTTTCAGCACTCTGATTATATCATGTCACTCTCTTTTCACCTGCAAGGTTTCTGCTGGCAGATCCACTGATAGAACTGTGGTGGTTCTTCATACTTGGTGAGTCACCTTTCTCTTAGTCTTTGATTTTTGACATGACTATAATTGTATCAGCAGAGATGAATATTGGAGTTTAAGACTCTCTAAAAACAAATGTGGTGGCACATATGTGAGAATGTTTATGAGAGAAAACTGAATGGGCGTGGATATAGAAAAGGGCATACATGTGGACTGAAAGTAAAGTTTATTTAGGTGTTATTGGTGTAAGCAATTAAAAATTATTTTAATTCAAATGTTCATCATCAAAGCTATCTGGTCTCTTCTGTGGTTTTGGTACACTGCCATTTTCTATGGTGTCAAGTTCATCATCTAAATATCTATTTCTTCAAATCAGATATATACATGGGGTTTTTTTTGCCTCTCAACCTCTGTAACAGATACTCTTCAAAACCATATGTTATGCTGGTTGTTATTCCACTGAAATGTCATTAAGTTCTAAAATATAGTACATCTGGATGAACATATCATGGAAATGATTACAATTAATAACTTCTACTAGTTAAAGAAAAAAATTGTTCAAATGCCACAGTATCTATGACTATCCAACTTTCTGTCCCCAACCCTGAATTTTGGTTTTGTCTTCCTCAACAGAATTGTAGACTCCGTTCTATGTCAGTTACTATGACTATTCACTACAATTTCAGTGCTCTTCCTTTAAAGAAAAAAGCAAACCAATCCAAGGTGCTGTGCAATAAGTTTTATGGCAAACATAAAAATTTCTTAAAAATAAATACAGCAAATACATTTAGATAATGAAAATGCATTTGAAATAATTGATTTGATAACTTGTACAGCCCAATCCTGACATTTTCATTCTCATCTTCATTTTGCTTTTAAGGAGATTTCCATTCCTTGACATGTTTATTATTTTGACACTTAGCCAGATTTGTCAAAGCATTTTCACTCCAAGAAGGCTAAACTAAGCAAATAAATATTATGCTATTTAAAATATCTTAGCTTTACTCAGAAAACTAGCATACTGACAAGTGATTGTTCATACACTGAATCTCTTGTCAGAAACCTGCCACTTTCATTAATAAATTTAAGACTATACTTCCAAGCTTGTTAATAGAAACTAAAAATCTTGACTTATGGAGTGGGACTGGGTTTTACTGCCCTCCACATGACCCTCTATGTGAGTTGTCCTTTAGATGCCAACTTAAAAAGATTGAGGTTTGATTTTATTAAGAGTGTAAAAAAAAATAACATTCAAAATATTTAGCCACAGTATAAAAGGGACACAAACTATCAGAAAGGATGTGGGCCATTGTCTGGCCTGTTACTGTGCCAGACATTATTCTCTATTTGCTGGATTGTGAGAGGTTTTGGGGTTAGTTGGGGTATGAAGATCACTCAGAGGATTCAAGGTAACAATTATTCATCCACAGGCATGAAAATATCACAATAATTGAACCATCACTGAGTCAGTATGCACCAGGTAGTTACCAACTAAAACAGCATTTGCTCTCCTGCATCTTCATGGATTGACTAGCCTTAATCGTAAAACTCAGTCCCTTCATGTGATTGCAGAGGGAAATCAAGCACAACAAAAACATTAGACTTTTATTGAAGACTTGTATGTCATAAGAAGAGGTCACACTACTTAGCACATAACGTTATTTCACGTCACGTTTATCTTCAACCTGCCTCTAGCCAAAGAATCCTCCTCATTTCCCTACTCCCTCGTTTCATTTGACCTCAAAGGTAGTAGAGAGGGTTTTTGTTTGTTTTGTTTGTTTTCCTGAACATTCTCCTCTTTCCCATAAATTAGGATTTCTCAACCTTTGCACTATTGGCATGTTGGATCAGATAATACTTTGTTATGGGGAAAGTATAGAGGGGCAGCATCTTGGCCTCCACTCACCAGTTTCCAGTAGCATAACTCTCCCAAGTTGTCACATTCAAAAATGTCCCCAGACGTTGCTAAATGTTCCCCAAGGGGCAAAATGTCTTCCAGGGAAGAAAAAATGCTCTAACGCTACTTCTTTCTTACTTAGAACAATTTAACAGCTCTATTCCAGGAGTGTCTGGGTGGCTCAGTCAGTTCAGCATCTGACTCTTGATTTCAGCTCAGGTCATGATCCCATAGTTTCATGAGTTTGAGCCCTGTGTCAGGCTGTGCTGATGGTGTAGAACCTGCTTGGGATTCTCTCTTTCTTCTATCTCTGCCCCTCCCCCACTCTCTCTCAAGAAAAATAAACTTGAAAAAAAAAGATTAAAAAAATTAAAGCTCTTCTAGTGCCTTTAAGCTTCCACACAGGTATCTGCAAGTAGCTCATAAAACAAAGGACACAAACTCCAAAGAGGTTAGGGAAGGGAATGCTATTCTGTTGTTTGTCCAGAAGGTTTCCTTCGGACAGCTTCAATCTGATGGATGTTTAAGGAGACTATGAGCTTCATTATTCCACGTAGCTTATATGTTGTGTGTGTGCTTTGTTGAAAAGGCCTTTATGGATAAAACACAATCTACTATTGCACCATATATAAAATCTTTGTCCTGACAAGGTCTATCCTAAATGTAATGCTTTTAGTGTAGAATCTTTCTTCTTGGTTGAAAAATTCTCAGGAGGAGAGAAGTTAGGATCAGCATGCCATTTGATGGCTGCTTTTGGTCCATCTGCTTAGATATTCTCACTTTCTGTTTAATCATATTTTACTTTTTGATCTTTTACTTATATTCCTTTCTTTATGCAAGTCACATGTAAGTGTCATTAATTGTAAAGCTTAGTGCCAGTTCTAAAATCTTGTGTATTTTCCAATTAAGCTCGGATCAGTATGAGAAACTCCTCTCAATCCCCCTCCTACTTTTGTATAGTAAGTTATCTGTGCATTTCAATATGATTTGTTTCAGTAAAATTCTCCTTCAGCTAAATCACAAAAAACAATCTCTCCACAAAAAACAATCAATCACTGGCATACTTATAAAGCAGGTAAAATTGTATTTGGGTTTCTGGGCCCCTGACAATTGCAGAAATTAAGATTTATGGAGATGACATAATTTGTTAACTATTTCATGATTAATTAAACTATCATAAATATTGTTTTTAACAACTATTTATATAATACACCTTCACAAAAAAATTCATTGAATTACATTTCATAATTTTTAAGAGTAGTATCCCAATTTACAAGTTAATTTGTGAAACACTGAGATACAATGTTAGGTTTTATATTCCAAGAACTTCACAATCATTCTTGGAAAAGTAAATACATATTCTATTTCTAGAAAAAAGTGAATTATGAGATTTCTAGATAAAACTGTTTGTTAATTTCTTCATATTTCATCAGTACAGATAGTTAAAATGCTTGATACTAGAACACATAATTAACAGTAAATACTCCCTACTTAAAATAACACGTAAATTTCTTGCCGCTGATTTTCATGACAAGGTCGGCATAGAAAATATATCAAATTTCAAAAGCATATAAAACATTACTTTGGAATATTTTACTACATCACTTTCTTGTTATCTCTATATAGATATGCATTTACGTTCTGCCATTAATTTTTGTGAGAGTCAGCTTTGCTAATTAAAACTCTAAAACCATTCATTGCCAGAATTCTCTCTTATTGTAGACTCAATTGCAGAAATATAATCTTCATAAAGCTCTTTTTTCCCCAGTCTATTACACAGGATAGAATTGAAAGCACAGGTATAAACTCTATAGAAGCATCATCACTGATTTTACTCCTAATATGTTAACTCTGGTTTTTTTTTTCTTGGCAAAGTGAAGGATAAAATATTTTTAATTTAAAGAAACCTCTTAATGTGAAGTCTTCCCCAATGGAGAATTCTAATTGGGAAAATGTAGTAAAAATAGCACTAAGGATAAGTATGCCTTTCCAATAAAATCTAAACATTACAAAATGCTGATGAGAGTATAGACAAATATTCAACAAGTAACAAAAGCTGATTTTGATAAACAAGTAAAAAGAAATATTTTTAAACAAAAGTGAGTTTAAATTAGTAATTTTTCTATCAGATTTGTCTTTACTTTTGACTAGCTATGTTACCCCATTAAAGGCTATTTTTCTGCTTAATGCTAATGGATTCTACACAAACTAGAGAAATATCGTCCCCTACTGTTCAATTCTGATAGACCAGTTAAAAGCAAACTGTGTTTCAGCCTATCAGATAGTGGAGGCCCCTGAGTCCTCTGTGGATGCTAGATTGCAAAGATTAGAATTATTTCTAGTGGTTCTATTCACAAAGCTATTAAACTATTTTCAATTAATTCAGCCAAGACATTTTCTAATTGAGTTGAATGCTGACATTTTGGATAAGTAACTATAACTACCTTGGATAAGTAACTATAAAACAAAGAAAAGATATATGTTATTTTATCCATACTTAGCATGAAGGAATACTATATTTAGTAAATAAGTGATTTATTCCATGTAAAATGTTATATTCCCATTTATAATTACTTAATTAAACTGTGTACTTATAAAATTAGCTTTTCTCTCAACAAAGCTTATCACTTATAGATTATTAATTTAAAATTCAGAAGGCATGATTTATTTATAATATAAGCACTCTTTCATTATATCTGCCTTCATTTGATTCACTTTTGTAAAGGAGAGAGATTTTAATCTTTTAAATACACACTTCCATGCTTGAAAGCCATTTACCCTCATTTTTACCTTTATTTGGATATTATTTTTACATGTTTTGGAGGTTAGACCCATAGCTACCTATAGGGCTTTTACACTGGTAGCCTAAGGACAAATAACCAAAGTAATGATGTCTATTTGAATTTATATTAAATTATAAAAATTAATGAAAGAAGCCATTTCAAAGTAACACCTGCAGAGGGTTAAAGGGTTAGTCTTATAGTTACTAAGTTACCAAACACTTCGCTATAAGAAAAGAACATGCTTTGAACTGATTTATTTTTTAAGCAAAATACTTTTAAAATCAAATATAATGTCCTTTCCATTTCTGCTCTGACCAATAAAAAGAGCAAGAAAGCCCCTTTACCTTATTTAAAAATTGACATCCCTGTCATTACTGAAACTGTGGGTGAATATGGCTATAAGTCACAGAGACTGAAACCCAAAATTCAAAGCCACAATGTCAGCTTAGAGTTTTTTGTTTATACAATAAAGAATATCAAGAGTCCAGTTGAAGCCATTTAAAAAGTGTAGACTAAGGTGTTGGTATATGGAAAAAGGAACAACTAGAAAGGGATTTCTGTGAGAAGATATATAGTAGTTAAATGGGCAGGAAAATTGATAAATACACCAATCCATCCTCATAGACTAGTTATATGTCTCATTTTCACATTTATAAAGTCCACAAAGACCAATGTAGATGTGGCCTGGAAAAAATGTCTTCACCGATGTAGGGGCAGGATCTTCAGTGTTTGGTGGTATGCTTAGCTCCTTAAGAATTTCAAACATCAACCCTACCTCTCAGGTGACCTCTGTCTTTGGGGTTAAGTCATCATTTAATATCTGTCGAACATAACTTACCTACAGTGAAAAGATGTCCCCTCCTTGTTTTAGAGAATGCATTATGATGCTTAAGGGCACGGGCTTTTACAAAAATATGTGTACAAGGACGTCCATTGAAAAATGTCCACTGAAGCATGTTAATCAACAAAGAAACTGAGATAGACTGTGGTTCACCCAAAGGAAAGTGGCTGGATAAATCCTGGAACACACATGCATGAAGCACAGGGGCCGTTTCTGGTTCAAGGGACTGCAGGGATTACTTATTCAATATACACTAGTCAAAGTAGAAAGTAAATTCTTAAAAATATAAGTAAAACATTATGCTGATTACACTTGTAAACATATTTTCTATCCACACATAGGATAAAATTGTACAGAAATTATTTTTATGATATCTTTATTGCTACAGCCAGTCTATCAAGAGAAAGAGTAGGGAAAAAACAAAAACAAAAACAAAACATCAACTCAAGAAGCAGAAAAAAAAATCTAATACAAAAACAAAATTAGGCAGAGGACTCCATCAGAATTTAAGCAACCCTAAAAGCTAACCGTCTATTTTAAGGTATAATTTATACATTTGCCCAAATTCTATATGAAACTTAATTTTAAAATAGAGTAGATAGATAGATAGATAGATAGATAGATAGATAGATAGATAGATAGATAGATAGACAGAAAGGCAGAGAGACCGACTGACTCTTGAATCACTGCATGTTGGATTTCTTCTTCTGTTTGGATCCCCAAAAGATAAGAAACATTCAGACCAGTGTTCTTGAGAAGCATCTCATGCCAGTATTAACTAAAGGGTTATTAGTAATATATCTTTCAACACAGACTTCCTTCTCTTTCAGTCAGGACCAGTTTATCTCCATAATGAGTCAAGTCAGTGAAATGAGTGTATACAATGGAGAATTTTGAGGGTGAGGCTGCCACTTTGTTATTTAAAGTAAGCTACATCCCAATAAATTCTTGTCAAGTTCAAAAAGAGCTGTATTTATTCCTTTCTGACCTTTAGTTAAAGTGTGCATAATGCTGTTTCCTGCACAAGAACCACCTGTGTAGACAAGCGTTGATGTATGTTCATGATCATTTAGCAAAGTCTTAGTCAAGTTGAGTTTCAAAGGCCTGTTGTATTTTCCTCCTCTCATGGATAGGGACTACATTTGTAACACTACTTAAATTAAAGGCCTAAAAAAGATTCTATTTAGATGTATATTCTTTCTTTGTAAAAGGTACATTTATACCAAGTATACTACATACATTTTAACAAATGTAATCATCTTTTTCATAAAATTATAAAAAACAAATATAACAACACTGACTCAATTATTATTATCAAATGTACTGTAAAGTCCCCCATAAATAGATTTATTATGTTTACAAGGCCCATGCCTTTTATGGATATCACAATATATTAGGTAGCCTGGTACATTTGATTCAGTTGGAAAGAATAGGATACAAGTAATTAGAGTTGTGAATTAACCATCTTAATAGCCCAATTTTTACACAGATATATTGTTCTTTGGCCACAGATTCTGGCCCAAGTAAAGTATTTTACCTATGTAGGCCTTTCATTCCATGGGAATCTAGGAGACTGTTGATAACTTATCATGGCTTATCATCACTATTGGAAAGAACAGAAATCCTGTTGTATCATTCACTGCATAGTCATCTGTAATAAGGATACTTCCAACCTCTTCAATCTCATCTAGTGTTTCAGTTCCTTCAACGTGTCAAGGAATCTCTTGAGGCTTTCAGTTGCACCTGCTGCTGCTTCTGCCCACAGTGTCATCCCGAGGTCTTTACTCAGCTGGCTCCTTCTCATCTTTCAGAAAAAGGACATGCCCTCTCTGGTGCTGACTCATGCTAAGTAAACTCCTGCCATCTATCAATACCTCCCACCTTTTTTTTTGGTCTCACCCTCCAAAATCTATAATTTGCTTGCTTACCATGTATTCCTTTATTTATTATCTGTTTTCTCCACTTGAGCATAAGCCCCATATTGTATCTTTAGGTTCTTTCATGATGTCTGCCAAATTGTAGCTACTCAATAAATGGAAGAAGCAAGTTACTCATTGTATTTAACACAGAGGAACATGTAAAGTTATAACAGGACCACATTAAATAAGAGGACTGCATCAAAAAAAGAAAAGAGGACTGCTTTGAGTAATTCTACTGAGTACTATTTGTAACTGGGGATTCTAAAAGGAAATGTGAAAAAAGAATATTTTCTCCCAGGTGAATGGATATTTGTACTATTGCCATAAACATGCTAACCAAAGTAAACTGACAGAGATTCAGCTGGATCTAGAATTGTTACCAAGACACAAGAGAGAGATAGAGTAATGTGGCAGTAATAGCAAGGCCGACGTTATAAGAAAGTAAGTTTGAATCCCAAATTTGAATTGGGCTGTAAAGTAGTCTAAAAACTAGGCAGAGGCACATAATATGGCTGAGGTCTTGAAGTGAAAACTAACATTTCAAAGTAAAAAGATATAACATCTTAATCTAATTAAGATTAGATGTCCAGTTTAGGCTACTAACCTAAAAGAGGTTCACAGGATTCATTTTCAGAAATGGTATCCCATGGCTTTCGAAGTGGGTATTCAGTCTCACTGTTAAATATGCAGTGGTAGGCATTGTGAAGTTTCACTTAAGTCCTAACTTTATGAATATGTACGCTGTTTATCCAAACCCCTAAAAAAAATAAGCGTGAACTCAGGGGAACAGCATGCTCTTGGTAAAACCAGGCAGAGCAGAACTGGAACAAAGAAGGTAAGAGAAAAGGTGAGGAGGTGAGACAAAACAAACCAAGGAATTAAGATGCTTTCAGCAGTGGCACCCTAAGTAAATTACACTATTGCAGACACAGCTCAAATGTGTAGTTAGGCAGTTTTTAACATCTCAAATGGATCCTCACAATGTAAACAATAGGGACGATTCAGAGCTCACAATTTTGCATGCTTTTCTTTAAAATGGGGACTTTTCACCCACACCTGAAGGTGAGGAGAAAACTTATTTTCTCCTATGAAAGTACCAAAGACATACACATAAACAGATTCAAAATTTCAAATTATATTATTTTCCTCACTTTGTAAAGTGATTATATCCTCAGATAATATAGACCCTTCCTTCGGATTCCTTCTACTTTGAAAATGAACTTTCTGAATTGCACCTAATTTGGAGCACCTAAATGCACGTATGGGTGTAAGCAGTCCTTTTACTATGTGAAATTGTATCTTTCTTATGTTTATTTCTTTATTCACCCCAATATAACTCCATGCAGAAATGTACTTGCTGTGGCCTTTTTATTCACATTTAAGGTCCCTGCTGGTAACTCCTTCTAGCTTCTTTGAGAATGACTGAAATAGTAATAAATAATAAAGCAACATTTTTCAATTAATCAGAAAATCTTTTTGTTACTCTTAATACTGTTATCTGTTCTTTTTATATATGTATGACATCAAAACAAGCAAATAAAAACAAATTCCTCTATTTCAATGTTAGTTACGAGGAGAAGAACTGGATTCTGACTTAACCTCCATGTGCCTCAGTTTCCTCATCTATAGAGAGAATAACAGTATCTACTTGACTGTTATGGGCTGTTATGAAGACAAAGCAGCTTAAACTTGGCAAATATTCAAGATAGTACCTGTTCACAGAAAGCATTTCATAAATATTATTTATTACATATTTATTAATGTTAATCTTAAAGGAGGTCAGACATTAATTTGACTCTTCGTTATAAAATTTCTGAAATGTCAATTTGCTTGGGCAGTAGGTGGAAATAAAGTAAGATTCATAGAACTGTGCTCAGGTCAACAATTAGTAGGTTTCAGTTGTTTGGTTAGATTCTAAGTTGGCCTTATTCTGTGTTCCGAATTCTCTCTAAATGTGATGAAGGTCGTCCTCTGTCATTTAGCATACCACTGAAAATCAAATAGACCAGCTTTTCACCCAGTGGGTACACTGAGAATCTTCAACCTCATGAAGGACTTCTAATGTAGTCCAGCATAGCCTTCCTCAGCCTACTAATGATAGACACTAGAAAGCAGTCCATTTATTGATACTTCTTTCTCCCAATGTGATGCAATGAAAGAGTTTCTCAATAGCTCTCCGAGTACTCATGATGCCTCTAAAGTGAGAATTAAAAGAACCTTCTGAAGGACTTCTTACATTACATACAAAATATCTTTGTGTTCTTACTGTTCTTTTTCATTGAGGTTCTTATATTTTCCACACCATGCTTTGTTTTCTGAAACCTATAAAAAATCATTGCTCCCTTAATAAGCTCTCTATATTGCTATTTAGATCCATTTTAAGTATTCTCCAAAAATCAAAGAAAGATACAAACATAATGTTCTCCCACAGTTTCTCTCCATTCTAGTCCTCACTTTAGTAAAATTGTCTTCCTTTGATTTTAGGATAAATAAACTAAATCAAATTCAGTGTTTTATGATATCAATCATAGAGTTAAAGTAGGGAACTCCTCTACATTCCAATTAAAATGCTGGTATTAGTAATAGTATTACTGTTGCAAATACTTATATGAACTAACATTTATTGGTTATTTCTACATATTTATTATATGCAGAAACTTTTTTAATCCTCATAACATCCCTGTAAGGTGTGACTCTTTTGTGCTTGTTTTCCATATGAGAAACCAAGGCACAAAAGAGTTAAGTAACTTGCTTATAATTCTAGAGCAAATAATAATTAAAAAGGCCAGAATTTGAATCCAGGAGGTCTGCATCTAGAGTCCAGACTATGATTCACTTTATTAATTGAATATTATAATAATATATTTGATAATCACTGTAGAGGAAAGGTCAGTATTTACTGAACTAAGTGATACATAGGTTACCAGTAAAATCTAAGATAGAATTATGATGGCCAAAGTCAAAATTAACTTTCCCAAAGGACACTCTTTATGTGTTTACTGGTATCATTTTGATGTCTGAACTTAACTATATTGTGGAAAATTCAATTATACAAAATAAAAGAAAAAATTATAATTTAGTTACATTAAACTGTAAAGTTACTAGGAAGCTAAAAGATTCAAAACATTATCCTCCTGGCTAAATTGATGCATATTATCATGGGTATATATGGCAAACCATATATCATTGTCCCTAAATTATTCAAGAACACAGATTGAGCTGAAGTTTTCTAGACCAAAATGTGATGTTGACTGATACTGAGCATATAAAAAATAGACACCATTTCCATGGGGGCTTTAAAAGGTTCCTCCAGTCTGCTGTTGTCTTTATTAATTAGTAGAGAAAACCTTAGTTTAGCTATACTTTTCCTCTACATTCTCAACATGCTTGTCAGACGTTATTAACCTATTTACATTCTAGTGTCGGAACGAAGAAGTTTAAACTCTCAGTCTATCCAATTTAAAAGGTTGATATAATCGACATCTTATAATGCAGACCTATAATTGACTGACGTTCTAAAGTTGACAATAATGAAAAATGGTAAGAATAGAAGTCTGACTCTGACATACTAAGACAATTTCATAAATGTGTGGAATAGAGTAATCTCCATTTACCCTTGGGAGATAGTCCAACCTCTATACTATAAGTGACAGAAAATTTCACCATAATGCAGTAGGCTGCCTGCTTCAGAGTCAAGAAGAAAAATTTCTAGTGAAATCATCCTGTAAACATTTATAAATTCAGCAGCTGCCTGGTTGATAATGCTCCTTCTTGGTCCAGTACTGCAATAGCATCACTTGTGGGGCTTTATATACACAAAGACTTAAGAGACTCCATTCCAGACCTAGATCTAGTAGCTTTTGTTAGTTTCATTTCTCTGAAGGACTAGGAAAATTATTAAAAGCTCTATAAGAGATTATGATGCATATCCTGAACATAGAACTCTTAGTTCTAGAACATGAACTCTTAGACAAAATCCTGAGTGCGTGAGATTTGGTGACTCTTCATACGTGTGCATTCCATTAGCTTATGCTGATGAAATTGTTTATTGTAGTTCTACTGCCTTAGTTTTGGATTCATAACACCATATGAGAAGTGGTATCTTGATTGTACGTTCATGATTCAAACAGCTAGATATATTATTATTGAAGTATGGTTGACATAAGATGTTATATTAGTTTCAGGTGTACAACATAGTGATTCAGCAATTCTGTATATAATCAATGCTCATCATGATAAGTGTAGTCATTGTATGATGTTTTACAGTATTAGTGACTATATCCCTATGCTTTACTTTTAAACTCTGTGACCTGTTTATTTTATAACTGGAAATTTGTAACTCTAGACTTTTCACAGGTAAGGTCCATCAAATTATCTCCTAATCCTTTCTCTTTGAGAAGACCTTGCTTCTCTAGGATTAGATCTGAGGAAAAGCAATACTCTTAATAAATCTATAAACTCAAACATAAGCAAAAAAGTTTGTTGCATGTTTGAAATAATCCTTAAGTTTCTGCTTTAGTGGTTTCTAATTCAGTCCTAAAACATACTTAGTTCCTTGTTGATTCATATTTTGCCTCTCTTTTTTAAAAGCATGGCTGTTGGGGTACCTGAGTGGCTCAGTCAGTTCAGGTCATGATCTCATGGTTCCTGGGTTCGAGCCCCACATCTGGCTCTGTGTTTAATGCTTGCTTAGAGCCTGGACCCTGCTTCACATTCTGTGTCTCCTTCTCTCTCTGACTCTCCCTGCTCATGCTCTGTCTCACTCTCTCAAAAAATAAATAATGTTAAAGAAAAAAACAAAATAAAATAAATAAAATAAAAGTGTGGCTGTCTTGTTTGCTTGATAACAGCAGATAAAAGGAGCAATCTAAGGGAGGAAGAAAGCTTGCTTAGTATCAAAGAACTATGAGAAGAGGTGGAGTTTGACATACAGAAGAACGACACCTTGGTTTTAAAGGTTGCAGAAGAAAACAATAAGGGAAACACTAATTCTAATAAAATGCAGTATAATTAAGTACGCTTATAATGATTCAAAATCAACAAGAACAGATGAACTTACTTTTAGTATTTTCCATAAAAGAAAGCAGAAACTTAAGTAAATTTTAAAAGAGCCTGTGAAGATATTTCAAAGCCATAATTCATACAAGAGAACATTAGTGGTATAAGTAGTTCTTGTGTGTAGGAAGAGTTATGCGCTAATGAAGTGAACTTGTGAAGCATTTTGCTTAAATACTTTATATCTTAACAGCCATTTGCTGATTCACTTTGTTTTTCTTTCACAAATATTTATTGAGTACTACTGTGTCAGACTTTGGATTAGATACTGAGGTAGGCCAGAGTGAACACAACATCGTAAAGCAGGAATAAAATATTAGCCAAATAAACACATATAAAGTAACAAAAAAAAAAACTGTGGTAAATGACAACAATAAAAGGTGTACTGTGCTCTAAGAGTGATAAGGAGCATCAGCTCTATTGGGAAAATAAGAAAGGATTTTTTGGAAAACCTAGAAACTAACTATGGATGATAACAGGGAGCCGAGAGAAAGATCTGGAGGGATGGGGTGGGAGAAGGTACAGAGAGGAGCATTTCAGAAAGCCCAAGGGCCTGTGGTTAGAGGCCACAGAAATACAATGAAGAGACATCAGCAAGAGTCGAATTATACCAAAAGAAGAAACAATAGGTTATACACTATAAAAACATATATAATTAAATTGCATAAAATAAATATCAAAGCATTAAATTCACTGCTTGCATAACCTGAAAAATGAACAACCTTGATCATTTCACTTTTTTGTAATGAAATCACCTTAAATCTAAATAAATGTAAATACTGAAGAAAAAAATCAACCTGTGAGTTAGCATCCTATCCTAATATTTGTGGCACTACAAAGCCAGTAGCCTACATAATGGATTCTACAGCATGACTCAAGCCCCTCAAACGAAGCATTCCTAAAACTGAACTTGTAAACATATACCATCCAAATATCATGCACTTCTCTTCTTCTTTCTCAGTGAAAGGTACGATCATTTATCCAGATTTTTCAAGCCAGAAAGCTAGCTATTATCATTTATACATAGTCTGTGACAAATGCATGAAATTATCCAATAAACTTATTTTGTATCATACGTACCAAATTTATGAAAAAATAAAAAGTAAAAAAAAATGGTGGTGCAAAATAGCCAAAGGAATAAGTTAATATAATGTATATTTATTTTAAAATATAAACCAGGGACATATTTCAGGGTCTCCATCTTAACAATTATCAAAATTGTAACATCTAAAACAAAGTATTTATGTTTTATAGGTACTTTCATCTTCTTCACCAGGTCATGATTGAGGGGTTTGGGTGTGAAAACTAAATGTTTAATTCACATTGAGATTTAGTCTCATCTAATAATTGAATACTGCATTTACTTTTGCTCATTTTAACTGGTAAAAGAAATCTATAACAATAACAGATTTCTAAATCTTCTTCCTTTTTCTCTTTCCCTTCCCAAATGGTATGCGGGTCAAGGTAGTAGGGATACAGATTATTCAACATTATATTAAAGAAAAAGATCCACAGTCTCTTGGTTCCTGGGGTAGATGGACACAATTTATTTTTCACCTGAGTATTGTCTGTCTACTTGTTTGTTGTAATTCTGTTTTTGGTATGTATCATGGGGTGTCTCTCTGAGCTTGGGTTTGGTACAATGGCATGCCCTTGTGGAAACCTCTTACTTTGGCCTTCCTTGGTGCTTAAGATAGCTCTTGGTTCCCTTTTGGAGTTACACTGGCCCTGATGCAGAAGGTGTATCATATTCAGCTGACTTCATTTCTTTGGTAGTGCCCCTTCTAGCAAGCTTCAAACACAGCCTTCCAGTCACTTCTGGGCCCTGTTCCAATAATCCCTGGAGTTTTAGGAAGAAGAAAAAGCCAAAGCAGCTCAATACAGATAAATCAAGGCATGTTATTGTCTGTTCTGACTCTCAGTATTCTGCGTTTCCTCCTGGAGTCCTCAGTAGGGACAGGGCAGAAATGAGATAGGTTTTCATTTTAGTAATACTTTCTTTAAGATTTATCCTCATTTCTAACTTCAACATCATAATTAAATCATAACAGGCAACAGTAGTAATTTTATCTACATACCTGGAGCATTCTAGGGCTGCAATCTCAAGACTTGAACTTTAATAAACTAAAGGAAAAGGTAATGTATCTTGGAAAATTTCCTAATACATGAACCTTACTTACAAGAATTGTCTTACAGTTTTAGTCTATTTTGTAGACTTTGTATTTTGTAGGTGGTAGATTTTGCTCATTTATGGGCTCAGTAATTACCTGTTTAACCTCTCATTTTACATGGATTACATTTTTAAAATTGCCTACATTCTTAACTAGATCAGACTGATACTAGATAAGATATCTAAAGTCCAAAGAAAGCAATGCCATGTATTTAGAAAGACATTGGAGGAAAGCATATTCTTTTCTTCAAAATATTCACATTACAATCTATTTTCAATAAATTAGTGAGATATTTTATTATGATTTTTTTCTATAAAATTTCACATGTGCTTAAGTGTACAGTTTTATTGGTCCCAAAAGAGTATATATGTCTTACAATAGATTGAGGTCATATCTTATAATTCACTTAGATTATTTATTGTTCTGAGAACATTTTCACCTCTAGTAATTAGGGATTCTCTGAAAAATAACAAAAGTAATTAAAAATAATCACTTTGGCTTTTATGGATTTTGGTAAAATGTAATTTGCCAAAAATTTCCCAAAATACTGCTACCTACATTATATATAATACACTACCTACTTAACCATTTATGTGCAACTTTCACAAATTTGTTTGCATCTCCCTTATATCCTCACACTTTGGTGGTTGCTTTCCCACCACGACTCTGGCCTTCACTATGAGACTTAGAAACTTGACATAGTTTGAGAAATATGATATAAGGCAGTGAACGTAAAAAGCACTTGCCCATTTGAGTGTGCCTTCACACTGCTCTGAAACTCTACCACCACCTGAATACTTGCCTAGCCTATAGAGGGTACAAAGCCTTGTAGACAGGGACCCCCCATCATCCCAGCTGTCACAACCAAAGACATTAAAACCCACCTAATCCACAGCCGACCAGTCAGCTGCTGAGAGAAGTGTGAAGGAGTCCAGCTGAGGTTTACCTAGCCAGACCCAAACCAAAAGAATGGTCTAACAAAGACCAGCCCATTTCACCATTCTACAAAACTGTAAAATAAATAAATGACTATATTTTAAAGATTTGTTTATTTTTGAGAGAGAGAAAGAGAGCGCGCGCACAAGCAGGGAAAGGGTAGAGGCAAAGGCGGCAGAAGATCCCAAGTGAGCTCTGCACTGATAGAAGTGAGCTCAATGCAGGGCTCGAACTCACAAACCATGAAATTATGCCCTAAGCCGCAGTTAGACACTTAACCAACTGATCCTTCCGGGTGCACCTCAGTGGCTATGTTTTAAATCACTAGCTTCTGGGTAAGTTTTATAGCAGTAAAAACTAATTATACCCCACATATGATTTAAATTGTTGTTTAAATTACTCTTTAAAACAGCTCTGTGTTTAGTTATTTTTTATTTTTTATTTTTTAATTTTTTTAATGTTTATTTATTATTGAGACAGAGAAACAGCGTAAGTGGGGGAGGGACAGAGAGAAAGGCAAACACAGAATCTGAAGCAGACTTTAGGCTCTGAGCTGTCAGCACAGAGCCCAATGTGGGGCTCAAACCCACAAACCATGAGATCATAACTTGAGCCGAAGTCAGATGCTTAACTGACTAAGCCACCAGGCACCCGTACCAGCTCTGTGTTTAAATAATTACTTTGTTTTTGTCTTGAGGATATATTGGAAATTCCATTATATTTCTCATATATGAATACTTAACTTCCTCCCCATCTCTGTTGGGGGGAGCAGTGATACACAAGGGTATAAATAAAGAAATTCCTACTAAGAGATAAAGTTATAATATGTATTAAACACAACTTGTGATAGTATACAGACACACAGACACACACAATTATTTTGAGTGAAGTTCAGAGAGACATTGTACCATGAAAAAGAAAATAATAATCCTTCTCTTACACAATTAATGATGATTTCTGGAAAACGATAAGATCGTTTTTCATCCCTTCATTACAAGAAATACACAAACTAGAGAGAGTTCAAGTAATGGTGAAGGCTCTGGAATCATTGACTTATTTACTACAGAAGCTAAACATGTATTGATCATCTAAACGATAATGGAGAGAGAAAACAATAGCAATTCATGGACGTTTGAAATGGATGAAAGCAGTTACATCCTGCCTGTCATTAAAACTGAACCAGAACACTAAAGGTCATTTTGTGGGGAGAATTTGAAAGGAGGAAAAATTTTCTTGTCCATCTCCTCTCAAATGCCAGAGGTCTGAAGAAAAATAATTAGTAGTTAGAAGCAATCCCAGACCTAAAAAGACAGAAATTCCTTCCAGAAACAAAAAAAAAAAGTTGTAAACAGATATTATGTACCATATGAGGCAATGCATGGCCTAGAGTGGGCACCCCTCAACAGCTACCACAACTATTATAAGTGTTAACTGCTGCCTGTCTTTACTCTCCCTCCCCCTACTCTTTCTCTATTATTTACTTGTTACACTCTTGAGTAACAAACTGCCTCTCCTCTACCAGATGTGATCTTCTCCCGCTGTTCCCATCTCTCTTCCCTGTTCTCACAGGTACAATTTTTTCAGACTAGTTAATAAAATAATGTGGACTACATGTGGTATTAGGCTACATGTGTCTTTAAGGGCCCTATGCAAAGCACTAGGACACTAGAATGAAAGGTTCATCGATTTGGAACTCATGTCTGCCACTCCCTGGATGTGTGACTTTAGGTAAAACATTTCATTTTTCATAAATTTTGTTTACAAAGTGAGGAAAATAACATTTTTATATCAAGAAGAAGTTTTTAAGGTTAAAGAAACTATCATTTTTCAGACTGCTAGTAAAACAATTTGTTTTCTTTTTAGAAGCAAATTAGACAATCTCAAAGTGTTTCCTTCTTTACTCTTCTCCAAACCACTCTCAAAAAGACCTCCCTATCTTTTCTCTTTCTCTTTTGAATCCAACTTCCTAAAACATTTCTCTTTTAATTTCTATTCTTTTCTGTTCTCTTCCTTTGTAGTTACATAATGATTTAAGTTCATCTCAATTTCTTTTGATAAATTTGATAGCTTCATATTGAGTACTTGCTCTACACAGAGAATTGTATGAACAAGTAGGTAAATTATATGCCATGACCCCTGAAGTGTTTTTACCATTTTCTAGTTATAGAGACAGACTGCTAGTAAATCGTGTGAAATACAGAGTCAACTCATGAGCAGGGACTGAATCATGAAATCTAGTGGGAGTTTTTTATGCTAGCTTCTTGCTTAAGCACCATTTTGTTATGTTTGATTTTTTTCCTACCTTTCTGGCCAATCATTTTTTTCTCTTTATCAGCCTATGGTCTCTCTGTACCAGTCCCTTCATTCTTAGTATTTTCTTTTATGCATAGCTGGATCTTTATCCTTGCCTCTATGAGTTCCTCTGTTACTGGTATTCAATTCTGGTGCCATGAGTACAACACAGAACTTAAAAATTAGCATCCTCCTTCCCAAAACCTATGTCTCTAGTTTAGATTTTTTTTTCTGTGTCACAGTAACACCCTTCTATACATCCTCTATCTGCCTAAAGAGACAGCAAGATGCAGAGTTCAGAGTGTGGGCTCTAGAGTCACACTACCTGGATCTCAATCCTAGCCTTAGTTAAATGTGTGACTCTAGACAAGTTATCCAGCCATTAAGTACCTCATTTTCCCAATCTACAAAATATAAGTAGTACTGTATCACAGCATTGTCAAGATTTTAAAAAGAAAAATAGTAAGAAATCAGTCTCTTTCTTCCAGTATTATAAAATAGCCTATAGCACGCCACAGTGAGTTGAACAGCCGGCTGGTGGTAGCTGGAACCTACATAAAACATGCCATTGGAGCAGAGGGAGAAGGTAATCCAACAGGAGCTAGTGTGGGGGAGGGCCCAGTGGATTGGGGGGGTTGGCTGTATGCAAAGAAATTGAGAAAAAGGTAATGTATTGAGGATGAGAGCCAGAATTTTCCATGCTTTGGGGAAAAAAAGCACAAATATGAACTTCATGGTGAACTGGAGTTACCAGTGTAAACTGAAAGTTTTCAATATAGACATGTAACGAGATAATATAAATTAAATGACTACATATACACATGTATGCATATCATGTATAGAGGTTGTCTGATACACAAACACATATTTTTTTTCAGTTCTATCCTTGGGAGAGCTTGGAAGTAGTGATACCACAGTAGTTATGGTTGAGGACCTAGGTCTTGGCATCTATAACTGTCCAACAAGACAGAATATATCCTTTTAAAGAAACAGCTGATTCCAGGACTGGAACATATGGAATGAGAAAGTAAAGAAGTACTCAAAGAAAGTTGCAGAAAGCAGCTTGAATGGACTCTGACTTGTCAAGTCTGGAACGGTTTGAGCATCAAAATAATCTGTGAGAGGAACAGATTCTAATCCACTAAGTGAAATGTAGAGTCCATGAGTAGACACTGACCTAAATAAAGGAATTAATAATTGAAAAGAAGAGAAAGCTTTTCTTTATAGTAAAAGGACAACTGGCAAATATGTATGGAAGGATCAGTAAGAAAAAAAAATAACCATTTGACAACTATAAAAATTGTAATTCTTGCAAGAAACAACAACTATGGTTGACAATATGGGTGAAAGTGGCAGAAAGAACAGGATTTTACATAGGCTCAAAGAAGCTCCATCAAAAAATACTTATTGTAAAGGACAGAAAAGGTAATTTTATAGTGGAGAAACATGAGACATCATCATCATAGGCAAATCAAAGTCAAAACCACCAGTGATGAAACAAACTAATCCCATCTGATCCACAAAAGAATGCAATGGAAACAATATAACAGCACTATGTATTTTGGCCAAAAATAATGTGCAACTAACTGTAAGAAAATATCTGAAGAAAACCAAGTGAAGGAACATTCTATAAAACGGTACCTGTCAATATCCTATATATAAAGGTCATGAAAGTTATAGAATGACAAAGGAAATATTTTAGACTGAAGGAGACTAGAGAGATACGACAAAAAGTGAAGGCTTGATCCTGAAGTGATTTTTTTATATAAAGGGCATTTAGGGATGATTATCAAAAGTTGCATGGAGCCTCGAATGAAAGATACACAGGAGTTTTGTTCTATTTTGTACTATTAATGCAACATTTGAATAAATTTAAAAATTGTTTCAAAATAAAAAGAAAAAATTTGTTAGTATATTTTAAGTACTTAGAAAAATGATTGACCCACAGTAAGCACTGCATAAGATTATTAGTTTGGATAAAGAACAGGTATTTATCTATGAAGAAAGCGCGGAAGGAGATGACATGTGGTATGTAAGAAGGGGCCAGTGGACAAAGAGGCTTTAATATTGCTCTAGAGAAACTGGACACTATTCTGTCAAAAAATAGGGGTAAGCACACTGATAAACACAATTTTTAAATACTGCCACCATGACTATGAAGAGCTCGTGACTGTATCCAGTTCACTTTACTGCCTCTATACCAGTCCATGAAAGTTCACCTGCTATTCCCTAAGACACATGTGACCTCATGTTTTGTAATTTTACATAAGTAATTTTCCTTTCCTAGAATATATTTTTCCATGCAGCTTAACTACCTGGAAACATTTTTCAACTTGTCTAAGACAGTATATTCATCATCTACACTTTTCCTCCATGGTGCAATATCTCCACTGTCACCTTGATGGCGCTGTCTTCTAAGTGTCTGTTTACAAGCTTTCTCTTTCTAGGTTTGAACTGCTTGAGGGCAGAAATGTGTCAGGTTTTACTGCCCCACCTCAAGAACATATCATGACTTATACCACAAGATTTATGCTCAATGAATTGTTTTTTATTTAAATAATGAATGCAGCTGGTTGGCATGCAACACAATATAATCTGGCATAAACAGTTCAAGCTGTTGAGTAAGGAGAGCCTGGAACTTGATGCCAGCTCTACCACTACCTTACTAGCTGTGGACCTACTGGAAAGTTATACAGTATCTCAAAGCCTTGGTTTCCTCATCTGTACAGTGGGAATAATAATGACTACTCTATCAGGTTTTAAAATTTAATATAACTATCCAACTCACAACAAATTTCTAACTACCTTCTTTCGTGCTTTGCAGTCCTGCCCTGAGAAATTCTTATCACTTGTTGGTGCCTCGAGATTTTTCCCAACCTGCTTTTATCAACCTTAAATATGAACAGCAGCAATTTGAGGCAAAAATTACATCAGAACTCATATTACACTAAACAATGTTTTTTAGATGTTAATTTGAAACACACTGAGCTCAAATTTTCTAGCTAAGTTTCCTCTCCTTCTCAAATCCTGAATTGAATTTCACTAAAAAGATAACCTGACTATAAAAAATTATTTTAAAAAATTATTATAATTAATTTAATTTTTAAATATTTTAAAATTTAAAAATTTAACTAAATACACAAATCCTTTATCAAAACTCAGGTTGCTAGATTATATCCTTGATTTTGATTCTTTTGATAAGTGCAGTTTTAACTTCATTTTATTTCCCTTAGTTTCCTACAATCTCTCACTAAGATGTTAAACTCTAACCCATATTATTGTTAAACTAAAATCCAAGAAACAGGAACTAAGTAGTCTCCTAAAAAGAATATTTTATTGTACACAGTTCCACATTTGTAAATAAAAAGAATATTATGTGTCAGCTAAACAGGTGATGAATAGAGAGATGGAGAATAGACAGTTTTCTACCAAAAATGATGGTTAGATAAAAGGTGCAACTAATGGAGAATTTTATACCATATACTCATCTCAGTTAGTTTCTTTATTAAAAATAGTCTCTCAGAGAGTACTACCTCCATTTCTAACTTTAGATATGTTATTTATGGAAATGCCATATACAAATACCATCATGCTTACCATGGTGATTTTTTAGCCATTACGATTTAATTTGAGATTAAGTTTACATTAAAAAAATTTTTTTTTTTGAGAGACAGAGAGACAGCGCAAGCAGGGGAGGGTCAGAGAGAGAGGGAGACACAGAATCCGAAGCAGCTCCAGGCTCTGAGCTGTCAGCACAGAGCCCAACGTGGGGCTCGAACTCACTAACCGCAATATCATGACCTGAGCCGACTGAGCAACACAGTTTCAAAACAACAAATGGGTGGAGAGGGCCAGATACTATGTTTGCACTCATAGGGAAAGAGGGAAAGAGAGTTGGGGAGAGAGAGGGACGCAAAACCTGAGAGGCTACGGATAAGGAACCCGAGGGTTGAAGGGGGAGAGAGAGGGGAAAGGGAGGTGGTGTTAATGGAGGAGGGCACTTGTGGGTAAGAGCACTGGTGTTATACGGAAACCAATTTGACAATAAACTATTTTTTAAAAAATTTATGCACCAAAACACAAAACAAAACAGAAAAACCAACCACAAACGTGGGGTTCCTGGGTGGCTCAGTCGGTTAAACATACAACTTTAACTCAGGTCATGATCTCAGGGTTCTTGGGTTCAAGCCCCGCATCGGGCTCTGTGCTGACAGCTAGCTCTGAGCTTGGAGACTGTCTTCAGATTCTGTATCTCCCTCTCTCTCTGACCCTCCCCTGTTCATGCTGTGTCTCTCTCTCTCTCTGAAAAATAAATAAAAAACATTTTTAAAAATTTTAAAAAGACAACAAACATGAAGGGCAGTTTGGTGCCTCAGTCAGTTAAGCATCGGACTCTCAATTTCAGCTCAGGTCATGATCTCATGGTTCGTGTCCCGCGCTGATGGAGTGGGGCCTGCTTGGAATTCTCCCCCTCTCTCTCTGCCCCTCCCATGTGCTCTCTCTCTCTCTCAAAATAAGTAAATAAACTTTAAAAATGCTACAAACCCAAATGTGATAATGTACAAGAAAACTAAATGATGTAACTTCATTTTTATATTCAATAAATCTCTAAATTGCCTTTACAAAGAGTTAGAGATAGATATATAAATAGAAAGATATATATATATTTAAATGTTAAATGTTACACACTTTAAATATATGGACTTAATATATATGATATATTTAAGTATATAAAATATATTTAAATATATATATACACATGTATATATTTAAAGTCCATGACATTTGTAAATGAGATTTTAAGAAAAAAAGAGTTTAAAATAAAAGAGAAATAAGTCTTAACACTGACCCTATAGTGGTAATCCTTGCATCAAAATGGTTAAGTATGTGGATTCTGTAGTGAAATTACTTAGATTTGAATTCTGGCACTGCCATTTATTAAGTGTGTGACTTGCATTCAATTATGTAGTCTTTCATGCCCTCAGTTCCTTCAACTATAATAATAGTACCTACTCCATGGCATTACAAATGAATACACACAAATGAAGGGTGTCTGGTACACCCTAGCTATTAGCTATTTGTGATTGTGATACCTAACTGAACTGTGGATCTCAGAAAATTTATTTAACCTCTCTGAGTGTTCACTTCTTTCATCTCTGTACAATGGGGATAATAATCTTGTAGGATTTGTATGAGGATTAAATAAGAGTATACATTTATAACATTAGCATATACTAATAGGTATACCTCAGTGTTTAGCATTAGTGTTAGTGTTCTTGGAGGTCTGTGCATATCTTATATCTTAAGCCAATTCCTTACTATTCCAGGTTTTCAAACTTGACCATGAAAATCAACACAGAAGTTTATAGTCAGGATTCTGAAATGTTGGAATGCCAAACTAGAATGTTTAGTCAATGTTAGGGCAAGCTCTGAGGACAAAACAGATGGGACACAGTGACAATGGAAGGCAACTGAGACAAACTGGCCCTCATTTGTAGAAGCATCCTTGGCTATTTCTGGGCAAAGAGGAAACAACACAGTGTTTTTCTCTTGGCTTTGAGGCCAAATCATTAACATATTCATTTGTTCCTGCATTGGGCAAGCAGTGTATATCAGGTACTGGGCTGTCTCCTAGAGTCACTGCAGTGCATGAAGCAAATACTAATTAAGTCTATGTAGAGTTTAAAGGTTGCTACAACACACCTCAATCTAGTTGCCAAATTCTGATGCTATTTTTTTGAAGCTTGAAAATATAGAACAAATCAAGAGACTATAGATGCTGGCGAGGTTGTGGATAAACAGGCACCCTCCGACACTGTTGGTGGGAATGGAAACTGGTACAGCCGCTCTGGAAAACAGTGTGGAGGTTCCTCAAAAAACTATCCATAGAACTCCCCTATGACCCAGCAATAGCCCTGCTAGGGATTTACCCAAGGGGTACAGAAGTGCGGATGCATAGGGGGATATGTAAGCACAATGTTCATAGCAGCACTATCAACAATAGCCAAATCATGGAAAGAGCCTAAATGTCCATCAACAGATGAATGGATCAAGAAGTGCTTTAATCAGGTTAAATGAAGTTCAGACAGAAGATCCTAAAATGATTCCAATGGAAAGCTTGATAATAAAATATTGAACCAAAAAAAAAAAAGATGTGGTTTATATATACAATGGGATACTACATGGTAATGAGAAAGAATGAAATCTGGCCATTCATAGCAAAGTGGATGGACCTCGAGGGTGTCATGCTAAGCGAAATAAGTCAGGCGGAGAAGATACCATATGTTTTCACTCATAGGTCTAAGAGGAGAAACCTAACAGATGACCAGGGGAAGGGGAAGGGCAAGGGGGAGGGAAGAGTTAGGGAGAAGGAGGGAGGCAAATAATGAGAGATTCATGAATGCTGAAAACAAACAGGGCTAAAGGGGGAAGGGAAAAAGGGAAGGGTGTGGTGGTCATGGAGGAGGGCACTTGTGGGAAAGAGCACTGGGTGTTATATGGAAGCCAACTTGACAATGAACTATAAATAAATAAAATAAATAAATAAATAAATAAATAAATAAATAAATAAATAAAACAATACCTTGAACAAAAGAACATATATTTAAAAAGCAATAAGATAAATGATATTAATATCTAATTAACATCTAACAAATATTAACATCTAATAATTGTTGAACACAACCTTCATGTCAGAAATTATTGTTAATTCCTTACATGTTTTACTTTTAATGTTCACAATAATCCCAAAAAGTGAGCACTATTGTTATCCCTAATTTACAGTTGAAGCAGTTGGGGGATGAAGATGCCTAGTCATTTGTCCAAAATACTGGAGCTGGCAGAGAAGAGACAGGGTCCACAGCCAGGCAGTCTAACACCTAAATTAATATCCTTATCTGCATTTCTTCTAGTTATTTTGAGTATTTCAAGAGCTTTGTCATTTCAATGTTTATATAGGCAGAGGAAACAAAGAGCTTGTAAATTTGGGCTATTTAGAAAAACACTAATCCATCTATCAAAGAAGTAGAAAACTGAAAAATTGTATTTCCTTGCATAGGTTGCAGATTATTTTGGAGGCCATAAGGAGGTGGTGCTGGAAATGTTTCCATTTTCATGAAAATATTTCTGTATGATTTATCTACGACCTGAAACGTATTAGATATATTTCTAAACATTGTGTGGAATTCCAATTTTTATTGCTAAAATGTTATTTTTTATTTTAATTATGCTCAGAAGTAAATTATAACATCAGTTTAAGAGCTTTTTCATAAGTTGAATTTCCTTAGGTTATACATGCTAATATCAAAACACAACTTGTCTTTTTTTTTTTTTTTTTTTTTTTTAGGTTGGAAACACATTTGTTTTTTTGTGTTAGCTCCTTTGCTGATGCAGCTGAATGAGCTAAAAATGATTAGAACCGGTCATTAAAATTAAGACAGATAAACCCAGGTTGTTTAGAATGTTTATCTAATAATATATATGGCTTAAATATTACAGTAATATAAAAAATACCTCATGTTCATGTAGTGTTTACACTTTCCACAGCATTTTAAATGCATTATTATCTGTAGCTTTGAAGCTTTAGCTAGGGTAGCATATTAATTCTAAAAGATTCCTCTTCCCCATCTACCTTCCCAGTCATAAGCTAAGCTGAAATGAGATCCTTGCTATCTTACAGTATCCAGCAGCCAATATTTTACGTTTGCAATACAGCTTCAAAAGGTCCTCTGATGTCATTGATAAAACCAGAGATGATAGTGTCCTATGTTCAATGTTTTATTTGTAGCAATTTTATTGAATAGCTTCTATTCATCATTTTATTCCTTATAACACCCCAGTGCTTCGTTTCAGCATTTATTAGCCTAGGCTGAGAATGTGGAAGGCGAGATGAGATAAAACACATGCCGACTGTCACCAGGTTGGACCACCACCAACCAGGCAGTCAAGTTGCACCTGAATGTTTATAGAGATCATCATTAGTCATGAAGTAATCTTGCATGATAAATTATTCCCCCATGGGACCTTTGGAAACGCATAGCCTTGCTATTGCACAGCAAGACACCTGCTTTGGCGATATAAGGGAATGCCAGATTGAAAAATGGATGAGAACGAGTAGGGAAGCATTTGACAGAAAACAGACCTAGTCTATGTAATAAGCCTTTTATACTTTGAAACATAGGTCTTCAGCCTTTAATTCTTGCTTCTCCTACACTCTCATATTAGAATCATGTCCTTAGCCACATTTTGATTTAAGATGATTATGGATTCTTTTTTTCTGTTCTAAATTCAGAAAGCCCATTCAAATTTTTTTCATAAAATATTTGGCAACACCTTTGTCTAGATCAGGAAAGGAAAAGTGAAAAGAAAGTTTTTATGGAATCACCACTCGTCTAGTTTTCCTACAATTATGCAAGTAGCAGTGTATGTATACATAAAGTTACACATTATAAATAAATACATAAACACACATTCACACTTCCCCATAGGTGTGCCGTAGATGACTAATGGGTAGACCGCTTCCAACATGGTCTGATCACAAATGGGGAGGGAAAAAGTAATCCTGGTCTTCTTTTCTTTTCTCAGCCTTTGCCTTCTTACAGCATATGGATATTATTCCATTCTCTAAGTGTGATGTAGAACTAGCAGTTTTTATAAAGACTGCATCATATTCATTCCCTACTAAATATTTAAAAAATGCATGGGGGTTTCAGTAATCATGATACATATTTAAAATAGAAATAATGTTTTCAGCTGGCAATCTGTTAAGTGTATATGTTTTCAACAGTATTCCTGGTATTATCTTGAGAGGAAACATACTAAATATTTGACTATTTTCTTTTTAGAAAAATTTTTAATGTTTCTTTATTTTTGAGAGAGAGAACAGAGTGCGAGCAGGGAAGAGGCAGGGAGAGAAGGAGACACAGAATCTGAAGCAGGCTCCAGGCTCTGAGCTGTCAGCACACCGCCTGATGTGGAGCTCAGTCTCACAAACTGTGAGATCATGACCTGAGCTGAAGTCAGATGCTTAACTGACTGAGCCACCCAGGCAGCCCAACTATTTTCTATTCAGTAGCCTTACTTACTACCTTATCAATAGGTAAGATTGGCATGTACAGGACATTTAAAAGGGCAATCAGTGGCACAAGAAAAAAGAAAGATGCTCTTATTTCCAGGACTTTGAATAAGTACTAAAAGAGTTAGGCTACATGTTGGAAAATTATGACTGGCAGGTGAAATCAGATTCATTTCCTATTTTTTAAATAAAGTTTTATCAAAAACAGTCACATTTGTTTATTCACAAAGGGACTACGGTTTGCTTTGGAGTTACAATGGCGGATTTGACTTGTTACAACAGAAACCACATAACCCACAAAGCTGAAAATATTTACCATCTGTTCCTTCACAGAAATCACCAATCTCTGATATAGGGATTTATCTGTTGATCTCAGTTGATAGATAATGATGAAAAATTTCTAGCCTTTTCCAGTCTTAAAAATATTCAATTAATGTCTGTGCAAAAACTATCTGATAGCTGATTAAAATTAAAAGGCAGCACCTGTACTGGGGCACCTGCGTGGCTCAGTGGGTTAAGCACCCAATACTTGATGTTGGCTCAGGTCATGATCTCACGGTGGTTCATGAGATCCAGCAGCCCCTGTCAGGCTCTGTGCTGACAGCGTGAAGCCTGCTTAGGATTCTCTCTCAGTCTCTCTCTCTTTCCAAATAAGTAAATGAGCATTTTTAAAAACTGAAAAAAAAAAAAAAAGTCAGCACCTGCATAGTTCAAATTTGTTCCCATAATCACATCTCAGGTCCTGTTTTGAGGCTCCATCTTTTCTGATTCCAAAGAAAATTCTGACTGCTGATGAATGCCAGACACCATAACTTTAGTTTCATGAATTTTAAGAATCATTTAGGTTAGAATCATGGAACGTAGGTGGCTCAGACAGTTAAATGTCTGACTTCAGCTCAAGTCATGATCTTGGGATTAGTGAGTTCGAGCCCCGCATGGGGCTCTGTGCTGACAGCTCAGATCCTGAAGCCTGCTTCTGATTCTGTGGCTCATTCTCTCTCTCTGCCTGTCTCCCACTTGTGCTCTCTGAGTCTCTGTCTCTCTGTCTGTCAAAAATAAACATTAATTTTTTAATTAGGTGATAGTCGTCTGAATGACTCAGTTAAATGTGTCCTATTTTCTACACTTTTTAATTTACTTATTCCTTCAGTTTAACAAACGCATAAGCTGTGTTTTCTAACATCTTCAGCACTTGTCATTTCTGTCCAAAACAACTGATTTTACAAAGAGGGCCCTATTTCTTGTTGATTCTTTTCAACTCTTTGCAAAATGTATTCTAAAGTAACAGATTAATTTCATTCAGTCTTGTAATATAAATGCTTCTCAGACATTTTTCTGAGACCTTATAAGCATACAAATGAATCTCTACAGAAGAGATGTTTTCCAATGGGACCTAACCACGGCAGGTAACACTGGAGAACACAAGGAAAAGAGCAGTCACACTTAGAGCCCATGAATCCATTTACAGACAGCAGTGTTCTACAGAGAACATCAGAATAGTTCTAAAGGTCCCAGGTCAAGCTCTGGTTCTGCCACTAATGAAACTGTAGAAACTTGGGCAAGTAATGCTTTACCTTCAGTAGCTCTGCTCTCCAGAAATAATCCCTTGGATTAACTTTAAAACTTCTGCCTTCTCCAGACACACCACCACCATTACCCATGAGATCTGAAGATTTTCCCTCTACATTCTGGGGCTTTTCTGTCACGTAAAATAGACTTCCTAATTTTTCTTTCTGTACTTCTCACAGTGACACTCAGGCAATGTAATATGTTGTTGAAAGATGCTGAAATGAAAGTAAATGGTTGAATAAACTACATCTCTGTATCCTTTTGTGCAGGTGTTTAGAGATAATCTTGGTTGACCAGGATTTCAGACTCTCTCTTATTCTCTGTCAGCAAAACCTTTGTGCTGACCAACTCTTCTGTTTATTTTGACCTGTTTCTGTAGAATTCAAGTCATAAGGCACTCCATGTGCCTCACTTTGAATCCATTACAGCTACCAACACTGGGATCTATGGTACGCTTGCATTCCAGATTTGAAACTAAAAGATAACCCTGACATTTTATGAAGTCAATTTCATTCATTAGGCAAATTGCCACATTTGAGAACAAGCAAATTAAGCATTTTCATCTGTCTTTTGGCTTCTCTGAGTGCTGCAATCACCATAGATTGTGTCATGGATCGGATTCAAAGCCTTGTAATTGTATGTCAGTGGGCGACGTGACGTGGCGCATTCTCCTGGGGCTCCGTCCCAGCCCACCTTCAGCTACACATTCTCCCTGGACGTACTGTGACTTCTGGCATACAATAAGGATCATTTGGAAGCATTGTTCTTTCAAGCCTCTTAGACCACATCCAATTTGGAGGATCTTGCTGTCCCCATCTTAAGTTGACGTAATGATAATACACAGTAAAAGTAATGAATAGTTGCCTATTGTTTGTCAGAACTGTGTGGCAAAGAAACACTCTGCATGTGGACCCCTTCCAGGAAACTCAAATTTGTATTATTAATCCTTGTTGTAAATTGCTACCATCTATGGAAATTGCTATGGTGCAAAGTACAGAAATATATTTCCTTTGTTAAAAACCTAATTGATTCATTTAGAGCTTTCTTTTGTTAATCTACCAAATCACAGCTACTAAATATTGCATGTTATAGCCATAGATACAGTCATTATTAACATGGCAATTACTGTGGGGGGTTTCAGCCTACATTCACATATATTTTCCTTTTAATAACATGGCCCATACTTCAGGAAATTTTCTTGCAACAGAATTTACAGTTTATCTTTAAAGGCAAAGCATTCTAGAATAGTATAACAAATATTTCTCCACTATATAAGAAATGTGTGGTCTACTTATTTGTGTATATACATATATACATACATATATTTTTTGTATATTATGGTACATACACACAGATATACAAAGTATATACACAAAGCATATATATGTATATATACACAAACACACACATTTCTTTGTATTATATTATACATTATATTATATTAACATATAGTATATTATTGTATTATATTATTATATTATTGCATTATAAATTCTATTTTGTGGTAATCAAAAAGTATATTCTTTTTTTTAAGTTTGTTCACATATTTTGAGGGACAGAGAGAAAGAGGCAGGAGGAGAGAAAGTCTCCCAAGGAGGCTCCACACTCTCAGTGCCAGGATCTAAGTCAGATGCTTAACGGACTGAGCCACCACCCAGGTGCCCCAAAAAGCATATCCTTCATAAATACCACTGATCACTTATTTCTCTCTCTAAAATGATACATATTTTCAAACTACAGAAAACTATTTCAATAATGCTAATTAAGCATAGCAATAAAGCAAAGTAAAAATACTCTCCTTTAAATAAGGCCTTTTATATTAGTGATTATAGGAGCTTTCTAAATAATAAAACCTAACAACTTGTTGATAACTTACTATGTCCTAATATGTGCATAATAATACATATCATTCTTACATAGCAGCTTCTTATTTCCCATAACAAGCCTGAGGCATATACTATTACTTGTCCCACCTTAGAAAAGATAAAATGAGAGGAGAATTTCCATACCTTCTCTCAAAATAAATAACCTTGTCCTGGGGCATCTGGGTGGCTAACTCAGTTGAGTGGCTGACTTAGGCTCAGGCCATAATCTTGCGGTTCATGAGTTCAAGCCCCCAAAGGTCTCTGTGCTCACAGCTCAGAGCCTGGAGCCTGCTTTGGACTCTATTTTTCTCTCTCTCTCTCTCTCTCTCTCTCAAAAATAAATAGAGATTAAAAAAATAACCTTGCCTTGTGTCATCTTGGACTTGAATCATGAAGCTCTGCTACTAGACCCTGAGTCCTAAAACATGACATCATACTACTTCCCTTGCAACACAATAAACCAAATGTTTGTTAAATTAAAAAAAATATCAATTACAGAAAATTTCAGCTTTTTAAACCCTTCTAAGTTTTAATATGACAATGGAATTTTTAAATTGAGACATTAATTTTTATGTCTATGAAGGGTATAGAAATTATGTATTTTATCTGGCTTTTAGAAATGTTTAGACTAATGTGAGAAAAAGATATTATTTTTCTATGGTTTCTGTGTTCATCCAATGTTTTTTTTTGTTTTGTGTGTTTTGGCTTTTGATTCTTCAAAAAAAAATTGGGGCCTCAGCAGGTGGCACAAGACAGATCTGAAGAATCACTCTGAATATTTCCTTAGCCATGGGTTCTTACAGTATTAATTTCACATCTCATATTTAGTTTCCACTTCTGAATGATGGTACTAGACCTGAGAATATATACATTCCTTTTCAATTGTGACATTTATGATTCTTAGGAAATAATATTCATTGAATTATCAGGCATTTGAGAACATTAATTTATTATGGTACTTTGAATTACTGTGTGAGAAGTATAAACAATTCAATCATGCTTAGCCTCATGCTCATTGAAAAGCCATTAATGTTAAACATTACTACCGTGATCTGTAAGTAATCTATTCCTACATGGCAATAAAGACTCAAGTCAAAGTGGCAGCTCGGTTCTTTTATTCAACTTTGTTCTATGAATGTCTGTGACTTTTGTAAAGAGGTTGAGCACTGATGCCATGCAGGTGTGTGCCTCATTGAGATGACATCTCCAGCCATAGAGCATCTTCTCGGTAACACTGCGGTAATCCCTGTCTCAAGTCATATGTGAATCATCAATACCACCAGGGCTAGAAATCTGTATCTTCTTTTCTCTCCATAAAGTATCTATTGACAATCATCATTTATTGTACAAAAATAAGTAAAGTTAGAGCCTAAAACATATTTGTGTTATAGGACACAGGCAAACCCGTAGGGATGTTATTTCATACTTCTAAAAAGAAAGATGTCAAAAGATATTTAGACTCCCTCATCCCTTTCTATATATTCTTTCCCTTTTTTGTCAGAAATCACATCCTCATTTTCATGCCCAATTTTTGGTTCTTTTACAAAAATATACCTTAAATCTCTTAAATTCCTCACAAACTTCTATACCAAGTTTTAAACTTTTTACTTGCAAATTAGAATGCAAAATAGTTGAACCTAGATGGTGGTAAAAGGAAAATTCCTATTACAGCATCTGCAAATTACAAGTGAAAGTCACTTATAACTTATCCTGCAGTGCTTTTGAGAAACTTCACTTGTTTTCTTCAGAGAAGAAAAATGCTTCATGAAAGGCCTAATAACACATTTAAATTACTGAGGATAATTTGAAAATTTAAGTTTTATGGAATTTAGATGATTACTAGAATCCCAGCAAGTAGCATAATGGACATAATTTTTATAACAATTGAGAATTACTCTGCACATGATACACTTGCAGGGATTTGAACCAAGCATTTAAAAACTGTACTTAACCCAAGTCACCCGTCAGAAAGATTTTTCTTTTTTTTTTTTTTTTGGCAAAATACAATTAGCTTGATAAGAACTATAGGTAGCCCATATTGTCCTATAAATTCAACTTAATTGGAATGGTACATTTGTCTATATATCAAGTCATACAATTCTTGCATATTTTTATGAAAAGTATTCTGAAAGCTAATGATATAGAAATCCATGTGTGTATGCATGTCTGTGTATATCTATCTATATTATATACAGGCACCCATATAAAGATTTGTTTGTTTTACACTCAGAGGGAAACATGTCTCCAGGAGTCTCTGGATCCCTGTGACACTGGCTGCCTTCACTAAAAAAATCTAGGGTGGGGGAGGAGACACTTAGCACCTTTTCATGGTATTTTCCTTAATCACCTGAAAGGTGGTCACACAGCAGGGGTACTCTCCTGCCTAAACTCCAAAAATATCATTTACTTTGAGAGGAGAAACCAGAGGCCAAGAATGGCAGGAGGAAGGGAAAGGGGGAAAAGAAGGGAAAAGGAAAAAAAGTCTAGAAAAAGGAGTGAGTGGAAATGGAATGTGGAGGGAACTTGTTTCCTGCGAACTCAGCTGGAATCTGCTTCCACCCTTCTTAACCCCACAGCTTCTCTGAGGGCCATTCACAAGCCGGGAGAGAAGAGTATCAGGAAGAATGCCACGCACACACAATGTGGAGAAAGAGACGCTTTCAAATGCTAACTTCTAGATCCTGGCTGAAGCTCTACCGCCAATAATCCACCCTAAACAAAGTAAGATGCTGCAGGCTGACTAACCTGAGTCCTTAAACTGGGTTATCTAAGCCTTAGAATTCTCAGGGAAAAAAAGATTTTACTTTAGTCTTAAAGCATATATAATGTACAATATATCCAGGCTATATGATTATCTAGATTTTATTCCTTGAAGAAAGGAATTTATAAACATATTAAAATTGAGATGATCCAAATATGTACTAAATATCTAATGCTATATGCAAATTACTCTAAAACCTTTTATTTTATTTTATTTTAATTTTTTTTAATGTTTATTTATTATTGAGACAGAGAGAAACAGACCATGAATGGGGAAGGGGCAGAGAGAGAGTGAGACAGAGAACCTGAAACAGACTCCAGGCTCTGAGCTGTCAGCAGAGCCTGACGCGGGGCTTGAACCCACAAATCGTGAGATCATGACCTGAGCTGAAGACAGACACTTAACCCACTGAGCAACCCAGGCGCCCCAAATATTTGTTATTTTACATAATTTCTGAAGTTCAAGGATTTGGAAGCACCTCTGTTGGGTAGTTCTGTGTCAAGGTCTCCCGTGATATTGTAGCAAAGCTGTTAGCCCTGAGTGCAACTATACAAAAGCTCAACAAGGGGTGAGGAACCCCCTGCTAAGCGGAGGTTGTTGGCAATCCTTAGTTCCTCACCTCAGGGTTGCTCGTGACATGGTAGGTAGCATCTCCCAGAAGTGGTAATCCAAGAAAGAGAGAACACCAAAATGGAAGCCACAGTCTTTCATAACCTAATTTGACAAGTGACATTTCACAACTCTGCCACAGCCTATTGGTTATGCAGATCACTCTGCTACAGTGTGGGAGGGGACTGCATATGGATGTGAATATCAAGAAGTGGGGGTCATTGAAAGCCACCTGAAGCCTGGCTGTCACTTGATCTTTACATACTTGTTTGCTTCCTAAATCACATAAATACATTAATAAGTAGAATAGATTAATGAATGTATAAATTTATGAAGATATATTTACCATAAAAAATCCCATTATTTTATGATTTTATTGTTGCTTTTTCCAAAATAGAAGACCACTTTCTATCATTTAACTGTTACTGAAATACATAAAAGGCAAAACTGAAGAGAAAGTTCTAATAAAAGCACACTACTATTATTTAATACATAATGTGTTGTACACATTGCTAATACAAAGACATTAAGAAAACGGACTTTTAGGATACAGGTTTATCTGAACACTCACACAAAACAAAACAAACCCACTCCCAAATAACTACTGCTTTTATTGTCACACTATCTTTTTTTTTCTTTTTCTTTTTTTGCCTAGGTAGGTCACAATTACTTCTTAGGTAGCAAATCCTCTAAAACCCTGTTGACCTTGACCTTCCTTAACCCCAGATTATGGCACTTAACTGCCTCATTTTTGGTTTTGATCATTCTAATCACCATAATCTCTAAATGCTCATTGTCTCTACTTCCAACCACATTGTCATCCAAAGATAGTCCTAAAGAGAAAATTTGGAAACACCTCACCTAAGTAATTCTCTTCATTAATAAATTCACAGTTTCAAGTCAATTTCCTAAACTACAAACCCATATTTTCAAGTGAAAATCTAGAGATCTTCATTTGCACATACTCCAATACACCAAATTCAAGAAGTTTCAAGCAAATCGTTCTTTTCCCAAAATTTGCTCTTCCAGATGACTTTCTTCCTTCAGTAAATTGCATCCTAGTGATGAAGATGATTCACATCAGGAATCTGAGAATAACCCCACTAAGGTTGCCATATAAGATGGTACTGTTTGTGTATGGCACAAAGGTGTCCAGTTGAGATAACAAGTTGGGTTTGAAATCTGGTCTACTCTCTGCTCTCCAAGTTTTATGCCCTGCGTGTCTACGCTCCAACAAGCAGAAGGAAAGGACACCCTACCTTTTTCACAAGGTCATCTCTTGCTTGCCAGTCCAGAGAAGCTGCATCTACTTAGAATAAGCACATGTGAGTGTGCATGTGTGCATTTCAAAATAGCACTGAACTCTGAACTCTCCGATGTAATCTGCCTTTAGACACTATTGATTCTACCTCCTATACAGGTTAAAATAGTGACTACATTTCAACCTCATGGCCTTCTCTTTGGTTCAAGTCCTCAGCATCGCTGGCCATTTCATGCAACAGATTCTTAACTGGTCATGGTTGCCTAGAACATCAGCTATCTAATCCAATCTCCACACTGCTAAGAGACTGATCTTTCTAAAATGCACATCTGACCAAATATCACCAAGAACTTTTCACGAATTGATGCAACAAATCTCTTAAAGTACGTACTATATGCTTACCACTATGTAAATCTAAATCCTCAAGCAGAAATTCAAATTCCACAGCAAGTAAACACAACTCTTCAGATCTTACCCTTACATATATATCTAGCCTTATTTTCTCTGGGGTCCCTCCTCACTCCCTGAGAGCCAATCACCCTAAACTACTAAAGGAGCCATGACATCTCATGCACCCAAGATTTCACATGTGCCACTTTCTCTGTCTGAAATGCCTCCCTACCTACTTTGCTCCAATAATTTTCTTCTGTATTAAAAAACTAACATCAAAAATCATCCCCTCCTTTCTTATTTTTCTGCCCCCATCTTACTTTGTTTCTCCCTTGTCCTCCCATAGCACCCTATATATTCCCAGCTCACAGAGCACTTTTTGCATTGTATCATTAGTACATATTTACTTATTTTTCTTTCTTACTTGGTTGTGAAGTTCCCAAGCATAGGAAAAATATCTTATTAATCCTGTGTCTCCTCGAAGTAAATCAATTTTAACTGAGTGAAATGTCTGTAATTCTCAAAATTTATAAGTTTCCATCATATGTATCTGTTCTTAGTATGTTAGCAATTCTAGTTTTTCTGTTGCCTTCCATATTGAATGACCAGAAAAGATTATAAATTAATTAGCACAGGATAAAAATAATATTCACTTACTTTTAATTACCCCTTTACCAGAATGCAGGTAATCATTTCAATTAATGACAATGCCACTTTATTCTTATGATATTTTCTTGCTGGCTATAAGTTTAATTTTTTCCAAAAACTTAACATCTTTCATATGTTTCTGGTATGTAGAATTAAAAGGTAGAAGTAACTTCTATTATGGAAATAACATCTAAATGAATTTTGCTATCTGAAGAATTTGTGTACAGAGCACTATGTACTTAGGTCTGGAAATAAACAGTTATGTGTTAACCCAAACCCTTATGTCTGATTTATTCCATGACGATTCCTTCTAATGCATAGCTTGGATCCTATTAGCGAATATAATGAGAGCTTTACTCCTTAAACTTTCTCTAGAACTTGGTTTCATTCATGTATGATTCTACCAATTCAAACCACCATTTGCATGGGACTCCTTTGAATTATAAAAAGCACTTTCAGAATATCTAATTTGAGGTCCAAAACAACTCTATGATTAAGTAGCACAGATGTTATCATGTCAAATTCATATATCCTAAACTTAATATTATAAGCACTTGGGAATTGATGTCTTTGTTATTAGAATAAGCTCCTTTTTCTGTTTCTCTCTCCTTTGTATCTTCTTGACACAGGGGCAGGCATCTCTCAGTGTTCTCCAGCCTAGTTGCTAAAGTTCACATTTACATTTGTAATGGGAACATTTCTGAACCTCTGCTGGCTCTTCACAGGTTGTTTATTGCATGCTGGTGACACAACCATTATCTTTTCATTCTGATCTTCCTTGTCAATGGAACATCTGAAGTGCAGGATAGAGGATTAGCAGTGCCCTGACTTAATCAGTTTATAAAAATCTCCAGAGAAAGCCACCCTCCCTTTCATACATCACAGATGTTTTGTTTTCACTTGATTAGGCAATTGATTTGGCCCCTAGTGCCTCAAAAAACGAAAGACGCTCTTACCATTTATTTTTACCCTAAAGGATGGCAAGGGAATGGAACAGGTCTATCTAGTACAGCTGGATACAGAATAAAGCATTCCAGGAAGCTGCCATGCGTTGACTTTACCAGCTGGAAAAGGGGACAGAACAAGGCGTCTGCAGACATTTTATTCTTTTCATCCACAACCTGCTAAAGTGTGGTCGAGTGCACTGTGATTCACAACACAGCAGGATCTTCTCTACTGTAATTCATGTTTTATATATAGCAGCTGTACATTGGGAAGATTACTAGGAAACCATTTGGATAAAAGTCGAGTTCAAGTTGTTTGCACAGGTGAATGAGCAGTGCAGCTGGGGTTCAGGACTCTTCTCCCCTTCCAGCCCATTACCAAATGAACCTATTAAAGGTTCGTTTAAAGGAGTAGAGGTGGGACAATGAGTCTAAGTGATGTCTGCAGTGATTTAGTCCCAGAAGTGTTATCAACTGCTCTCCTGTCTGAAATCTGTATTTCATCCAATGGAATCTCTGCTATAACTCTTCTGTTTGTGGCTGTACAGCTATTAAGATAATACTTTGTAAATTTACTTGTTACACTAACTGATTTATTACCATGCATTTTCTTCAAGCATATTTCTTAGCCCAAATAGTTGAAGATTTAATTTTAATATAACATTATCTAAAAGTGCTACTCCTTTATAGAAGTGCTAACCTTTATAGGTTACTACAAGCAAACAATAATAATAATACTGATTATTTAATTCAATGCAAAAGCTACTGCAGGCATTTAGCTTACTAGAACTATTTGCTATTTGACATTTCACCTGATTAAACATTTTACCTGATTTTTTGGGGAGTGAATGTGTTTTGACTTAAATTATCACTTTGGTCCAATATATCATTACAAGAATAAGAACCTATTTTTAGTGATCAAAAGTTATTAGAAATAGTATACTGTGTGCTTATTTGTTAGAGTAATAGACTGTTGTAAGTTTAACTGAAATAACATTTCCACAACTTAAATTAAGCATTTCATGAATGAGAGATTCTTATTTTTTATCTGTTTACTATTTGAACATTTGTATGTTAAGGAATAGGGTCATTTGCCATCGTGTTGTGGCATGGAATATGACTCTCCATGATGGGGTGGGACTTGGTGGTGTGTTAGCTCAGTCCCTCTTCATTCACAGAACACAGTCCATGACAGCTAAATTGTAATCACAGCATCAGGTATGAATTTGTAAAAGGACAACCACCTCAGAGCCTATGCTTGTTGTTCAAAAAAAAAAAAATAAAAAGGTAATCAGAGCGGAGTTGTGAAGAGACTGAAATATAATCAACAACACATCTCCCATTTATAGGCTTCTGAAATACAGCATGAGAGCAAATTATTTTTATAAGACTTCTAAAAGCATTTATTTGATATTGGTCTTTAGTAGGAATTCAGCATTTCTGTATGCCTTCTAGGTGAAACATGAACATTTAACAAGTAGGTGAAAGCTGAGGTATTCTCAAAATGTGAATGAGGCATTTAAGTTGATGTTTATGATCAATAATGGACACACAGATCACCATGGAAATGAATAATCCTCTCAATCCTTCTTAGAATACACTTTCAAAGCCAAAATGTAATCGCTGCATAATGAGAGTTCTACATGCCCTCTGATAATAAAAGTACATGGACTAGTATGAGTGATTCTAAGGAGCATCCCTTGAACTACTCTTTACAGATAATTAGGTTCATGAGATTAAGAATGTACTCTGAAGATTAGCCAGGAGACCTGACCGGAGAATACTGGAACACACAAAAAGCCCTTTCAGGCCATATGGTGGCCGAGAGCTGTGGGGCCTCCAGGGAGCCTTGTCAGACTTTGGCACAATCTGTCGCCAGGCCCCACAGGTGAAAGCTGATTCCAGAGGAGTTCAGCACCGGAAGTCTCCTGGAAGACGTTATCAGGATTGCAAGGACACAACCACCTCCCTGCTGCATTGCTGACTGAAATATTTCTCTTCCCATTTGTGTTTATCATTCCACAAATCTAGTGCTCTCTTAACCTAAAATCATCAATGACATCAATGCTAAGAACACCCATTCTAAACTCAGTGAATTTCAAATTAGCCCTGTGATACCATGGAGGATACTGCAAGTCCATAACATTTTATATTTACATCTATTTACACATCTTGTCCTTTATATATCCTAAATATTTTAAAAGCTATGTTGTATAGCTATAAATGAAAAATCCCTTAATAATTGATCTCTTGTCACTAGTATTATACTCTTTGCTGTTGGCTTTGCTTCTGAAAAAGAAGCAAAATCTTGTCAGTCCAAACGCCTAAATTTCTAGGATTTGAAAAAGAGGGAAGTCAGCAGCAAAAACAATAGTCCATATATAGCATTGGCAATGGTTTTTTACCATGTAGTAATGTCTAAACTGTCTTATCACCATCAGTTTAATAAAGTATGATTCTCTAATTTTTATTTTAAAACTAAAATTGGAAAAACCTGCTCTTAAAGAACAGCCATCTAAATTGAGTAAATTAGGAATATTAACAGAAATGAACTTTAGAAGTGGGTTCATATGTTTCTAAGTGGGTGAAGCCCACAGCTACTTACCGTTCTGTTAGTGTTTCTTTAAATAATGTCTATCTTAATACATATGCATTATGAAAATCAAGAAATAATTCCTATTTACTAATCATACTTAAATTGTGAAGACTAAAAAATTGCTATTATTTAAAAAATTAATATTATGCCATGGGTTATTTTTGTTGTCCAGTTTTTTAAGGTGGTGCCTTTATATCATACCTTCCGATAGATAGTCAACAAACAGAATGCTTAGTTATTTTAATCAATGAGACCTCTCTATTTTTAATCAAAAACACAACTATCGTTTGTATGCATCTATCCATTCATCCATATGTTTTATTCATATATCTACTGTCTCAGTAAAAAAATACTTTCTTTCAACAGTCCTTATAGATCCTTTTCTTCTCATTTTTTAAACTGCAGAAATATAAGAGAGGGCGCCTTCTCGCTGGCTTATGTTGTCATTCACACATAATCATGGATGAATGTGGCAGTGGAGATGCCACCATCTAAATATGTTACAAAGAATTTAGAATTTGTAAGTCAAGACTTAAAGTCAAATCTTGGTTTGCAACTGTGCATATTTTACTAATTTAGGCCCCATCAGAATTCCAGGACCTCTGGTAAGTGAGAGGCTGGGTATTCTGGGAGAAGACCTGGCATGATCAAGGCAGTATTAGAGGGCACTTGGGGCAACAGACTGGAACACACTGCACGGCAGTCACCTGAGTGTCAATATTCTAGCAAATCACAGCATAATATCTCCTGCAGGGTTTCTTGGCAAACAGAATCTGAGACTGAGATTAATGTGCAAGATATGTATTGGAAGTGCCCACAAGAGCAATATCTATTAAAAAGTGAATATAACAGGATTGGACAAAGGGATGAGTTAAACTGTAAAGCAGTTCCAAAGAAAAAAGGTATTGATAGACCCCACAGCAAGCTTTGGAGCTGGGAGGCCTTTTGCAATTGCCCACAACTGAGGCAAGGAGGCCCAGCTCTTAAACCCCACATTGTCCATTTACTGGATACACGCTGCTCTGGGAAAAGAAGTCTAATCATGGAAGGTGGCACCCTTCAACCAATGGTAACTCTCAGAAGCGGATTTAGGGGAGACCCAACAACTGCCAACACTTCCACTGACTGCGATTATGACTATTCAGTCTAGAAGGAGGGGTTTGGGCAACAAACTATGACATTTATTGCATTGCACTAATGTTTACCTGTGAGATATCAGCTCTATCCCTGCCCTGTTCCCCACCCCCATTACACTTATCTCTTATCATCTAACACAGTATATATTTTATTCATACATTTTGTTTATCCTATGTCTCCTTGCTTAGACTGGATTCCCCAGACAGAACATGAGGCGAAAGGTTATGTGCTTTCTTGAAGAGTGCAATGCCAAGCGATGAGAGCCAGGTTAAAGGGAAAACAGGCTGAGAACCAAGAGGCAACATCAGATGAGCTGGCAGACCAGCAACCACCTGGCATCAAGCAAACTCTCTACCTCTTGAGACCGTCTTGCAGAAGACCGTGTAAACAGGTGACTCTCAGATCACCCATGCAGGAAAAAAAAAAAAAAGAGGAGATTTTCTCTGCTGGCTTTCTTCTCCCATTGATCAAAGGTTCATCACAGAATATTAATTCCTCTAAACTACTGGGTTGAAGACGCATACGTACATATGAGCTTGTGCTTGGAATGCCACTTGTGGCATTTTATTCAAAGGTATTTTCAAATGCAAGCAAAAAATAAAAGTAATGTACATAGAAAGCTATTTACTTAAGCTTTGCTTATAATTGCAAAGATCAGAAATGACCCAATTGTCCATTAACTGAAGTAGATTAAATAAACCACATTAAGGCCATATTATGGACTACTGTGTATCCATTAAAAGGAGTGATACTATCTTTATATGCTATATAAAATAAGTTTCAAGATCTATCATTAAGTGAAAAGGGAAAAAAAATAACAACCAAGAAAAATATATATAAACCTAAGAAAAATGTGTTTTCTTGATACCTAAAGAGCTAAAGTTCCAAATATCTTGTCCTATTGAGATGTATTCATTCTGACCTTTGTTAAAAACTAATCCACACAGAGAAAAAGGCAATCTTAAGAAACATGAATATAGCCTGAAATTTCCTAGGCAGAGTGAAAGGAGAGGCAGAATATAAGGCATTCAGGTTGTACTGTGAAGCCAGGTGTAGGCACTGTGGCTCTTGCGTCAATCACGGATAAATGCTAGAACTTTCTTTTATTATTCTGGTTCTAGATAATGTGTGGCTTTCAGGGTATCCATGGAATTTCAACCTCAAGTCTCTTCTTCAGACATCCCAATATTTTTGTGAATTATTTGTACCTTTTAGTAAGGATCTTTGTCTTTAAGCTACCTAGCTAGATTCTATTTTTTGTACCTAGTCATGCTGCATATGAAATTTGCCATCAGGTTTGTATGAAAATGTATTTTTAACACATTCATAAATACATTTTATTGTACATACATAAATAATCCCTTGAGAATACACAAGAACTAATAACATCGGTTGAGTTTAGGGAGGGAAATTGGAAATATTAAAGGCAGGGATAAGAATGAGATAATTTCATAATATTATTCTTTTTTTTTTAATGTTTTATTTATTTTGATACAAAGAGAGACAGAGCATGAGAGGGGGAGGGGCAGAGAGAGAGAAGGAAACACAGAACCGGAAGCAGGCTCCAGCCTCTGAGCCAGCCATCAGCACAGAGCCCGATGCGGGGCTCGAACCCACGAACGTGAGATCTGACCTGAGCCAAAGTCGGAGGCTTAACCAACTGAGCCACCCAGGCGCCCCTATTCTTTTTAAAATTTTAAACCATATGAAAATATTATTTTTTAAAAATAATCATCAGGGCATATTCTACAGATATAGAAGGGACATAAATATCTACTTCTCAAAAACCTTTGGTTGTAGAACTAATACTTTCAGTCAGTAGTGTTTATTGTATTCTTACTACATGCCAGAGACATGTGCAAGAAACAGAACATGCAGGTCAGTTTCCTGATTATATTCAGACAGACAAAATTGTAGACAAGAGGATGAACACAAGAGTTACATGACCATCCTTCATGTCATTTTCACAGAAGAGCAAGATTATTATCATTATATTGATTAGGTTAATCATTACTATTCACCACCAAAATCATACATATGATTAATCTTTTATATATTATCTCTATGTATACTGCATTTAAGACAATAAACTTATATATACTATAATAGTATGATGACGTATATACAATAAAATAATGTTATATATATTACACTTTTCTAATAAGAAATATCTTAATTATTTGAAAGGGCTAATAAAGCTTCCAAATATGTTACATTTGTAAGTAAAAATAAAATTTTATATATTCTTGGTCAATTAAATATCTGAAGAAATATTTTGGTGGATTTTTCCTCCTTTTAAATGGTGGCTAGTAGATGACTTCCTGGTCACTAACCAGCCAAATGACAGTCATAATTTTAAGTCAAATTTTCTCATCATCTAGGAAGAAGAGTATCCTAGCCCTTTCAAAAATTATAAATGTGTTTGTTAATTAACCAAAGTGTAAAAGATAATCATGGAAAACACATTAAATCATTTGAAGATAGTACATTAAAAAATGCCCCCTGAGAAGATGTTCTCTTTAAGCTGACTCTAGTTGACTAATCAAAACTGAAAGCCTTTATTTCCCCCTGCTTGGAGCTAGAAGCTGAGTAAACATCAGGTTTCTCACATATTACATAAATGTAGAAAATAATGACATGCTAATCGTAATGATCCTGAAACTGAATATGTTCAAATATATAAATGATTCTTGTGTAGACCTTGGAGTAATCACATATAGTAAAAGGAGGGAAGATCATGTGGGTATTGAGACTGGACTCCAAACTCTTTGGAGTAGGTAGCAGTTGGTCCACTTATTAGCTCTGTGGTTTTAATTTTTTAATGTTTATTCATTTTTGAGAGACAGAGAGAGATAGAGCATGAGCAGGGGAGGGGCAAAGAGACAGAGAAGGACACATAGAACCGAATCAGGCTCCAGGCTCCATCAGCACAGAGCCTGACATAGGGCTCGAACTCAGGAATCAAGAGATCATGACCTGAGCTGAAGTCAGATGCTTAACCGGCTAAGTCACCCAAGCACCCCTTAGCTCTGTGGTTTTTAGCAAGTTAACCTCTCTACATCTTATTTTTTTTCACTTCTAACATGAGGATGATAATAGTACCTGCCATGGAAGTTTGCGTTAGGATTATGAAGAATAATTCATATAAAGGACTTCCCCTAGTTCCTTTTAATAGACATTGATAGATTAGCTATTTCAAAAATAATTAATAATAGAGAAATCTCCTTTTTAAATTGTGTCTGACTAAACATTAGTTCCTCCCTAATTTCCAGAACACACTCAAGAAGGGATATAAAAGTTTCAACTACCTAAAACTTCGGGGGAAAAAACTCCCAACATTGTGTTTAAATACCATGTAGAGGAATGAGATAAGGCCTAGAGTTCTGATGAGGTGGAAAAGAGACAACTGCAAAAAGGCACAAATTTGAAAGGGCTGAAAGCTCAGTGGAAAGATATGTTACAAAACTCTACTGGGAGTCCACTAAAATATAAGTAGTTTTTAAAAAATGACTGCATCTTTTTAATGATATTGCATACTAAAATTAGAACTTTTTAGAAATAATATATCTTTGATACAAAAATATCAAAATAAATGTTTTCTTTTTCTTTTTATACTGCTTTATTTTAAAAGCTTTCATAATATGATTGAATTTTTATAAAATTATTTTTGCTCACTATATATCACATTTTATTATCCCATTGGTCTTCACTTTGTATAATGCATGGATGTGAGGGGAACAGGTATTTATTACTGTTATTATTATCAATATATGAATATATTCATATACATGAGGAGACCTAATGTTAAAATTCACTATCCTGTGTGACTAATGTGAATTCGATTAATTGTTATATTCTTTTATTTTTGTGTATTATTAAATTTTTATAAATACATGTCCTTCAATAAAACAGAAGAAACAAAAAACAAAAATAAAAAAGCTCAAATTTGAAAATAATTGCCTAATTCAGAAAGAAAACTAAAACAAAGAAGAAGAAAGTTTAGGCATATAAGTAATTTAATTCAACAAAGAGGGAAAACAAACTTGAATATCATGCAATATCATGCACAGTACTGTGCAAAGAAATTAAGTGGAGTGTGTGTAGCTCAGAAAACAAGAGCTGCCATAGCAACAGTTACGGGAGTAGGAGGGCAGGGATCTTTCTGTATTAGAACACTGAAGCTTGTGCAATTTAATAAGAGATGGGGTTAATACAGAAGACATCTGCAGGGGCTTGCAACAGCCTAGGAAAATGAAGCAGAGCAGAAAACTAGTCTAGTGACAAAATGATGGCCATCTCTCTAGTATGGTTGATTGGAGATGTAAGGGAAGAAATAGCTATGTATACGCACTGTCTTTACATTTTTTTAATGTTTATTTTATTTTAAAGAGAGAGAGAAGCAGAGAGAGGAAGACAGAATCTGAAGCAGGCTCCAGGTTCTGAGCTGTCAGCACAGAGACCTACATGGGACTTAACCTCACAAACTGTGAGATCATGACCTGAGCTAAGTTGGCGCTTAACCAACTGAGCCACCCAGTTGCCCCTATAGGCACTATTTTTAACTCTCAGTCACCCTGATAAGCTGGTTAGGGCACTGGTGTTCTGGTCAAAGAAAGCTTCAATATTAATATCTTGGAAATGTTCTGGCCAATAAAGAATTAAAATTTCACAACAAGATTAAAAAATCCAATCCCCATACAGATACTATATTAGATTATGTTTTCATGGACTCCAGCATAAATATAAATAGGGAATATTGTAGTGGTATGTTGAATACTATTGTTCTTGTTTTAATATTAATATTATAATAAAGGATATGAAAAAGCAAACTGACAAAATGTAACACTTGGCTAAGCTCTCCAAACCCCAGTTTTCATTTCTAGCTCACTGATGAAAATAGTTATAATTTCTCAAGTAAATAGCATATTAGACTGATAAGGAATCAAGGAAAAAGAATCTAACTTATTGATTCAAAGAAGCAAATATTTAGTAGTTTTTTCTCAATCACTATAATACTGTGTTAAGTAAGACTTCATTCTTTTGGATTTAGCTATTGAAGTACTTTACCATTCACAAAATGAATAACCTAATTGATAAATAAATGCCAAGTTCTCAGCATATTTATATACAAGAATATTTAAGAGATATAAACTAATTTTTTAATTATGATTATAATTATGTTTTCGCTTTAACAATTTTTTTGAAAGAGGAAGAGAGCGTGAGTGGGGGAGGTGCAGAGTGAGAGAGGGAGAGTCTTGAGCTGGCTCCACACTCAGCGTAGAGTCCCACACAGGGCTTGACCCATGACCCTGGGACCATGGCCTGAGCTGAAATTAAGAGTCAGATGCTCAACCGACTCATCCAGGTGCCCCCAATTTTTCTGGTTTTAACAGCCAAGTTTTGGAAGGATGTACTGTTGAGGTGGGAAGGAACAAACCTGTTGCTCTGTTGTTCTGCTTCCTCCATAATTAGGACTATAGCGCCTGTTAATTAGACTGTGCACTCTGAAAGTTTTAATTTATGACGATGTTTGAACACACCCCAAACACCATCTCTTTCACAGAAGAGCACATGGCCAAAACTATCAAGTATAAAATGAAATTTTTTGTTCATTGAATATAGTGGAGACAAAGCTGATGGAGTCTGTCTGGGGAAATTTATTGCTATTATAAATGATAAACCACCAATTTGTGGCTGACGACTCATAAGTACAGAACTTATTCAGGTTGGGGGATTTGTTTGTTCATTTCAAGCATGGTTTAGAGTGGAAAATAAACATAAGACATGCCAGTCATGTGTTATTAAATCTGAGAGCATAGGATATAGTAATCATGCATGATAGGAATTATAAACTACAGTTTTATTTGGGGCCATTTCCAAATGAAGCAAAAGGAAAGGGAAAGAAATATTTCATTCATACTGCTTTTAAAAAAGTCCTTTACAGTTTAAAAATACACAATTTCTAGAACTTTGCTTTTATAGGCTTGAGATCTCTTCCCTGACATCAATAACACAGGAGAAGCAGATACTGCTTATGAAAATTCTGACTGCTGTTTAACATATTTAGCATACATTCCCTTTGGTCATTTAAATGGACTAATCCAGAGGACTTTAGGAAGAAGTTAAGTTTCAAAACATGTGGGCCTAGATCATTTAAATGGGTGCCTTCCTGCATTGTCCAGACCTGCGTCCACTCCAAGTGAGATCCCCACACCTTTGAGGCTTTTCATCTTGCTACCTACTCCTGCTCACACTCACATTGATTCTTACCACCAAATTAATTTTAACTTTTTTTAATGATACAGAGGGTCACTTCAAACGTGAAGTAAACATTATTAATTTGCTTGAAGGAATCTGAGCATTTGGTTCCTTCAACCAGCAGAGCATGCAAAAAACCTGCTGGTTCTTCCACATGGATTTCTCTTCACCATTTCAGACCCGCCATGCCCTAATCTAAGCATTTAATTTTCACTGAACATGGGCTTCTCTTTTGGACATCCTATCTTGTTGTTGTTGTTGTGTGTGTGTGTGTCTGTGTGTGTGTTTTATGATATATCATACTACCATCCTCCATTTCACTCAGGCTTACAACTTTTGACAGTATAACAATACATTATTTTAAACAATATAAACTTAGCCTTATCAATAACAGCAATTGAAAAATATAAAAGAAGGAAGACATATTTTACTATTTAACCCTATCAAAATGCTCTATAAAACATGGATTAGTATTATTAATAATAACAACCGTTGTTCTCTGAAGTTAAAACTAAATTCTCACTAACTGCAAAATTCCATAGTGTCTCTATGCAGCGTGAAACTGCATGGAATAAAATGACAGCTCATGATTTAAGAATACCTAATGGATGGAGCGAGCACCTGAGTGGCGCAGTCAGCTGAGTATCTGACTTCAGCTCAGGTCATGATCTCACAGTTCATGAGTTCAAGCCCCATGTCGGGCTCTGTACTGACAGCTCAGAGCCTGGAGCCTGCTTCAGACACTGTGTCTCTTTCTCTCTTTGCCCCTCCGCCACTGATGCTCTGTATCTCAAAAAAAATTTTTTAATGTAAAAAAGAATATCTAAGGGATAAACATGGAATATTGGAGCCTGATAAAGATATGGTTCCGATAGATCAGTCTATTTCCTGCATCCACCCCCATATAAAGAAGAATCAAGCATTAAACTATGAAAAGAATATCATTTTCAATTAAAGATGTATCCATTATTTTGGACTCTGCAGTGTGTCTGTAAGACATGATTTTTTTTTCTTCTCACAGTATACGCACAACCCAAATATGTTTTGTCTGATTCAGCTTTCTTAAAGTGAGATAATATTTCTTAACTACTTGTAGACCATCTGAGTTTGAGACCTCATTATGATAAATTAACATAAGTGGCTCATGGCTTAGGTAACGCAAACATAAAAGTCTATGTGTATATACACATATATATAAATTCATACACACATAGACACACATACAGGCACAGAAACACATACTTACTGAGTAATAAGAGTCTAAATAAAATATTCTACTTCAAACTACATCTCCTAGAAGCCCTCCTGGCACCTCGTATTTCAGTCTTCATAATGGCGTCATGGTTTAGAAACTGATTATAAAGATATGATAATGCAGGAAATTAAGGAACACATGCAGGTACTCTCAGCAGGTCCTCCCTCCAGCAGAACAACCAGCACAGCTGGTCTGCTCAGCCCAAGTGCAGGCACAGCACCGGGTCCCACTTCAAAATCACTCCTCAGCGTATCAGAGATTGCATGTTTCATCTTAGCAAAATAGTCTCTTAAAAAAAATTGTTTCTCTTGAGGTATTGTTTCACCTCTATGCTGGAATATGGAAAGGCCTTACAAGAAATTGATTGCATTGTATTGTTTCATGAAATTAAGCACCACGCTGAAATTTTCAAGTAATTGTTTTAAATTCAAGATGATTACTTGGTAAATCCAGGCTTGTCACAGTCTTTCCTAGTTTATCAATTTTATTTTTTGCAAAGTGGACACACAAAAAATTATTTTATTAGCAATATCTGACAAAAAATATTAGATGTACATGACAGGTTATTTCTGTACTTTTCTGATTTTTATTCTATTAGCTTCAAAAATAATTTTAGCATCCTTTTTATGTTGTATTCTTAAATACTTTGACCAAAAAAAACCTTTGCCCACTGGGAAATTAAGTCATCAGATAACTGTTAGGGCAACATTTAACTCTGATTTTTTTTAACTTTTGGAATCTTAAGGTTATATAAGGCTGCTGCTGTTCCTATAAGTATTTCAAGATCTTAAAATCTGGGGATATGTCTTTGTTCTTTCTTACCACTGTTCAGATTTATTCATACTGAGGTAAAGACAGTCATGCTGAAAAACAACTTAGTTTTAAAACATGTCTACTTCTTAAGTATGATACTGTGCATTTGCATTTTAGGTAATCTTTCCAGTTATCAGTTTCTGTGAAATGAACATAGTAATACCTCAAAGGCTTCTACTGAATATAAGTGAAATAAGCATGTAAAGAATTTTAGCGCATTGTCTAAAATCTGAGAGTAATGACTAACATTTATGGAACATATAATGTGTCATTCATAATTAACAATTGTAGCATATGCCTGGGATGAATCCTGTCACATAACTCTGGCTCTCTAATTTCAGCTCAGCTCTGTTTGACAGTTTCATGCATAATGCCAGGCCCCTATCAGATTGCCAGTGGTGTTTCTGCTTTAAGCTACAAGGCATTTTCTGAAGTCAAGGAAGACAGATGGTCATCCATGAACAGGTACACCCCAGAAGTGAGAAAAATTACCACCTCCAGGTAACTTTCAAAAAGCTGGGTATAGAAGTTGGTGGATTGATTCTCAAGCCTCCCCTTCCTCTGATTGGACAGGTCTAATGCACCCCTCTGAAGGTTCCCCATGGTCTTGAACCCTCAGTGGTAACCAGCCCATTAATTCACCTTCCACTGCTTTTCTCCCTCCCTCCTCTCTCCTTCATCACTCCTGGTTTCCTATGATGACCTCTCAAATAAGCAACTGTACGTATCCCTGTTTTAGAGTCTGCTTTCCAAGGAACTCGACCTAAGACAAGCTCTTAGTGTGTGTCAGGTATTGTGATAAAAACTTTTATGATTGACTCACTTAATCCTCACAATAAACCTATAATGTAGCTACTATTATGAGTTTCATTTTCCACATAAGAAAACCTAAGCTTAGGTAAATTGCCTAAGGTCTCAAAGCTAGTAAGTCACAGAGCTGAGACTCAAATCCAGTATATCAAGGCAGCCCAAAATGTTAAGCCACTATACTTCCTGCACTGAGTGCTTGATATATATCAGAATTTGTTGGTGGCTTTTTAATAGTTAAGATTTCCAAGTACCAAACAAGACCTACTATATTAGAAACTCTGGCTGAGATTTAGAGTTTTTATCATATTTTTAATTTATTTCTTTGTTTCTTTTTTTTTTTAGATTTAGAGTTTTGAACAAGTTCCTCAGAATATTCTTAAGTACACTAAGGATCCATAGACCAAATCAACTAAGTTATTATTATTTTGAATTTTTTAATGTTTATTTATATTTGAGAGAGAGAGAGTCAGGCATAGCGTGAGTGGGGAAGGGGCAGAGAGAGAGGGAGACAAAGAATCCGAAGCAGGATACAGGCTCTGAACTGTCAGCAAGAGTCCAATGCAGGGCTTGAACTCATGAACTGTGAGATCATGACCTGAGCTGAAGTCAGAGGCTTAATGGACTGAGCCACCCAAGTGTCCCTAGTAAGTTATTATTTTCAAGGCATAGGTGAATATTCATAACTTTAACCAGAAATGGCAATCAGCAACTTTATCTATCATTTAATATATTAAATACATACCTACATTAAAAATTTGCCTAAAGAAGCTATTCATTGTCTCAAATTTAAACCATAAGATGGGAAAAAGGAAAGACAATGGCCTCATCACTGATTAAAGCAGCACAAAGTGACTGTGTGAGGAGAAGGAAAATGTTGGTTAATCAGAGGCATCCTGGCACAACTTGAAATCACCATGGGCTTCCAGAGAGAGAAGATAATATGAAATGCTTTTAAAAGCAGACATGATTTGCAGCAATGTGGCTGGAGCTAAGCAAACTATTCAGACAGAGAAAGACAAATACCATATGATTTCACTGATATATGGGATTTAAGAAATAAAAAGGATGAATATAGGGGAAGGGGAAAAAAGATAAGTAAGCAAACCATGAGTGACTCTAAACTATAGAGAACAAACTGAGGGTTTCTGGAAGGGAGTTAGGTGGGGGGATGAGCTAAATGGACGATGAGTATTAAGGAAGGCATTGCGCTGAGCACCGGCACTGGGTGTTATATGTATGTGATGAATCACCAAATTCTGCTCCTGCAACCAATATTACATTATATATTAGCTAACTAGAATTTAAGTAAAAATTTGAAAATAAATATAAATATATAAATAGATAGTAGGTATGGTTAACAGAGTAGCATAGTACAGTGTAGCATAGAAAATGCCCTGATAATAATCCCACTTTATTGCTTAAAGATTTTCAATAAATGTGGTTTAACAATTAGGTTCTGCAATAAATACTGCTCACTGATTTTTAGCTATTGGAATTGCTTTAAAAATTCCTTTATACTACTTGTATCTGCCACCTTTCTTTTATGGTAGGGATCAGCAATTCAATTTCTCTTGGTTACACTGAATGTTGAACAGTTTACAGGTATGTTGTAAATGTAACCTGAGTCCTCCTCCACTTTTGATTAAATTTCTGGTAATTAAGATAGTGTATGCTAAGCCCTAAACAAACACTACCTCATTTAATCTTGAAAATATTTCCGTGAGGTCAACAATTCTATGTAGACCATATAGATGGAGGAATTATAAGTAACTCATCTCAGTTTACAGAGTAAACGTGTAATGGCAAAGCCAAAATTTAAATTCAGCTTTTTCTGACTTGTCTTCTGCCAAACCAAATCAGCAATTTTTAGTTGCTATTATGAAGCAAAATTTGGCATTTAATCTTTCTAGAAGTACTCTCTCTTCCCTTGGCTGTCATGATTATACCTTTTATGGTTTCCCTTACCCTATTGGCTTCTGATTTATAGCTTGTTTTGAAAACTCCCTCTCAGTCTTCTTGTCTCACCCTACATTCTCTCCCTGGACAATCCCAGCTATGCCATCAAAATCTCTTACTTTTCTAGAGGATGATGATAAATAGCATTTATGTCTCTGAATCTGACCTGTTCTCTAATTTCCAGACAAATAAATATTCAGAGGCTTACCTAACATTTCCTTTTACATATCCCAATGACAGCTCAAATTCAGTCTGTGGAAACTAAACTTAGGATTCACATATAAAGATAATTATCTTCTACCTCATCTTGCCTCTGTGTATGTCACTACTACCATCTATTCAGTTATACCACCCAGAAGATTAGCAGTCACTCCTTACATGTTTCTCTTTCAACCCATATTCATTGGTTCTAACTCTTCACTCTCCCTTAAAACTATGTCATTATTTTCAGATCCAAGACAATTCTTTAGCCCCAGCTACCACTATTTGTCTTATAAAAAGTGCCCAGGACATCTAATTGGTCAATGATATCAACAATGACCTATTCATTAGGCTCTCTACATTGCAGCCACAATGGTCTGTTCAAAAGACAAGTTTTTACCAATGGTGGCAAGATTTTCCAACATGCCAAAAACTTCTTGATGAAGATGGAAACAAAACTAAGTAAAATCTTCCCATTTGCCTCAGAGTTATATCCTTGAAAATTTTGATATGTATTGAAACCATGTAAAATCTACTTTATATTGATAGATTCTAGATATATTAAATATATATTCATATATATTTTGTTACACACCACACATATATGAGTGTTGCATACATGTGTGTGTGCATATGCATGCCTATATAACCTGCGGAGTACCCAGCAGAATATTCAATAGTTGTGAGGCTTCAGGACAATACTACTAAGGAAAGACTATGTCTTAGATTGTCATCTCCCCAAAGCTGACAATGAGACAAGAACTTGGGTAGAGGGAAAGATGAAAAGGGAATTATGGAGGAATTAATGTGTATGCTACCTCTGTGAGTAAATCGGGGCCAGCTCCCATGAGAAACCAGGTGGCATATGCTTCAGAATTCTACACCTAAACCAAGGATAAGAACACTGATGCATTTACCCATTGCTTCCTTTGACCCACTTCGGTCTTTACTCCTCACTTCCAGATTGTCCGTGCTCGTGACTAAGCTCTTGTGATGCTAGAGAAGTCTTACCAAGAGGAGAAGAGATATGAAGATCTCTCTCTCTCTCTCTCTCTCTCCCTCTCAAAAACAAACAGTAAAAAAAAACTTACATAAAACTTTTTACTTTGTGCCAAAAAGCTAATTTCAGAAGCAAAATGTGAGTTACACAGTGGATTTTTTAAAAAATAAATCAACTAGGAAATAGCTGAAAATATATAAACCCTTCTAATCTAAAGGCTACATATAAGCATGGAATTGATGCATTTGAAATGTTAGCATAGATCCAGGCAGCACTTGATGTGATGCTCATCAACTCAACCTTCAATGCATAATAATTAATGTGATTTTCCAGACTATTTTACTGCTAGGCTCTCATAGAGGAAGAAATGTTTTTTTGACTTCCCTATAAAACATAAGACCCAAAGCTTCTCAGGTTTTGCTGCTTGGTGAAGAAAACTAAAACTCGTTGAAGCCAATGAGTTTATTTTTTGTCTTTTAAACCATAGCATAAGTAAACAGATCCTGGTAGCCTGTGAGGCAACAGAGCTCCTTGAGTTTAGGGCTGTGCTTTCTTTAAATGGGTGTTACCTCCAATACCTGAACTCAACAATGTCTTTTGGCCACGGTGGCTGTGGCAGATTTCCAGTTGTGACTAATCTTTACTTGCTAGAACCTTAAACAGTTACAAATGTGCCATATGTGTATGTTTTAATTATGGTAATCACCATGCCCTGACACTCACTCACAGAAGGCATTCTATATTCACAGGCAGCACTTGACATGTCAGAACAGCATGCCCTTACTTGGCTACTTTCTTAATAGCACATTTGCTTCTGTCACAGACTCGGTGTCCTGTGCCCATGTGGTCTGACTAATATTACTGGTCCTGCAATTATTTTGTCACTGTGATGGCTGAAGTGTGATCTATGAAAGGCAGTGTTTTTGTTTTTGGGTTTTTTTCCTCCTTGTTCATATTGATGGTTCTGTCTGGAAGAATCTACAATACTAGTGGCAGATATTCTAATTTTTATGTATATTGTGCCAAATTTCAAGAGGAAAATTGTAGATGATGCACAAGCAAAATAGAACTTGCTATAGGAAACATTACAGATAGCAGCTATGCACTTTCTTGTTATCTAAAAAGAAAGAGGGGGAAAAAAGAAAAAGATAGAAGCAATTAACATTTTAAAGGTAATATTTAAGTAAATTAGCAACAAGGTTAATATTTATCAACTGTATTCAGAAAACACAAAAATGTAGACAATTAGTCATGCTAAAATGAGACAGAAAGGAATTCTTTCCCTTTTAACTTTTCTTAAAGCTACTAAGTTGGTTTGTTATACCTAAGATGTGTACAAATTTCCATGTCTTTAGAATGAAATTATTCATCCATGGAGTAACTTCAGAAGTAATTTTTTTCAATACAAGAAATCAACCATCAAGGTACATAATAAAATGAATCTGGAAATATGTTAATCCCCTACTTATTCAACTGTACTAGAGATTTAATACTGATATTGCTGGGAGCTGAATAGGAGCCAAACTAATTCCACAAAAGTGCTCTATCTGCATATTAACTACTGAAAATGCACAGAGACACAATCCTATTTATGCTACTCTACAGCATCTTATGTGATTTAGTTTTGCAATCTATTCAGCTTTTTAAAAGTGTTGCTATGCCCCAGCCTCCCACTTACCTGGAGACAAATGCTCCATTCAGTCAAATTTTAGGACATCCTACATTTTACATTCTGCAAATGTAAATATTTATAGACATGAGAATTCATTTTGTTTCATGGTCTTATACATTCCTTTTATTCTAATGTTTAATATGGTGTGCACTGGATCATGAATTTTCTTGAGAAAACAACTTGCCTCCTTAATTCAGTCAAGTATGGCAAAGTTATCTTTATGACATAGAGAGCATTCAGTAGTCTTCTTGAGTATAAAGCACAAATTTGAGATTATAGTATTAAGGTTGACACACATCAAATTTTAATCAGCAGGGAATAAGAGATAAATTATTTTTCTATTTTCATAACTTTTGAGTTGAGTTATAATGTTCTATAGAAGGTAACTTTAATTTATTTATAATTTCCAGAAATGCCCTTAAAACTCTCAACTTATTTTTTAAAATGTTCAAATCATTTACTTTGTAAATTAAGCAGCAAATTTTTAATTGAAAAATGCCTTCACAAAGAGATCCATAAGAAGATTACTTTAATTCAATGATTCTCAATTGAGGTTTTAGAGGAAACATGAAAAAATATCCCCAGAATGACAAATAATATACTACAGAAGAACGAGGTCATGCTAGGGTATACCAAACATTATAAAGTATTAAATATAGAGAACTATACAGCTAAAGAGCTAATTGCTAGATATATCTATCTATCTATCTATCTATCTATCTATCTATCTATCTATCTATCTAGAGAGAGAGAGAGACAGACAGACAGACAGAGAGACAGAGAGAGAGAAAAAGGGACAGGGATTGATAGAGACAGAGATACAGATAGAGATAGAGATAGAGATAGAGATAGAGATAGAGATAGAGATAGAGATAGAGATAGAGATAGAAAGAGTTTCCATAATACCACAACAAAAAGATAAACTTGATGCAATCCTGGATGAAAGGAATGCCATATAAAACGTTTAGGGGACACATCCTAACAGCACATAGTCAAAAAGATGGGAAAATTCATGCAATTCATACATATTATAAGAAGGGATCCATTTTAAACAATACTGAAACTTTTTCTATGATACATTTTAGGTGTACCTGTGAAAAAGCCATTTGATTTATGAGAATTACCTACACACACTGTGTTTAAGTATTTCATTTAGCTATTCACTAAGGAAAGTGCAACAATGTACTGGAATCTCTTGGAATTAGAAAGAAAAATAAAAAAGACAACCCATCCACCTGGGCCCTCTACACATTTTCTCAGTTACAAGAAATTTGTCACAACACCTCTTAGCCACAAGCACTGCTCCTTAAAATTTGCTAGTTTTTTTTTCCTTTCCTCCAAAGAATAACTAAGAAAGGGAACTGATCTTGACTAGAACCAAGGAAAAGGCTAAACAACCCCTTGTTGTTATACTTTTTAACCAATAAAGTCTTTATTTATTTATTTATTTAGAGAGAGTGTGTGGGAGGGGCAGAAAGAGAGAGAGGGAGAAAGAATCTCAAACAGGCTCTGCACTGTCAGCACAGAGCCAGATACAGGATGAACACACAAACCATGAGATCATGACCTGAGCCGAAACCAAAAGTTGGACCCTTAGCCGACTGAGTCACCCAAGTGACCCTAACCAATAAATTTTTGACTATTCTCCTTCATACTTCAGGCAATGGGGCTGCCAATCAGCACCTTACTTTTCATCCAAGAAAGAAATACTAACAAGAAGTTACATCCCCAACACTTAGAACTCTATAGAGTACTTGTATTTATACATTCATATTACTGCTCCTTGACAAGGGGGCTAAAAGCTGACTTAATAGTATTAAGTCTGAATATGAGATAAACGAGAAGGAAGTTTCTGGAAATATGAGCATTTCTCTCCTCCCACAATTTCCCCAAAACACTACAGTACAAGAAACCTTAACACACACTTTGATTTGATGTTTCTTCAAGATATATCAATGGATGCCTAAATATTATTCCTCACTCTTATAATCAGAAAGTGTTTGGTTTTTAAATAATGGTCATTTCTATGATCAGGTAAAATAATAGGACCATGTTTTAAATGCAAATAATAATAATAAAGAGTGAATAAAGCAACATTATACTAAATCAAGACAACTCGAACATCACTGAATAATGGGTATCTGAAAACTAATCTTTAAGGAATCTATGCAGTACTTAGAACCTCTTTATAATAAAGAATATAAGCAATTTTCTTTGCATATTGTCCTTTTATCTCTTTTCATTTATTCATCGTACAATGCATATGTATCAATGTGACTAGGTTACAGCTCTTCCAGGATTGTACATCAGTTTGCTATAATTACATTGTAATATAAATGGCTGAAAGACTTTGCATGAGTCAATCAGTGACCTTGATTTATTTTTCCAGGTCATGGAGATCTATCTTTGAACCTCATCAAAAATTCCAACTTAATAGCAGGTGTCAGCATTTAATATTCCTCTGGTTGTCACGATCAGATCTGTCAGAAAACAAGCCTACAAATAATAAAGTAAAGTTGGTAAAAAAAATTTTACCTTTGCATCTTTAAATTACTTTATAAATTATTATTAAAAAATAAAATGCAGCTTTTATGACATCAAATAGAGAAGGAAGAGAAAATATTTAAATACACCCTTATACTCTCTATATTCCTTTGGAAGCAGCAGATTGAGAGAATGATCTTTTGTGAATTTGGAAGACAGTAAGCAAAGCTTCCATACTCCTGGTTACCTTTCTAAGAATGGCATAGCACTCAAAAATGCATCTGTTCAAGAATGTTACAACCCCTCTTAGTGTTAGAGCAAGCCTTTCAAATGTTGTTACATTAAAAGCTGGATAGTACATTCAAGTACTGTCACATTAGAGAAATCCTAGCCTGCTGGCCACCTTTTTGGTAAAAAGCATGTGATCAAATTTGAGTCCAGGTTGGTAGTGTCAACATTCTGTGTCAAAGCAAATTTGGAACTGATGAAAACAAGCCTAGGCTTGCTTATCAATGTGTGATAAATAAATGTTCCAGCTGGGTACACACGTTTTAAATAAGAATTTGATAGAGACCCCACTTTCCAGAACAAATTCACCCAAGCATTTTTAACTTGTAGTTATCTGGGGCAGCTCTCTGTGATGGGCTGCAGTGAGACAAAGACATGGTGTGGGGGCTGTGAGGTGGAGAGGAAGAGGAATCAGTGAACCTAAAATGGCAGCTACATCCATTGAAGCTGGGTAATTGTATTTGCCCATTCGGAAGAGACCTCCTCAGCTCCAGGCACACACCCCCTCCGAGACCCCAAAGAGCCAAGCTCATAGAATTGGAATGACCTCTTTTTACCAGATGAGTCTAGGGTTATGAGGCCTCTTTTACATGTTTGGGAGGTACAACCACTGGGGGAATTTACTCTCAGTTACTGTTTATCTCCCATTCATTTTGTCCTTCTGCTTCTTAGGACTGTGTTCTAAGGCAGGAGACCAGTAGGTGACATTAAGTATTTCAAGGACAGCTACACCAGCTTCTCATGATCCTTAGCCAGAAAAAAAAGTAACGGCAAATTTGAAATTGGATATAGCTAGCCATGTGCTAGTAAAATATTGAACAATGATCTCTTCAATGAGGGATAGGAAGGAAGGGAAAGACTGACAGTTTCCATGGCAAGACTGATTTCAAGCTACCAACATGATGATGTTTCTGGGAGTTGGGCAGAAGTGCAAGCAATTGGTTCTTTCAAGACATCTGCAGCAAATCATAACTACCATGACTATAGGTCCTACAGTTCAGGGAGCCATTCATCTCTGTCCCACAGTTCCTTTTCCCTAGACATCAAAACACTGTTGACTGATTATTAAAATTCTTATAGGAGAAGTATCAAAAATTTGTATGAAATATCATCAACAGAACATGCAAAAGAAACATAGCTTTAAGAGAACCCACTAGTCAAGTGTAAGACCATTGTATTATTTTTAAAAATTTTGGTATGGGGCACCTGGGTGGCTCAGTCAGTTAAGCATCTGACTTCAGCTCAGGTGATCTCACAGTTCATGAGTTCGAGCCCCACATAGGGCTGTGCTGACAGCTCAGAGCCTGGAGCCTGCTTCAAATTCTGTGTCTCCCTCTCTCTCTACCCCTCCCCTGTTTATGCTCTCTCTCTCTCTCTCAAAAATAAATAAACCTTAAAAAATAAAAAAATTAAAAATTTTTGGTATGAGTTATAAGCCACTGAATAAAATAAAAATCCATGATGCTATATTAATGTAGATAAATGAATGAGTAAGAAGGGAATATCTTTCTTCAAGTAGAATTCCAACTAATAATTGCACAGGGAATGATGGAATTAGAAAAACACCACTGTGCAATAACCATGGGTAGTGATTCTGGCAGGAATGAAAAATTTGTAGGAGGAAAGGAATATTTATATGATCTCATATAATGTGCTATATGTTATATAACATATTCTCACATATAACATATTAGTTATTTACTTCTCTAAGGTGAACAGAGGATACCACCTGAAGGAAATGATAAAAACTTAACATCACCAACAGTGTAGAGTAAAACAAAACAAACAAAAAAGCAACTACCAAAGAACTAAGAGGCACCTCAAGATGCAAGGCGCTGTGAAGGATACAGTATGACTTCTGAGAACATTCTTGACAAAAATGCATAAACTGAATCAAATCAGGAGGAAAAATCAGACAAAACATCAGACTAAGCCATCAGTTATTCTACAATTTAACTGGCATATACTCTAAAGTATGTCAAAGTAACAAGAGTGAAAGAAAAAAAAAGAAACAGAGTGAAAAACTGATCCAGGTTAAATGAGTCTAAAAGACAGACGACAACTAGACAATGAGTGATATTGTGCTGGAACAACTAGTAAGATGTGAAAATTGTGAATTAATTAGGTAATAATGGCCTTATTTTTGTGTCATTGATAAAAATACTTATTTTGTTAATTGTATCATAGTTACATAAGAGAATATCTTTGTCCTCAGATAATACACTCTGAATATTTAAGAATAAAAATATGTGGCCTCTGCAAATTGCTCTCTCATTAGACATAAACATATATATTCACACATCTTTATAAAGAGATGGATCTAGATACCATTCTCTCATATTTGTATGAGAAATATAAGAAAAAATACAATTTAGAGAGAAGTAATGTAAATACCTGATAAATTTGGGTGAAGAGTGAACTTGAATTCTTTAGCCTATTTTTGCAACTTTTCTGTCAGTTTGAAGTAAAAGAAAATATTTTTTTAAAGAAATAAGTAATTGAGATCATTTATTTTTCCATTTAGTATTTCTTATATGTTCCCAGCAAGCTGATCACTTCGCTGGGCCTTGGCAGTAGGAGAGCACACTTTCACAATACATTATAGGAAAATTAAATATGACAATGACTTTACAAATACAATAATGGAGTGCTGCTAAATAAGAAGACAAGGGGAAAAGAGTCAACTGACTCAATGTAAGAGATGGTGAGAGTGTGGACAAGAATGGCCTTCCAGATGTGGTGATGCTTCGGATGGTTTTTGAAGGACGAGCAGAAGGAAGCCAGGTAGGTACCGTTCTGGGGAAGGCAACCTGACAGAGGGAGCAGCGTAGGCAGGGACACGAATGCAATACTGGCAGGATAGTGAGGGCGCAGAGTGGCAGTTTATATCACGAGCTCTGAAATCAAATAGAATTTTATTTGAATACTATTTTTCCATTTATTAGTTACATGGTAGTGATAATTTACTTGATCTCCCTAGGCTCAGGTTGTACATGCATTTGTGAACTGGAAATAGTATTAAGTTGTGATTCACAGGGTTGTTTTCAGGATGAAATAAAAAAATGTATGTAGAATACATGATGTAATGATGCAAAGTAAACTTTCAGAACATTTTAGCCGCTATTATTGTTTTTGGATTTCAGCTGGTTAGAAATGACCAGAGACAGGAATGCATGGTGGAGAGTTCAGTAATATATTCCTGCCTTGGTTATAAAGAGCATTTCAGATCATAATAAATAAAGCTAACCAGCGCTCATAAGAAATTACCAATAGTAGCATATGAGTCAATTTGTACACTTGTGTCGCACAATGCAAAATATTTTTAATGAATGTATTATTTTTCTTAGATCACCCAGTGAACTATGATGGTTACGGAATTTTTGTTTGTTTGCTCTGTTGTGTTCTGTTTGCCCTGAACAGATTGATGTATTACTGGCAGAATAGTGCATTTTCTTCCTGGCGTTCACAATGTAAACCAGAATCACTGTGACTTTGCCTTGACCAGAGCTTGCACAGAGATGCAGTCATGCAGAAAAAAAGAAGACAAGGATGCAAAATCTAGGGTTGTGTGAGCAGTGATGGGAAGCAACAAATGTCTTCATAGTTCCTCTTTTTGTGAATAATTTGGTGACCCTGACTCTAAAGCAGTCTAACAAATCTTTACTCCAGACTTCAGAGCAACTGTAATAAATGTTGGAGGGAGTATATCTTTGTGGTTAAGACCCTGGGCTCCAAAGTCAGACTAGATCTAGCCTCTGGCTCTGCAGCTTACCAACATATTGACCTTGGCCCATTTATTTTACACTCTACCCAGATTTCTCATCTCGAAACAACAGGAGATAAAAACAGGAAACTACTCTCATTCCTGTGAAAAATAAATGAAAATATACATGTAAAGCTCTTACACGCATACAGTGGTGATGACAACATGATGATGGTGGTGATGGTGCTGATATAAGCAATGGCAGCAGCAATTCTCAGGTCACTAATTTACTCATTACAGAGAGATACACATTTTTTTTCAGCCAATGTGTTGGACACCAGCAATAGAGAAATAGATAAGGTAGAGTTTTTGCCTTATGAAGGTAAAATTGAATAGGAAAAGGCAGAAAAATAAACCAAGTTCTGCAGTTTAACATAAAAAATATGTATAACTTTATGCAAGATATGACAGAAACATGCAAGAGAATTGTCTAAATGAAATGGCATTTAGAGAAATCTGGCTGTGAAAGGTTAAGGTGTATGTAGTCTTTCTAGACTCAAAAACTAAAGAGTTAACTTTGAAGAGGAGCAAAAAATTGTATAATGCAAAGATAGCAACACACACAACAGTAAAATTAAAACAGCATTACAAAACCAGGACTCAAGAATTAATGGTTGAAAAAAAAGAAAGAATTAACAGTTGAATGATTGATCCCTAGCAGAGGCAAGCTTTAACATGTAGGAAAACAGAAATCTCTCATACTAGTCTCTGAGGAGAAAATGATGGCGGATGTGTTAATCTTTCCCAAGGGAAGTCTGGTTTTACTCAATATGGCAATCCCAGATTTCATTTCAAGCAGAGCAGCCCATGAAAAAAGGTCAGTCTTAGAATATAAGTCTCTTAGGTTTTCAGAGGTAAGTGAACACCTAGGTCAGTTTCCTAAATGGCAATCCCCATCATAATTACATTAAAACCACCTGAGGAGTTTTTAGAAATACACATTCCTGGGTACCACTCTCAGGCATTTTGAAAATGTTGGTCTAGGATAAGACCTCTTTGCTTTGATACACCAAGTCCACCAAGTTGTTCTGATGAATACTAGGTTTGTAATCTTGTCAGCAGTCGCCCCTTTTTCTGTGAGCCCCCCCAAAAAGAAACTCACCTGAAAAATCTTAAAATCAATAAGTGCAAAAGTAAAACCAGAACCCAAGTCTTCTAACTCCCCATACAGAACTTCTCCTACTGAACTTCAGGAATAGTATCTTTTTAAATGATTTAATGGTGTATAATGCCTTTACACTGGGCATGCCCTCTCCAATTGGTCAAAAGCTCTTCCATAGAAAACTCCCTTACATCCAGATGTTTCCATTTATGTAATTTTCAGACAAACCCCTTAGAAGCATTTTAGCTAATGATCTAGGCACTAAAGATCAACTAAAAGGCAAAAAAGCCTTATCAGAGGGTAATTTACTAGTACTTTTAAAATATATTAACAGATTATTTAATTAATTTATCTAATAATTTATTCATTTCAAAAACACAACAAAGCTGATTGGGAAAAACAAGAAAGTCTCAAGTGCCTTTCATAGCCAGGCCATCTTTTTCCACTCTCCACCCTTCGTCATTGTGTATCTGAACCTCTTTCTCTAGACAGAGTAATTGACTAATTCAGAGCTGGACACGTAATCCACGGACTGTGTTAGGTCCATCAGATTCTGTCCCTGAAAAAATTACAACTGGTACACTTAAAGATTGGCTCAAAAAATTCTGATACCATAATTTTAAAGTGAGTATCCTCACATATGAAGGTCACTTTCTGGGGACAAGTCATGATAAGCCCTCCTCTGCAAATAAGCAGCATATATGTTCTGAAGTTAAAGTAAAAAAAATCCATGGAGAGAAGAGGTGGATACACATGTAATCCCAAAGAAAAACAGATGGAGAGGGTAATTTTTTTTTAATTATAGATGACCTCCCAGGTCCTTTTTTCAGTTCTACATTAAGACATGGCTACCATTTCTTCTCTTGGCTTCAGGCAAATGGCTATTCTCATCTGCTCAGATTAGTTGAGGTGGGTTTCCATTCCTTAAAAACAAACATTCCCTGGCAAAGGCAGCCACCTAGGGGTATACTGCAATCACAAAGGAGGGTAAGGATATACAGAACAAGGGCTGTCATGGGAGGCAGTCCAGAGAATGCATATCCATAGACAATGGGATTCCTAGGAAGCCTTGAAAGCAGTGGATGTTGCAAGGGTGGGAGGGAGTGAATTGGGAAAATCTACTCACTCACCTGAAAAGAAAATTTGGGCAGTAAAGGGTGTAGGTTAGAAAAGTGATGAAACCAAATAACAAATTTTACCTATTTCATAATCTTAACAGATGGCTGCCCTTGAGCTCAAATATAAAAATATAAATATAAATAATATAACAAATAGTTTTTCATTCAAAAATATTGAATCATTCATTTCTGCTAAAAGAATGAAATACATTTTCAAAGCCATTGAAAGATACAAGACTGTTTGGGATACTTCCATCCACTTAATTAATTAGCAAACACTAACTGAATTAGATCATTCCAAAGACGATTGCAAATATTTACTTATTTATCTCTATGTTCCTATTACAAAAAGTGTAGTTGTATTTTTGACATTTTAGCTATAATGAACTATGGCCTCTAAACAAGCTAATTTGGAAGCACTGCAGTTCTATGTGGCTGAACCCCTCTGCAACCACTTTAGAGCCTACACAGCAATCAGTGATCATGGCTGAGAAGATCAGACTTGTTATTTTTTTGTCTTTAGGCTTGTTTATTTATTTTGCAGGGGGAGGGGGGCATGAACAGGAGAAAGGCAGAGAGAGAGAGGGACTAATCCCAAGCAGGCTCTGCACTGTCAGGCTAGAACTTACAGATCTTGAGATCATGACCTGATCTGAAATCCAAGAGTTGAATGCTTAACCAACTGAGCCACTCACGCTCCCCCAGACTTATGTTCTTTTTGATACTTTCTAGCCCAAATATTCCCTGATTATAATTCCCTAAGCTGCAACAGAACCCCTTACAGTAAGCAGCTGAAATCTGTAGTTCTGAGCCTAAGAGAATAAATACCCAGTAATTCATGTCCTTCCTATACATCTCCCACCCTTTGCTCATACAATGACAGAGGTCCTTGTTCCTCTGAATCTGCTTTCAAGTTCAGTATCCTTTCTTAAATGCACAATTGAGGCAGCAAAAAAGAAGTAATATTCCTTCAAGTTCATGCTTACTTTCCTTACCCAACTACATGAAAACATTTTCTCTGATTCTTGTGGTGAAGAATGAAGAATCACCCTGCAATATGCTACTTGGACTATTATTTGGCTATAATCAAATAATAAATTCATCAGGAAATTAACAATGTTGGATTAGGAAATATTTAGTTGTAGCCACAGAAAGGTCATTTGTCTTTTTATTCTTCTAGTATTAAATTTTGCTATGATTATAACATTATTTTTGTGATCTGAAACTATAAGTTATTTTGTTATAGAATTCAAGCAGATGAACTAGTTCTCACATCTTTAAAGTCTTTTGAAAAACTGAACATAAAATTCAGAGGAACTCAATGTTGCTATTATAATGCTTACTGAAAGTGAATGCTCAAGTATTGTTTCCTTAGATTGAAGGTACATTTTAGTGACATAGAAGTGAACAGAAGGCATGCTTATGGTAGTTTTTATAAACAATAGTGTATTTTATTATTGAAGGATATAATTTAAGAGTGACAAAAAAATCTGCCTGTGCTTTTGTGACAATGAATGGAGCTAGTTTGTATGTTGATTTTAATCTAGTAAAGTAAAAATGCCACATAACAAGACTGTATAGTATTTGCACACACAAAAATTGCCATCTGAAAATATTTGTGAAAACCTCCTTTTATGCCTGAACCTAAGATGAATGCATAATTTAGTTCTTATTTTCAGAACAAATAGCCTGGAAAAATTTCATGCACAATTGATGATAATTTGAGTGTGCAATCCATAGCTGGAGCTCATTAACATATTCATTCTGTCTAAGCTCTGTGTGCAAATTTAAATAGCAGTTTTCCAAAAATCACTCATAACAACTCCAAAACATCAAAACCAATCATTTTTAACACCAATGGTTGAGTCTGAAGATTTTCCCATGATAAGAAATCTTTTGGAGGGTAACCTCCCAGCTCTGATATAAAGATCATAACAATACAGAATATAATTTGCATCTGGATTTTACTAAACCAAAAAGTTTTCAAAACTGTGATACATAAACAGAAATTTCATGTGGGAGTAATAAGGGAAAAATGTCTATGTGTATGTATAAAATTCCTAGTGAAAATCCCAAAATATCTGTTTCTGTTTCTGTTTTCTCTTTCAGATAATGATTTTTTAACTTCAAAACTGCTTTTTAATTGGTCTATAATATAATCACAGTAATAAAAAAGCATTATAAAATAAAGAATATCTTTCAGATAATGGTTTTTTTAACTTCAAAGTTGATTTTTTAAATGGCCTATATATCATCACAATAATAAAAAGCATTTTTTTTAAAGGTTTTATTTATTTTTGATACAGAGAGAGACAGAGCATGAGAGGGGGAGGGGCAGAGAGAGAAGGAGACATAGAACTGGAAGCAGGCTCCAGGCTTTGAGCTAGCTGTCAGCACAGAGCCTGACGCGGGGCTCGAACCCACGAACGTGAGATCTGACCTGAGCCGAAGTCGGAGGCTTAACCGACTGAGCCACCCAGGCGCCCCAATAAAAAGCATTTTAAAATAAAGAATATTAAGGTATTATTTTTCTAAGAAAAAATTTACATGTTTGTAGAAACTAAAAAGCTCTAAACCTCTTTTTTAAATTTTATCTTAATTTGCATTTAGTGTAAACACTGTTGTTGAGAGAGCAAAAGAGCCTTAGTTCTAAATTTTACACGTACTTTACATGTTATATTTGAAATATGGTTAACTGACCATGTTATAGAATACTTCATTTATCCTAATTGAGTTGCAGTTGTAAAAATTATTATAAAAAGGAGGATAAGATATTATTAGAAAAAAATTTTAATATTTGAAATAAACATGTTTTGGAAAATGTAATCAAAATCTAAGGTATTGACTTACTAAGGCATCAACTGTATACTCTGAAATGGTCATATGTTTTATAGAAATTTTAGACATCTCCTCCATGAAATATGTAATATCAGGTATTTTCGATAATTTCAATATTTTCCATAATTCAAAAAAATCCCTAATTATGTTACGTTGAACATTAAAAAATTGACAAACCTTAATGAATCTCCATAAACAAATAACTGATAAACCAATGAAACTTCTAGAGAAAAACACTGTATAAACCAGGGTTATACATTTAATAGTATAGTTTTGCAAGAGTATGCCTTTCAGCACTGATGCATTACATAAGAGGATTTGACAAGGTTACAATTTGTGTTGCTAATGGAAATTATTTTTTCAAGAATTAACCTTTAGGCTATAAAGAACGACAGATATTCAAATATTCTCAAATGAGTATTTAAATTGAAAATTTCTATTCATTCCTGCCCCCCAACAGAACTTCCATTCTGGATTCCAGCGTGTCATACACACAATTGAATTCTTAACAGCTGCCATTCAAAAGAACTGCAGAGGACCATTTGAAAGTAATATTTTGCTCTGTGTGACATCTAATTTTTTTCCCTTCAGAAATCATAATTTTTTTACACACCTCACAGTCTTCCTAACAGGAAACCAGCTCTGCCTGTCATTTTGATTGGGGAGGAACCTTGTTTTCCAGGTCACTGGCTTGAATCCTGGAGACAAGATATTCATGAGGGACCTGGATGGGGAATTTACATCTCGGTGCAGAGTTTTCCTCTCCATTTGCCAGCATGCCAGGTCAATGAGCTGCTCTGTCAGAGGGAAGATAATGGCTGCTGTAGTGCCCCCTGCTTATTACACACTCAGTGCTTCTGACCTTCTTGGGAAACCTCCCAAAGTATTCTGATTTGAGGCATCCCCCTATCTTTAAGACCCTCTCACACCCAGAGCCTCCTGTCTGAAATACAACATTATTCATGACTTTGGAGGAGGCTATCCCCAAATACCAGATTTCAAACTTTTCCTCCACTAAAAACTTACTGAATGTGCAGAGAAGAAAAATAAAATTGTTATACAGCTTTTAAATGTAAATTTTATAAAATAAACACCCCAAATCAATGCACCCAATAAAGTCGAAATTAAGTAAAATAAAATCATCAGCATAGTTGGAAAAAAACCTCATAGTTTGTCAACCTTTACTTAAAACTTGAGCTAGTCATTCTTAAATAAATATCTAGTGGTGCCTGGGTGGCTCAGTTGGTTAAGCATCAGACTTTGGCTCAGGTCATTATCTCTCAATTCCTGAGTTCAACCCCTACGTCTGGCTCTCTGCTGGCAGTGCAGAGCCTCCTTAATATCCTCTGTCTGCCTCTCTCTGCCCCTTCCCTGCTCAAATGTGCTCTCTCTCAAAAACAGATAAACATTTAAAAAAACAAATAAATATGATATATATTAGACACCAAAATAGCAAAATTTTATTTTTGAAAATTAAATTAAATTACATATATTTTAGTAGATTGCAATGTTGTGTTTGGATCTGGCTAAAATTATAAATGACTCCTCTTCTTGTGCTAATAATGCTTTAATTTCATTCTTTTCTTTGCAATATAATGGATGTTTTGGGCACTGAGAGACAGAAACAGCTTAGGGTTAACTGTGCCTTCATTTTCTATTGCAGACATTTAGACATTATCTGAAATAACTCCATTCACCTAATTTTTAAAAAATTATTTGAACAACCAAGTGGGTCTAACACTCCTCTGAACATTTAGATGAGGAATAAGTAAAGAGGAATTTATGTGCAAATGACATCAGCATCTCACTATGGAGAGAAGAGTAAGTACCACTTCCTCTGGATCAGCGATGAGGTAGTTTCCTGTCACAACTTTCTCACCTCGTTTTTGTTACACTCAATGGTGACAACAATAAGCAAGCATAATTTAGGCAAGTGGGGCTCTCACAAGAATTTTTATAAACATTCCATATTCCCTCTCTTTATTTCAGCTAGAGCCTACTTAGTAAAAGAAGCACACTGATATTTTTTTCTTCCAAAGGGAAAATATCACTATCTACTGAAGCTGGAGGAGTTCCTCAAACCTTTAACCTAATGTCTTTTGTAGATTTTTAAAAATTTATCTTTGAAGGATTTTTTAAAGTTTTATTTATTTAAGTAACCTCTACCCATACATGGGGCTTGAACTCATGACCCTGAGATCAAGAGCTACAAGAATTGCAAGAGATGAAAGTTTCAAATTCTAATTTGTATTTGAAAGCCCAAATGTTATCATTGGCAACAAATACTCTACATTGTTTTCCTTGAAGTGGTAAGACTCATATTTCTTACTTTTGAAGATATATCTTCCAAGTATCTAAGTCTGCATAACCATAGTTTGTCAGTTGTGTTTTAAATTATAAATAAGTACTCCAAGAAAAAGGTAGCTACTTTGGCTTGTGCCTTCAGTGATCACATAAATTCTCTTCACAAAACAACCCTCATAATTTAGTATACCACAGAAGTACTTTCCATGAATATCTGTTTGTCCCACAGAATACTTAAAAGTCCTAGAGATCAGGAGTTCATAAAATGATTAAGTTTTACTCCATCCAACAGGTCCTCAAGTGAAACTGATAGTACACCTTGGTATCACTGCCTTGTATTATGGAACCAGCAGTTTAATCCACAATTGCTTTTGCATCATCAGGGCAAATGTCAACACAATGAAAAAGGCAAAGAATATAGGAAAACAGTTTTGACTTGGACCCAGTGAAAGGGTCTGAGGGAGGAGTCCACAGACAACACCCACAGAACTGCAGAGTTTTACATGTTCACTTGCCTCTACCAGCCATTTCTGGTAAGTTCAGAAAAGTTAAGAGCACCATACTTCAAATGTTGGCAGAATTAAAGTCTAACTCCTTTTAACCATTAAGTTCTTAACTTCAACTAATTACAAAAGGATCTTCACAGGACTCTAAAGACCAGAGGAACCCAATGGTAAAAACTATGCTACCTAATGCTACCCTTTAGAGTCCCCATGCTTCCCACACAAACATGCATCCCATACATCCCATGGATGTCTTTTGTAACATTTTATTTTTTAAATGGGTAATGTTTTATTTTTTGTTTTTATAAATCTATTTATTTAAATTCAAGTTAGTTAACATACAGTGTAGTACTGGTTTTAGGAGCAGAACCCAATGATTCATCATTTACATATAACACCCAGTGCTCATCCCAACAAGTGCCCTCCTTGTTACCTACCACCCACTTAGCCCATCTCACCTACAGGAACCCTCAGCTTGTTCTCTATATGTAAGAGTCTCTTATGGTTTGCCTCCCTCTCTGTTTTCATCTTATTTTTCCTTCCCATCCCCTATGTTCATTAGTTGTGTTTCTTAAATTCCACATATGAGTGAAATCATATGGTACTTATCTTCCACTGACTTATTTCTCTTAGCATAATAAACACTACTACTATCCATGTTGTTACAAATGGCAAGATTTCATTCTTTGTGATCACCAAGTAATATTCCATTTTATATATATATATATATATATATATATATATATATATATATATCTCACATCTTCTTTATCCATTTGTCAGTCAATGGACATTTGGGATCTTTCCATAATTTGTCTATTGTTAATAGGACTTCAATACACACTGGGGTGCCCCTTCAAATTAGCGTTTTTTATCCATTGGGTAAACAGCCAGTAGTGCAATTGCTGGGTCATAGGGTAGTTCTTCTTTTAATTTTTTGAGGAACCTCCATACTGTTTTCCAGAGTGGCTGCACCAGTTTGCATTCTGACCAACAGTGCAAAGTGTTCCTCTTTCCATATCTTCACCACTTTTTGCTTCCTGATTGTCAATTTCAGTGATTCTGACAGGCATTAGGTGGTATCTCACTGTGGCTTTGATTTGTATTTCTCTCATGATGAGTGACACTGAGCATCTTTTCATTTGTCTGTTGGCCACCTGGATGTCTTCTTTGGAAACATCTCTATTCATGTCTTCCAACCACTTCTTCACTGGATTGTTTTTTGGGTTTTGATTTTGATAAATTCTTTATAGATTTTGGATACTAACTTTGTATTACTATGTCATTTCAAATATATTCCCATTCGTTGACTTGCCTTTTTGTTTTGCTGTGCAGAAGTTTATATCTTGATGAGGTCCCAATAGTTTCATTTTTGCTTTTGTTTCCCTTGCCTCCAGAGGACATGGCAAGAAAGAAGTTGCTGTGGCTGAGGTCCAAGAGGTTACTGCCTATTTTCTCCTCAAGGATTTTGATGGTCTCTTGTCTTACATTGAGATCTTTCACCATTTTGAATTTATTTTTAAGTATGGTGTAAGAAAGTGGTCCAGTTTCCTCCTTCAGCATGTAGCTGTCCAATTTTCCCAACACCATTTGCTGAAGAGACTTTTTTTTCACTCTTTCTTGTTTTGTCAAAAATTAGTTGGCCATACATTTGTGGTTGCATTTCTGGGTTCTCTATTCTTTTTTATTTTATTATTTATTTTTGAGAGAGAGTGTGAGTGGGGAAGGGGCAGAGAGGGAGGGAGACCCCATGTTCTAAGCAGGCTCCAGGCTCTAAGCTGTCAGCACAGAGTCCGATGCGGGGCTCGAACCCATGAACTGTGAGATCATGACCTGAAGTCAAACGTTTAACTGACTGAGCCACCCAGGTGCCTCTCTGGGTTCTCTACTCTGTTCCACTGATCAACATGTCTGTTTTTGTCCCAGTACCATATTGTTTTCATGATTACAATTTTGTAATATGGCTTAAAATCCAGGATTGTGATGCCTCCAGTTTTGGTTTTCTTCTTCAACATTACTTTGGCTATTCAGGGTCTTTTGGGGTCCATATAAATTTTAGAATTGCTTGTTCTATCTTTGTGAAGAATGCTGTTGTTATTTTGATGAGGATTGCACTGAATGTGTAGATTGCTTTGGGCAGTATTGGCATTTTAACAATTATTTGTCCCTCCAATCCATGAGCATGGAATGTTTTTCCATTTCTTTATGTCCTCTTCAATTTCTGTCATAAGCTTTCTATAGTTTTCAGGGTACAGATCTTTTATTTTTTGGTTAGGTTTATTCCTAGGAATCTTATGGTTTTTGGTGCAACTGTAAATAGGATTAATTCATTGATTTTTCTTTCTGCTGCTTCATTATTGGTGTATAGAAATGCAACCAATTTCTGTATATTGATTTTATATCCTGCAACTGTGCTGAATTCACATATCAGTTGTAGCAGTTTTTTGGTGGAGTCTTTCAGGTTTTCCATGTAGGGTATCATGTAATCTGAGAATTATTGGCCAATTTGTATGTCTTTTACTTCTTTTTGTGTCTGACTGCTGAGGCTAGAACTTCCAACACTATGTTGAATAACAGTGATGAAAATGGACATCCCTGTAGTGTTCCTAACCTTTAGGGGAATGCTCTCCATTTTTCCCCATTGAGGATGATATTAGTTGTGGGCCTTTCATATATGGCTTTTATGATGTTAAGTTATGTCCCTCCTATCCCTGCTTTCTTGAGGGTTTTTATCAAGAAAGAATGCTGTATATAGCCAAATGCTTTTTTTTTTCTGCATCTGTTGAAATAATCATATGGTTCTTATTCTTTCTTTTACTGATGTGTATCACACTGATTACTTTGCAAATACTGAACCAGCCCTGCATCCCAGGAATAAATCCCACTTGATCCTAGTGAATAATTCTTTTAATGTACTGTTGAATTCCATTTGCTGGCATTTTGTTGAGAATTTTTGCATCCATATTCATGGGAATATTGGCCTGTAACTCTCCTCCAAAAAAAATTTTTTTTGGTCTGCTTTTGATATCAAGGTAATGCTAGCTTCATAGAATGTCTCTGAAAGCTTTCCTTCCATTTCTATCTTTTGGAATAGTTTGAGAAAAATAAATATTAACACTTCTTTTTTAATTTTTTTAATGTTTATTTATTTTTGAGAGAGAGACACACACAGAGCATGAGTGCAGAATGGTCAGAAAGAGAGAGACACACAGAATCAGAAGCAGGCTCCAGGCTCTGAGCAAATGGTCAGCACAGAGCCTGAGGTGAGGCTTGAACCCACAAACCATGAGATCATGACCTGATGACCACTTACCCGACTGAGCCTCCCAGGCACCCTAAGTATTATCTCTTCTTAAAATGTCTTGTAGAATTCCTCTGGGAAAACATCTGGCCCAGGACTCTTATTTGTTGGGAGATGAAAAGTGATCCTATTTCTTTGATTATGGACCTGTTCACATTTTATATTTCTTCCTGTTTGAATTTTGGTGCTATATGAGTTTCTAGGAATTTGTCCATCTCTTCCAGGTTTTCTTGTGTGCTGGCATATAATTTTTCATAGTATTCTCTTATAATCATTTATATTTCTATTGTGTTGATTGTGATCTCTCCTCTTTCATTCATTTTATTTTTCTGGTCCTCTTTTCTTTTTGAGAAGTCTGGCTAATGGTTTATCATTATTTTGGTTATTCTTTCAAAAAGCCGGCTTTTAGTTTCATTGATCTGTTCTACTATGTTTTTGTTTCTATATCATTTATTTCTGCTCTAATCTTTATTATTTCTCTTCTTCTGCTTGCTTGAGGCTTCATTTACTTCTCCTTTTCTAGCTCCTTTAGGTATAAGATTAGGTCTTGTATTGGAAAGCTTTATTGCTTCTTGAGATAGGCCTGAATTGCAATGTACTTTCCTCTTCTGACTGTTTTTGCTGGATTCCAAAGGGTTTGGACTGTCATGTTTTCATTTTTATTTGCTTCTGTGTGTTTTTATTTTATTTCTTTAATTTTTTGATTACCCCATTCATTATTTAGTAAGATGTTCTGCAACTTCCATGTATTTGGGGGCTTTCCAAATTTTTTCCTGTGGATGATCTAGTTTCATAGTGTTTTGATCTGAAAATATACATGGTATGATCTTGATCTTTTTGTACCTGTTAAGAGTTGATTTGTGACCTAGTATGTGATGTCTTCTGGAGAATGTCCCATGTGCACACACAAAAAATGTATATTCTGCTGGTTTAGGATGAAACGTTCTAAATATATCTGTTAAGTCAGTCTGGTCTAATATTATTCAAAGCTATTGTTTCCTTGTTGATTTTCTGATTAAATGATCTGTCCATTACTTTAAGTGGGATATTAAAGTCTCCTACTAGTATGGTATTATTATAAATGAGTTTCTTATGTTTGTGATTAATTGATATATATATTTGAGTTCTTTCAAGCTTGGGGGCATAAATATTTACAATTGTTAGATCTTCTTGATTTTTTATGCTTTTTATTTATTTTTGAGAGACAGAGAGAGACAGTATGAGCAGAGGAGGGTCAGAGAGAGAGGGAGCCACAGAATCTGAAGAGAGGCTCCAGGCTCTGAGCTAGCTGTCAGCACAGAGCCTGATGTGGGGCTCAAACCCACGAACCATGAGATCATGACCTGGGCCCAAGCTGGATGCTTAACCAACTGAACTACCCAGGAGCCCATAGATCTTCTTGATGAATAGATTCATGAATTATGATATAATGTCCTTCTTCATCTCTTATTACAGTCTTTTTTTAAAATCTAGTTTGTCTGATATAAGTATGGCTACTCAGGCTTTCTTTTGTCATAGTTAGCATGATACATGGTTTACCATCTCCTCCTTTTCAATATGCAGGTGTCTTTAGATTTAAAATGAGTCTCTTATATGGAAAATATAGATGGGTCTTGTTTTTTTCTTAATCCATTCTGATATCATATGTCTTTTGATTGGAGCATTTAGTCCATTTACATTCAGAGTGATTGTTCAAAGATATGAATTTAGTGCCATTGTGTTACCTATTGAGTTGGTGTTTTTGGTGATGTTCTCTGGTCCTATCTAGCCTTTGTTGCTTTGTTAATTTTTTTTTCTTCACTCAGAGAGTCCCCTTTAAAATTTCTTTCATGGCTGGTTTAGTGGTCACAAACTCCTTTAGTTTTTGTTTGTCTGGGAAAGTCTTTATCTCTTCTTTTATTCTGAATAAAAACGTTGCTGGATAAAGGATTCTTGTCTGCATATTTTTCCTATACAGCACACTGAATAGTTCTTGCACTCCCTCTGGTGTGCCAAGTTTCAGTGGACAGGTCTGGTACTAACCTTATGTGTCTACTTTTGTAGTTTAAGGACCTTTTCCCCCTAGCTGCTTTCAGAATTCTCTCTTTATCTTTGTATTTTGCAAGTCTCACTATGATATGTCATGGTGCTAGCCTGTTTTTGTTAATTTTGACAGGAGATCTCTGTGCCTCTTGGACTTGAATGTTTGTTTCTTTCCCAAGATTAGGGAGGTTCTCAGCTATAATTTGTTCAAATAAACCTTCTGCCCCTTTGTCTCACTCTTCTTTTGGGGCTATCATGATACAGATCTTGTTTCATTTCATGAAATCACTTAGTTCTATAAATCTCCCTTGGTGATCTAGTAACCCCTTTCTCTCTTCTCCTCAGCTTCATTATTTTCCATATTTTTTACTCTATTTCACCTATTACCTCTTTTGCTTATTCAATCTTCATTGTCATGGTATCTAGTTTATTTTGCATCTCATTATAGCATTTTTTAATTCATCCTGACTAGTTCTTAGGTCTTTGATCTCTGCAGCAAGGGTTTCTCTTCTGTCTTCTGTGTTTTTGCAAGCCAAGCCAGTAGTCTTATGACTGTTGCTCTAAATTCTTGTTCAAATATATTGCTTACATCTATTTTGAGCAAGTCTCTGGCTGTGATATCTTTTTGACTTTTCTTTTGGGAAGAATTCCTCTGCTTGCCACTTTGGCTAAGTTTCTATCTTTTGCATGTTTTAAAAGCTTATTATGTTTCCTGCACCAGAGACCACTACTATATTAAAAAGGGGTCATACATAGTCCAGGGCCTGGCACTTCAGGAAGTGTTTCTCTTGTAAATTGTTTGCACTGTGATGTTATGTTTTGGTTGCTCTTTCCCACTGATCAGTCCTCTGCAGAGTCCCTCCTTGTTTCCAGTGGTTAAGTGTTTAGACCTTTAACTACATGTGCTTTGATTTGTTTGCTGAAGTAGCCCTCGAGAAAAAGGGGTGGAGGGAGCTAACACCCCAAAAAAGGGAAAAAGAAAGGGGACAATCAAAAAACTGTAAGGCTGATTCCAAAGAAAAAGAATGGAAAAAATAGAAAAGAAAGCAGAAGAAAAAAGACAAGAAGAAAAATGTCTGATCCAAAAGAGAGAGAGAGAAAATGAAATAAATAAAAAATAAATAAATAAGGAACTATTACCCTGATTCCCAAAGAAAAAATGATGGTGAAAAATAAGAAAAAAAGAGTTGTCTGTTGGTGACTATGGGGTCCTGGCTGTGCTGGTCTGGAGGAGAGGCCAGCTGTTTTGGCTCAGAGTCAGTCTTGCCCCAGTAAATAAGCAGTTGCAGGCACAGAGAGGCACGATTTGTGTAACCAAGTCCTACCTTCACTGGGAACCATGATGTTGCTCTCTGAAGTCCTACCATGTTGGTATTGGGGTAAATGGTGCCCCTCCAATTTCTCTACCATGGACCAGGGATCTCAATGTTCACTGTTCAGGCAGCCCTCACAGAATAAGGAAGGCAGTCAGTTTGCCCTGTGCCATATCCTTCCTGCATTTTTTCTTTGGCCCATGGCTGGGATTTAAAACCCAAAATCTTAAAGGACCCAGCATATCACAGATGTTCTCCCCTCTTCTGGAGTACAGCCTCTCTATTCTGTTGATGAAAGGCCTTTGGCTGCCATCTTCAGGGTCTTCTGTCCTTGGGGATGCAATAAACCCTCTTCCAAAAGTACTCCATGAAGGGGACTGCTCTTTCCCAATGTGCCCTTGAGATTGCTAAACTATGCTATGCCTTTGGGGACAGCTCCCTCCTCCCGGAGTGCATACCACAGCCCTGCTCCAGAGAGTCACGCACTTCCAAAACCTCAGAGTTTGAGCTCCAAAGGCTGTTTGCAAGAAAAGAACTGGGACACTGAGTACTTCTCACTCCCCAGTCCGTGATTCTGAGAGGTATTCTTCTTGTGCTAATGTGATATCACATTATCTCAACCCCTCTCTCTCTCCTTTTTGTCAGTCACTCCATGGAAAGGGCTCCCTTTTCTCCCACCATTGCTGTTTTTCTCTCCCTCAATTCACATCCATACACTTTGCACCTGTAAAGCTGTCTCCCTCCAACTGTGGACATCCTTCTGCCACTCTGCAGATTCATTTCCTGGGTATTCCAAAGAATCTGATCTCAGTACGCTGTGCTTGAGGGACAAGGAAAGCCTAGGGTCCCCCTACTTCTCTTCCATCTTAACTCCTCCCCCACCTTGGCTAGCATTTTAATTCTCAACCCCTGAGGAAATCAACATGGTTTATACCCAGAATACTGACAAATTTTCTTATGCTTTTTAAAGAATCTCTTTTTCTCTAAAGACACATATAATGGTAGATAGATTAGACAGCTCTAATTAGAAGGATGTTTTGGTAATCAAAAAAGTACACATACTTGAGTAGATGATCTTATTTTTATTAAAAGCAATCTACCACCAATTGTTTGAAGGCTACCTACCACAAACTGTTTAAAATCTATTGAACCAGATACTATTCTTAGCACTTAACAGATGTTTTCTCCTTGATTCTTTGCTAAGACCCAGAGACAGGCATTTTCATTATCCTTACTTTACAAATTTTAAAAATGTAAACACAAAACTATTACATAGGGTTTCCAACTCATGTAGCTAGCAAGTGGTGAAGCCAGGATTTGAGCCTGACCTAACGTCTGTGGCCTATGTTCTCAAATACTGCAGTGCACTGCACTGCCACTAAAGAAATTGCTGTGTTTTGAAATTTGAATACGTAATTATGAAATATTTTAAATGCATTTCAATTATTAAGACATGAGAGCATTATTAAATATGTACTAAATTATACGCATTTTTATTTTTTAAAAGTGTTTATGGCATTCCAATGTCAGAGCATTCACAAGTAGAAATTTTAGACTTAAGATGAGAAAAAAAAGTTATTTCATACATATTTTTTACCCTAACCATTTCCAAACTTTTCTTGGAAGTTTTAAAATGGATATTTGTTTGTGCCATTAACACCTGCCTCAGATTTATCTTGTAACATATCATTGATGGAGTGTTGAAACTTGTGTTTGAATCTCAGGAACTATCTCAAATTATTTCCATTTTTTATGTCCTAAAACCCACTTAGACTTCTCAAATATCAGACATAAATTTTATAAAAACCCAATATATGTGCACACATATACACACATCAATATTAACATTCTTTAATTCATCCCACAAATTTTTCAGATTACACAATGTTATGGACTGAACTATAGTCCCCCAAAATGCATATGTTAAGGCTTTAACCTCCAATATGACTATATTTGGAGATAGGGCTTTAGGAAGGTAATTAGGTTGAATGAAGTCATAAAGCTGGGCCCTAATCCAATAGCACTTGAGTTCTTATAAGAAGACCAAGAGATACCAGTCCTCCATTCTTCTATGTCCCATCCCCCACCACACACAGAAAAGGTCATGTGACGACTTACTGAAAAGTTGGTTGTCTGCAAGCCAGGAAGAAAAAGTTCAACAGAAACCAATCATAATGACACCCTAATCTTGGACTTCTGGCACCTAAGGTGTGAAAAAATAAATTTCTGTTATTTAAACTATCCAAGTTGTAATATTTTCTTATGGCAGCCTCACTTAACATGATACATAACAAATATTTTAAATGATACGACATACATTAATTTTCAAATTGAATCAGTGGTGATATAATTTCAATACATAATGAAAAATATTTTTTTAAAAAACAGCTAAACTCTAATCATTGGGAAATGCAAATCAAAAACCACAATGAGATATCACTTCACACCTGTCAGAACAGCTAAAGTAAAAAAAACACAAAAAACAACAAGTGTTGACAAGGAAAAGGAATCCTCATACACTGTTGGTAGGAATGCAAACTGGTGCCGCCACTCTGGAAAAGATGATGGAGGTTCCTCAGAAAATTAAAAATGGAACTACCCAATGATCCAGTAGTTCCACCACTGAGTATTTACTCAAAAAGATGAAAACACTAATTCAGAAATACATATTCACCCCTATGTATTTTGCAGCATTCCAATAGCCAAGTTATGGAAACAAGTGTCTATCAATAGATGAATAACAGTGTGAGAAAAGAATGAAATCTTGTCATTTTCAAAAGCATGGATATATCTATAGGGTATTATGCTAAGTGAAATAAGTCAGTTAGAGAAAGACAAATAGCATATGATTTAACTCATATATGGAATTTAAGAAAGAAAACAAAGAAATAAAGAAAAGAGAAAAACAAACCAGCTTATTAAATATAGAGAACAAACTGATGGTTAGTTACCAGAGGGGAGATAGGTGGGGATGGGTTGGTAAAATAGATGAAGGGGAGTAAGAATATACTTATCATGAGTCACTGAATTCTACTCCTGAAACCAATATTACAATTATATGTTAACTAACTAGAATTTAAATAAAAAATTGAAAAAATAAAAAAATAAAAAATACACTTATCATGATAAGCACCAAGTAATGTATAGTATTGTTGAATCACTATATTGTACATTTGAAACTAATATAACAGTGTATATTAATTATACTGTAATTAAAATTAAAATCTTTTAAAAGCTGATTCTCTGTCTCAAACACACACAAGCATGTACACACACAAATACACACACACACACTCACTCACATCCTGCCCATCTCACTTATAAATAATCCTTGGTCAACATTGTTTTTTTTGAAGTCAAGATTTTAAGTTAAATAAATTTTTACAAAAAAGTGGGCCCAGGGGGCCCTGGGTGGCTCAGTCGGTGAAGCATCCAAATCTTGATTTCGGGCTCCCCACATTAGGCTCTGTGCTGACAGTGCAGAGCCTGCTTGGGTTTCTCTCTCCCTCACTCTCTGCCCCTCCCCTGCTTGTGCTCTTTCTCTCTCAAAAATAAACAAACATTTTTTTCAAAAAAATTTAAAAATAATAAAAGTAGGGCTTCAAGGGTTGTTTTTTGTTTTTTGTTTTTTGTTTTTTTTTTATCTGTAAAGGGCTCAATTCAAGAGCACTGAAATGAAGTGAATAGAGCATTTTTAATTGAAGGCCAGATTTGGATTCGAATCTCAGATCCTGAGCAAGTCATATACCTTTTCACTCTGAGGATTCAGTATATTCAAGGTAAGTATAATGCCTTAGTCACTGAGTTACTGCGATAATTGAATTAGAAAAGAAATATAAAAGCATACTCAGCTTTTTAAACACCCTGTCAAAACTCAGTCTGAGGAAAAATTAGAAATCTAGCATGGTCTCCCCTGCTCCCTTTCAGGATCCCTATCTTCCTTGGTGCTGCTGAGCTGAGGCACTTTAGAGTATTGCTCTAAATTGTGGAGTCCAGTCACCATAAAGCTTCTAGCATTTTATTTCCATTTAATAAATAACTACCTTGTTACCTAATTATCCCATCAATCTTATGTCTAGCTTCCTCTGCCTTTTGAGGTGTAGAAAAGGTAATCTGGTATATACATCCTTAAAAATATTAGAAGATGAGAAATTTTCACATTGAACCCAAAAGTTTTGATTGGGAGACATACACATATACACACACAGCACAGGTGTGCACACAGAAACACACACACACAGGCATATATAGTCAACCTTTTGTTATATCTTATTTAATCTTAAAGAGTAAGCTTTCTAATTTCTATGTTTTCTAATTATTTTTTTCTATTTCATTTTAATTTGTAATTAACTAATTGAATTCAATAACATAAATATGTTCATATTTTTTCTCAAAATTTCAGTACTTTAGTTTAAATTGTACTGTTAAATACCTGCACACTTTATTTCTGTAGGTAAACATAAATGATTAATAATACTAAAGGTTGAGGGATTCCAAAGCTATTTGCACCTATTGCCCAATAATTTCATGAGCAACGATGCTCAGTAAAAACCATGGTACTATTTCAAAAATCTGGAAAGCTCCCGTCATCTATTCAAAGTCCCTAAACCTCTATACTAAAACTGCAGGATGGCTATTCTAACAACCTTTTTCCTAGTCCCCTACTTTAAGTCTGAATAGAAATCCTGGTGAGTTCCTCTGTACTTTCTATCATCGGATCTTTTGAGCATAAAGAGTGATTTCTTCAGTAGGTTTTCTATTAAGGCAGAAGATTATATCCTTGAGCCTCTTCAAGTAAAATCCCCATGAATTCAACCAAGTTTTCAACATGCTGCTGTACAAATGTATTTCTGACCCCGACTAGAGAATCATTCTCTTTGTTCCCATGTATAATTTAGTTTCCACTTCTGCTGTGCTTCTGAGGAAAGAATACTGCAAGGTGGTGGATACAGAGCTAGACTAGAAGTAAGAAGACAATATCTAGGACTCTAATTAGTTTTGTGAACTTGGACAGAGAGGCCACTTAACACTCTGCTTTCTTCTCATCCCTCAGGTCAAAACAAAACTAAGTGTCTGCCCTGTCTCCCGGGTTGTTGTGAGGCTCTAATACTGTAAACACATATGTAATGAATTCTAGCAATATAATTATGAAAAACATGTCATTTTATTATATAAGAGAGTTGGGGAGAGAGAGGGATGCAGAACTTGAGAGACTATTGAATGCTGAAAATGAACTGAGGGTTGGGGGGAGGGGGGGCGGAGGACAGGTGGTGGTGATGGTGGAGGGCACTTGAGGGGAAGAGCACTGGGTGTTGTATGGAAAACAATTTGACAATAAAATATTATGGAAAAAAAGATTATAATTCATAAGATAAAAAAACACATTTATGAATCAGACACTAGTATGAACTCTCATTTTAAAAGATCAAGTAAAATGCTGATGATAGTTAAAATCCTAATAGTTGAAAATCAGCAAAGCTACCTATTTCTTATGTTATGACATAAAAATGGTGAGAATGAGAAAAAATCAGTAAGAAATAGTTGATTTTTTATGTCACATAGAATTCTCTCAAAACTAGTTTGATCTCAGTTAACCACTAAATAAAATATAAAATCTGTCTTTCAAATTTGAATTTTCTCATTATGCCTTTTTCTAAAGTGGCATCACTGACTAGGAAGAAAATCTTGAGAATGATTTGAGCAAAAAAAAAATGGCATACTTTTATTTCTTAATATTTGAAATTTTCTGTTTACTTTTTCACTTGAATTTGTACCTTTCTGAGGATCATATTGATTCTTTCAAATGATGGTATCCTAATGTTTGGGAAACAGTTCTGTATGGGTTTTTCTTGTTGTTGCATGTCTTGCAAGTAGAGACATTAACTGTCATTGCACAACAATCTTCCAAAAATATTTGTACAGAAAACAATCTTGAAAATAAATATAATACTTCCCTCTGGGGAATAAGCAGGTTTGTTCTGGCCTAATATAATAAAGATAATATTACCCTCTGGGACAAAGGTCAGTTGGGCTTACTGTCCATTACGAAAGAGCGGGTTCTCGATATCAGAATTCCTCCCCTATAGGATAGCATCCTGCATGTGCACATGTTACCTCTTTTCATTGTTTGAGGGCAACCAGGGCTCAGAAAACCAGTGCAAACACTGCTCTTCTGGCTATACTATTGCTGCTGAGCCACAAGCTTCCTGTCTCTGACCCAGAAGTCTCCTGCCTTCTACTACCATGTAGGAAACTGTAGCAAACTAGCTGTCAGTGTTCAAGTGGGGTAGAATTTTAGATTCTTTGCAATTGTTAACAATAAAAACATCTGATGAAAAGATAATATAAATGATACCTCATTATTTTCTATCATTGAATTCCAGTGGTGAGTTATCAAAAAAAAAAAAACTGACTAAATCTAAAACATCCTCATCCTCAGTGAACAAGAAGCTAATACCATAGTAAACTCTCACTAGAGTCTAGCTACTAAAGCCTGGAATAATTAGCTATGCAACTAAAATTGCCCAAATTGAAATCCAGGGTTCATATAGGCCATAGAAACACCTGGTTCCTTCTTGTTTCTTGTACTATGGTAAGAGAGCTGTCAACCATTTTATTTCTGCCCACACTTTTTTTTTTTTTTTTTTTTTTTGGTGAAACACGTTCACACATCCCAGAAGGAACAGACACCTAGCAAAATACTGACATACAGGTCACCACCATTCCGTCTGGGGTAAACAACTAAAATATGCTCAGCCAATCCTACACTTGTTGTACCACAGAATTTGGAATCAAGACACAAGAAATGAGATTTTTATTATGAGATTTGCATTGAAAGGTCATGTTGACTGGGAGAGCAGGAGTACCATTTGAAGGTTGCCATGGTGAGATGTATGTATGCACTTAGAATAGCAAGAAGTCAATCTTCAGACAGATAAAAATGAAGCAGACACATACAGTAATGACCAGAGACATGTAGGGCCCAAAAGAGAGACAGACAAAGAGAGATCGAAGATTGCTCCAACTCCGGTCCACATGGACACGGACTCTGTTCCCTGCACTGATGCCCATAAGATCTTTCAGTATACTAACATGAAATTTCCTTTATCCAAGGAAGAAACTAACATTTATTTAGTAATTGTGTTAATTTTGTTTGTTTAGTTAGTTTTACTTTAGCACAAATACTTTTTTTTATTTAGTGATTTTTTTTTATAATTAAAGTGAGCCCAGTTCTGAGATTATCCAGAGCATGTCATTATATAATGGAATAGTATGCAAGCTGATAGAATTAATACAAGTGTTTACATAACAATTCTTATAATATAACATAATACCAAATGTAACCAACATGGAAATTTCATAATGAAGGGTAAAAGCAAAGGCCATCAAATTAGACATACATGACTTAGAAAAATATTAATTATGTTTGCATAGACTAATAATAAAATTTTCCTGAGCCAGTTTTTTCACATGTAAAAACAGAATGTTTAAAAAAAAAGGAGGTGCAGTGTCTGGGTTGCTCAGTCAGTTAAGCATCCGATTCTTGATTTCAGCTCAAGTCATGACTTCACTGTTGTAAAATTGAGGCCCATTTTGGGTTCTGTGCTAAGCATGGAGCCTTCTTGGAGTCTCTCTCCCTTTCTCTTTCTCTCTCTGTCATACACACACACATACTCTCTCTCTCTCTCTCAAAATAAATAAGCATTTAAGAATATATGTAATCTTAATGCCTACCTTATAGACATAATTTTTTTCAGTAAGGACCAAAAATTATTGACATGGAAATGGTGTCACAACTGCCAAGTCATCTCCACCTCTCCTCATCCCTATAACTTCTCCCCTCATTGCCTGCTAGGCTAGACTAGTACTGAGGTTAATATCCTGGTCATCTCTACATGCATGTGCTCTGCCCTTGTGATCTTATAGTAAATCTGTCTTTGTTGGATCAAATACTAGACTTTGACAATCAGCACTTAGTGAATACATAAAAATGGGCAAAACCCAGGAGGCAGAAGATAGAAGAAAGAACTGTGCAAGAATTAGTCATGACCGTACATGTAAAGAGATGGAGACAAAACAAGAGGACTGAAAGAAAAGGAAGGCATTGAATTCTTGTGGAATTGCTCTAGAGAGTTTGGAAGAGCTTCAAAACTATAAAGTGGGAAAGCACTGCTAGAAGATATCAATTGGATCTTCAAGATATGTAATTAAAGAATGAAATTGCCTTTTTAATTTGGAGATAGTGGCTGGAGGAGGTGGCTGCTGAAATGTAGTTCTTTAAATGGAACATAATCTTAAGTTTAAATCATATAGATCCATAGCATCAGTATTTATATATAAAGGATCCAAAAATATTTTATCAAGCTCTCAATAAAGAGAGTCATCTTTACTTTTCATGTATTCCAGATTCAGTATGAATAAAAGGAATAGCAATAAAAGCCTTAGATTCCACTGTCAAAAGCTATGAAAATATTTGCATTTGGCTCACAACCTGTAAGAACGATGGTGCAACACCACTGAAACCTTCTGTTATCAGTCTGATCACCCTACTGCTTTTGTATAACGCAGACCTCCTTGTTAGCCAATAGTGCCTTCCATTGAGTGCTGCGTTGATGAAGAAGCTGAGTCGGGGCCTCCCTGAGAGCCACTGGTCATTATAGATAGAAAATAATTGCCATTGTGTATGAAACAATTGCTATATCGCATGTACTGCATTGTGAACATTACATATCATCCCACCCACTTTTTCCTCTACATGAGGTAGAAAATATTAGCACTATGAACTCCACTTACAATAAAGGGAAATTAAATGGAGAAGTTAAATAATATACTGTATTAGTTAGACTAAGATATTAGTATTATAAACTAATATACCAATTAGTATTATTGACTAATATACTATCTTAATATTATTGACTAATATACAGTAGTATAATTCATACATATTATATTAGTATATTAGTTATATATAATTAATAATTACTATAGTTATCACTATACTAATTACCATATTAGTATGCTATACTAAAGTCATCTTACATATTGAGACTCAGGATAAAAAGCAAAGATATCTAGAACAAACTAATACCTAGGTTAGAAGTCCAGAACATCTTCAAACAGCTTGTGTCCAATAGAAGTGGAGGAGGAAATGGAAAGCAGGAGGTGGGCTGAAGAAGCTCTGAAGACCTCCAAGCTTACCAGATCTAATTACTACAGATGCCTACTGGCCAGTATTAATGAGGATCCCAGGATTTGTCCAGGTTGCCTGGTTTAGTCAACAACTGTGCAGGGATGAACCTCAAGTTTGGTAGTTAGTGTCAGCAGCTTGTTGGGTCCTAAACAAGCAGAGATGGGAACCAGAATTTTACTTTCCTCTGAGTGACATGTCTTTTTAAGATATTTTAATAACAGAGTTTCTCTCCCATGATTAAACATTTCAAATTTTTAAATCTTTATCAGTTTGGTTCTTAATAATGTTTGTTGATCTTTCAAACATTTTTGAAGACTCTGTTCTTCATTCTTGTGATGAAAAAGTCACAACTAAGTTCAGTGTCACAGTGTGGTTTTGTCTCCTGTCTTCCTGTCATACATAAACTTGCATTGCCAGGGTCATCTCACAGACAGGTATTAACGAGGGAAGATCATGATGAGCCATCACTTAGCTTAAATTCCCTAGGCTTCCCCCCGTTTATAAATCTAAGCCATCTGACCATAATAGCAGGTGCATACCACTTCAAGACATACAGGATTTGGTGAATAGACCAGCCCTGCATGATATGTACAAACTGTTTTACAGCCTCCCTCTACGTAGTGAGGGCTGACTGCAAATTACTCGGTGTGGCCAAAAGTAGGAAAAAACTCTCATCAAGCAGAAAGAAAAGTTTGCTTGTATAAATTAAGCAACCCTTGAATAAACAAGCAGTAATTACTATAGTAACTTTGCAAATCACAGAAACAATAGGACCACAATTTTTTTTAATATTTGAGAATGTCAGTTCATTACTTCCTGTTTACTTGCAATTATTTGAAAATAACCTGGATAACTTTATAATCAAGGTATTTCCTCTTGGCTCCCTGGTATACATCAGACTGCCTGAGGAGAGGATTGACATCCTAAGGTGTCCAAAGCATAATCAGTCTTAAGAGCTGCTAATGTTAAAATCCTGACTAATGTTAATCAGAATTTAAAAAATCTTAGCTTGTTAAACACGCACGTTTGCACACAGACACACACACACACACACACACACAGATCACATTAGTTTTAAAAACACAGCTGGTAAGTAATGCCACCTAATATTTAAATTATTTTGACCCATGTCTGCTTTGTAAAACTACATTTGTAGTTGTGCCTGTATCTCTGTTATGTGTTTGTTATAACTAGTAGTCAATATAGGCTAGAAATTTTGGAAGAAATGTCCAGTTTCTGCCTAATAGTGTATAGATAGATACCAAAACTCAAAACATTAGAAGAACATGTATACTCTTCAGGTAAAGCCATCTTAATTAATTTTTTAAAAATGCTTATTAAACTTTTATTATGTTAGCATTGATTGGGCTGATTTATTTTATGACTGCATTCTCAGGAAACAATTACAACTCTGTTGAATATTACACTAGTTGTAAGATATGCTTTACATATCTAGGTATTGGAATGTTTAAGCACATATTCAGTTATTGGAGAGATATTACAATGGATCCACGTAGACTGACCTAATTTACCTAAATGACAGGTCATAGCAACTGACTGGACCTGTGTCCTGCTAGTATGACTCTTTGTGTGCTGTGCACACATTCCCCTTTAGCCATCCTCTGGCTCTCCATCACTAACTATCCACTTTTCCTAGGTTGTTTTATCAAGTCTGACGATGTAAACACATGTATATATACCAGTAATTGTGAAACGTATTTCTCTAGACTAGCCCTCACACTAAATCTAGAATATTTAGTGGTCTACTAGTATATTCAACTGTCATAGTGATATCCAACAGACATATTCCAATGTCCAAAATGGAGTCTGTCTGTCTTTCTTTTTCTTTCTTTCTTTCTTTCTTTCTTTCTTTCTTTTTCTTTCTTCCTTTCTTTCTTTCTTTCTTTCTTGTGGGGATTCAGGGACTTTACTGGCATGAGCAGAAGTTTTCATGCACCACTTTCCCTCACTGGATGAACTTCCACTGCTAACTCGGTTTTACTCTTATGGTGATCACAATGCTATATCTTATTGCCTCCATGGCTTTGGACACACTATCCCTTATTCTAGGACAGTCTTCCAGCTATTATAGCCTTTTCTCCCAGCAGGCATACCATGGGCAAATCATCAGGAAAATCCCATCATATGAAGAACTTTTAAGATGAATAAACAATGGAGAGTCTATTTTGGATTATTCATTTTGTTATCCCTAGTTCTCTGACTATTCTTGGTTTTCAAACCAAGGTGAATATAGTATAGTGAATATGGCAGCAGACAAAATAAGGTTCAAAGTCTAGTTCTATCATAATCTGTGTATCAAGAGTCAAATGATATAACATATCTGAGCATTAGTTACTTGTCTCTGGAGGGGGGATGAGTATAACACCATAAGGTTGTTGAAGAATTAAATTAGATGAAAAGTGGCAGGGCTTTGCACATATTCTTTCTCTCCCTTACACATCCTGAGGAGTTACTTTATAATTACATCATTTGGAGAAAACTTTGGCATATCAAATTATTATTAACATGAGTATTAACATAGCTTCTCACTTTCATAAAGATTTCAAGGTGTACCAATCAACTATACCTTCTTTGTAAGTACAGGAATATTAGATTGGATGGAAGGAAAGCCACTTTCAAATTTTCTCTAAAGAACTAACTTACACTGTGAGATAACATAAAAAGCCATTGTCTCTATTAAGTAGGGTAACTAACCAAAATATTACTTAAAACTCTAGGTGTCTGTGAACTACAACAACAAATCAACAAACAAAAATTGTCTTTGACTACAGAGTATGATATGGATTCATTACAGGCCTTAACCGGTCCATAATCTGTGCCAGTGTTTTCTGACTCGGAAATAGTTATTTGCTATTAATGCAATCCTACTTGCCAACTCTTAGTCCAGTGCTGTGTATCCAAAACCTCTCAGTTCAAAAGCTCTGATTCAAGGCTATGGGACTTGAAACTACACTGATTTCTAACACCATTCGGTGCCTAGCAAGAACTTATAATCTGTACAACCCTCCAATCTCCAACAGCTTCCAACTGACCTTATCTAAATGACAAAGACGATTTAGTGTATGGCATCTAGACCAAATAGGGAAGGGATTTCCCTCCTTAATTCCTCCTGCCACTTTAAGAAGATTCAGCCATAGGGTTACCTGGGTGACTTAGTCAATTAAGCATCTGATTCAGGTCATGATCTCACCGTTTGTGAGTTGGAGCCCCACTTGGGCTCGGTGCTGACAGCTCAGAGCCTGGAGCCTGCTTCAGATTCTGTGTCTCCCCCTCTCTATGTTCCTCCCCTGCTCTCTCTTTCTCTCTCAAAAAATAAACATTAAAAAAATTTTAAAAAAGAAGACTCAGCCCTATTCATGTCTGTTTAGACCCACGCACACACAGTTCTTCTCTACTACTACACATTTCCTAATGTTCATTGGGGCAGATACCCTTAGCTCACTACGCCTCCATTCTACTTTCTCTTTTCCAGGGCAATTGTTCACCTCTGAATTTTCACTCATTAGTCCAAATTACCAAGGTAATCTTCAGAAACACTGATGCCCAAAGATTTTCTTCATGGTCTTTTCTTAAGCAAAGTTTCATATTTTGGCCTCTGAAGAATTCAGTGTCATTCCTTCAGTATTAATGCCAGGGTACAGCTCTTGGCAAAAAATCTGCTGATCTCTTCACCTAACTGCCATAGCGCTTCCCAGAAATCTCAGAATAAGTTTCTTGATACAATTTATTCCTATATGACACGGAAATATGTCTCTTATCTGGGTACTTTCTTCCGAGAGATGGATTCTTTGGTTCAGGCACTCATTTATGTATTCATATTCATTCATTCATTCAACAAATATTTCCTCAGTTCCTACCATTGTACAAATCATAGTGTGCTGGAAGCAAGGAAGACAATGGAGTTCAGGTCTGGCTTCTTCTCCATGGAACTTATGTTGGATTCTACTTTGATAGGTGGACATAAATCAGATAGTTGCAGGAATGAATGAACAATGACATATCCAGATATGTGCTTTGAAGAACTAGGGTACTTAATGAAAGCATTAGGGAAGATATGCCAGGAGAGTAATGTTTGAGCTAAAAGATGATTAGAAGGAGTTAACTAGACAAAGAGTGGAAGAAAAAGTGTTCCAAGGAAACAGAATGGAATGTAACAATTCCCCTAAAGAGAAGAACTGAAAGAAGCCCAGTGTGACTGGAGCACAGACACAGGCAGCAAAGCGTGTGTGATGTACACAGGACTGAAGACGAGGGCCAGGCCAGGTATCAGGCCATGTAGGACTTGCTAGGCTTTGATCTTCATCCCAAGAGCAATAAAAAGTCATGGAAGGCTTTTAATCAAGGGGTGGGAGATGGGGGAATGAAAGAGGACATGATCAGATTTGATTTCTATGAGCCCCCTCTGGCACATATTGGAGAATAGATGAAATAGAGTTAGGGGAGTGACTATGGGAAGTCCAGTTAAGTGACACATTGGTAAATTAGACTGATGTAGTGGAGACAAATATGTGAAAAAAAAAGAGGTAAAATTAACAAAACTGAGTAGCCTGAGCTCAGAGTATTATATATTTCATGGGTTTCCTTCCATTTCAAATTCAGATATCCAGGAAACTTAAAAATTTTTCTGTTATCACATACACAAGAATGATACTATATAAGTAATTTGAGTCCACAAGAAGCCACAATTATTCCCTACAGGGAGAGTCAAAGTAGCCTCTAATAGCATCCCCAGATTACACCTATAATTTTCACGACAAAAAGAACAGCATCTTCCTCATAATTAACAAGTCACAGTTTCATCATCTAGAATTGAACTAAAAATTTAACTGATTTTTTTCCAGTAGAAATATATACCTGAACACACTACAACAACGCTATAAAAATGTAAGTGAGAACACTTGTGAACTGTATAGTTCATTAAATGTTATTTATGTTACCTTACCCAAAAGCATTAAATTTTGTGAAAATATTCAAGGATTGTGTTAGAAACTAGAGAGCTGTGTTTCATTATGTGACCTGGGCACTACAGTTTCCACTCCTCTTTGCAATGGAACAACCCATCCCTTCGAAGAGAACATAAAACGTGTATGACGCCTCTTGCAACATGCCAGTGACTAATATTTTCCCCTCATTTTTTGTCACAGCAAGAAAACAAGAACAACCTCTTTATACCATTCTCAAGTGGTTTTAAAAGCTCTTTAAACTACTCAGCATATTAATGATTTGCTATTTATAAATCACACCCATTGAAAGGCCAAAATGACAAATAAATAGAACAGTGAAACTTGTCTCTGTCAGGAACTTGCCTCTCCCACATCCAAAAAGAACAAAGGAAAAAGAACACTCTCTAGTTGACATTAGTATTGTCAGAAGCAGAGCTCTAAGACCTCTAAGGCCCTAAGTGATGAGCTGGCTATCTTTCTTTCAGTAGAAAATCTTCTTAGAGTTCATAAGTCAAGAAAGAACTTAATTAAAGTATAAGTCTTCTAAAAAGGAATAAAAATGGGAGGGGAGGTCTTGCTTCTTTTATGCCCTTTTGTTTTTTAATTACTGGACTTTTCAATTTATTATGATTCAATTCACTTATCAACTCCATAAAACCACATAACCAAGCTTAAAAAAATCAGCAGACAAGTTTCAGTTTATTTTGCCAGAAACATAAAGAAGCTAAGAAAATAAAATGCACATTTATCGCACATTACTCACCCATATTTATAAATCTTCACATCAGATGTTAATTTGTATTTCTAAATAGCTTTAGAAAGTATATAAAATAGCTGACAGTTTTTGTTTGGCTGTTTTCCCATCAGAATATAATCACTTAAAGAATGGTCCTACATACTGCTGTCACAGAAATGGCAGCAGAGGGGAACAAGTGGTGTTTGCACAAATGAGTACATACACATCTATTTATTTCAAAAGGCAGAATAAAAGCTCATATTCTGAAGAACACATTGTTGACTGTTTTTAAATAATCTGTAAATATAGATTATGACAAGTAGGATAAATTATAAAACTTAGAATTGAAAAGGTATCATTTACTGCTTAAATAATAAGTACCGTGGTTGAGTGAAAACACTTCTACTGATAGTTGGGAAATGCCAGAGATATGGAATTAGTCATTGGTATGCTAAAGAGCAAGAGTATCTACCCAGCAGCTCTCAGAGTCTGCTAGGATTTATCACGCTGAGATGACTGTTGGAAAAGGGAACTATAGAGAGAGTGCCTCCCCAACAATTCTGGCCTCAAAGTCCACTCTCTTCTCTGATATTCTCTCTAAACAGTTTATAAACTACAATATAAGGCTGCCTATTACTATATCACTGTTCTTTAATTCATTTACATTTATAATAAAACATAGGAATTTGTTAACATTTTATGATCTAGAGCTGTTAGGTGTTGGATGTTGCGTAGTTTTGCAAGTGACTGGGACATAGGTCCCAAGGGAATATGCTCTTTTAGGATGTTAGGGAGAGTGTATAGCCAGGGCACAGGGGTGCAAGAGCTCCTGGCTGCAAGGGCCCCAAACAGACTAGGTTTGATCACTTGCCACTGACAAAATCTAAAGGCAGAGAGGTTAGTGGTGTTGAAACAAGAAAAGAATTTATCAGTGAAGCCAACAGTGGGAAGACAGCAGACTAACATCCCAAAGACTGCCTCCAAAATGCCAAAAATGAGGTTCATATAGGAAAGTGTAGGATAAAGGTGAGCAGGTACTGCACTTGGGCAGTGAAGGTCAAATGGCTCATTGTATTGGAATCAATCACCCTTGGGGTCTTGCTGTCTCAGACCAGTCCTTATTCCTTGAGGAGGTCATTTCAGTTCCCAACAGGAGATGCTTTGCTTTCAGGGTCTTCTGCCTCAGCCAAGAGACAAGCTGGAAAGAACCCAAATAGGAAGTTTGAGGTCAAAATGGAGGCAAAGTCCTCTTTCAATTAGACAGAGCTAGAAGAATAGAGACCAAGAGAACACAATGATCCCATGCACTACTAGCATGCTGAGTAGGAAGCTGTGTGAGTTGGGAATGGAAGTAAAGGTCAGGTTTGTAAAAGGAGATTTCAAAACAGAGCAAGCAAGTCTAGCTAAAAGAGTTTTCTCTTAAAAATAGGGTCACGAGGCCAGGAAGGAGAAAGAATTTATGCACATCATCATGGGAAAAGCCATGAACTTTTTTTTTTAAACCTTTCATCTAGCTGCAAGCCTTAACCCTGGACTTCACTTCAAAAAGAGCCAATGCAATTTAATAGGTTTCAATCCCTCATTTGCATATTAATCCAACCAATTCCAGTTAACCTAGTTTTCATCCTTGTTTTGCAGAGAGGACCTGAATGAGAACCGCAGTGGTAGCCATCGCCATTATAGTTCTACCCCCTCTTTGCCTTCCTCTGAACACACTTAAGGTTTCTACCTGAATCTGTCGCCCAAATTACAATTCTAATTTCCCAAATAAGTGTATGTTTGCTTAAATGTTCAGCAAATTCTTTCTTGGTCTATGTATGTTCTCCAACAACACAGGCAGGGAACCAAAGAAAAGCATTCATTCCTGAAATGCCAGTTCTCAGCTGTATGCTCTAGCAGGTGGAACGGGGGCCTCCAGGTGATAACCAAGTCTTTCTTGTCCAGTGAGGTGAGGAGAATTTGACAAAGTGATGTGCCTTAAGCCATACCAGGTAGGTTTAAGGAGTGACCTATTAATGTCCTTTCTTTCCTCTGTTAAATGCTGAAAAAGACTTATAAACCTTCAGAGATTTCAGTTACTCACAAACTACAAGAAAAGTCCAATTTTGATGCTAGTGAGAAAAAATGTTCTCATGATCATGGAGGCAGGATTACCATAGGAGAAGGAGGAAGTCCACTGAGGGCCTGTGGTGTGAGTCCAGACAGCAGAAATGATAGTCCTGAGAGTTTGCAACTGACATCAGATACTACTGATACTTTATTCTCTCAGCTGACTATCTACGAAGAGGGCCTTTTGGAAACCACAGAGAAAGAGGAAAGGTAAGAATGTGTCAGTGGGAAGACCTTATTCTACTTTATTTCACTCTATTCCCTCCCCACTCTCCTGACACACACACCAATACTATGGCAGAAGTTAGTCTTAGTTATTTCTGTATGTCTATTCCGTTATCCCAGTAGTTTTTGTCTGCCTTTATCTGATGCTTCCTTTCATATACCTTCAGCTGCCTGATGGTTTGATCCCATGGTGACAGCTCGAGGCCAAATGATTCAAAAGCTTACAAAAGGCCCCCTTGGTAAATCAGGATGGCAACTGCACCCATCTTACAGAGTTCTGTAAGCATTTCACAATATCAGACAAGCACTCAGTACCTGCTACCTGTTATGCTAACCCCTGCTTCGCCTTTTACTCTGCCTGTGAATTTAAAGTAGTCACTGAAGGAATTAGAAGACTCATCTCAAGTCGTTTCAGCTCGTTCAATTTCATTAACTAAAACATATCTGTTTTAAATATTTTATAGGCTTCTTACTCTAAATAAATGTAAGCAATATTATAAGAATTAAAGAAAGTTCATTATTATTTATTCCACATTAATCCAGGCCAATAATTATAACACGAAAGCATTGTTTCTTTAGGTCTCCCGTACCTCTACCAAAACACTTAATTTGACTAATAAGAAAGTAATTAAATAATACTTAGATTTATTTCACTAAAATTTATTTTTCACTATATTAAAACCTCTTTTATTGCATTAGTTACATAAGAGGTCCACTATGTTTCACTAAATATCTTTTTTATACTTTAGACCTATGCTGTTCAACACAGTAGCCACTATATATGTGGCTATCAAATACATGAAATGTGGCTTATTCAAACTGAGAAGTGCTGTGGGTATAAAATGCACACTGAATTTCAAAGATTTAGTATTACATGTGAAGTCAATGTTTTGTACTGAACTCATGTAGAAATGATACTGCAGATGTGGTGAGCTAAATAAAATATACTTTTAAAATTACTTTTACATTATTTATTTGTACTTTTTTAAAAATGTGACTAAAAAAGGTTTAAAGTTACATATGTGGCTTTCATCTATGGTTTGCTTAATATTTTTGTTGTACAGCACTGACTTAGAATTTCTTTGAGTGCCTGATTAATTAACATAGTTAGGATGATAGCAAGGGAAAAATATTAAAAATCTTTTATAGTGCTGCTATTAGTCAATATTTCTTTACTCAATACCCATTTGGTGGGTATTGATTCCAAGTTATCCCCTCTCTTTGATGTGGGAGTAGAAAGCAAGTGGAGGTTTTGCCCAAACTTGTCTTGGAGTCAATCCCAAATCCTAAATATAAACTCAGAATGTAAATCTACTTCTGGCCTAGTTTCTAACACAAGAGACTAAAATAAAGTCTATATAGTGAGTCAGTGGAAGACAATTCACCTAAGATGGCAGTGATAAACCAACTGCAACCTGAAATCAATGACCGTCCTTCGGAGTGACCCTCCAAAATGCAGCAAATGAGGAAGTGAGTTCACTCCATGTTAATTTTGATTGTAAGAAGATATGAGTAAATTCTTTTTGTTTTTTCATTAAAGGCATAATTAACATACATTATATTAGTTTCAGGTATACAGCGTAAGGACTCAATATTTGCATACATAGCAAAATAATCACCATTGGAAGTCTAGTTAACATTGGTCACCATATAGAGTTACAAAATTCTTTTTCTTGTGATGAGAATTTTAAGATTTAGTCTTTTAGCAGTTTTCACATATAAAATACAGTATTATTAACTATAGTCACTATGCGTACATTATACTCCCATGACATTTATTTTATAACTGGAAGTTTTTACTTTTTGACTCCCTTTATCCATTTCACCCACCTTCAGCCTCCCACCTCTCACAACCATCAGTCTTTTCTCTTTATCTATGAGATTGTTTTTTGTAGTTGTTTTTAGGTTACACATATAAGTAAGATAATGCAGTATTTGTCTTTCTCGTGACATATTTCACTCAGCATACTGTCTTCAGGGTCCATCCATGTTGTCACAAATGACAAGATTTCATTCTATTTTATAGCTGAATAATACTCCTAAGGCTTTGAATAGGTAGGGATTCTATAGATTAATAATAGTAAGGATATGTTTTCACTAAAGTCTTTTTTAGTTAACTTACTTTGAGTTTTAACTTACTTTCCTTACCTATATCCTTCTCATCACTTTCAAAACTTTTGGTGGCTAGAACTAAGAAATCTGCATTTTTATAAAAGTAATATATAAAATATGTATGCTCTATATGTATAATTATATAATTAATATTTTAAGTACACATACAGTTTCTTGTTCCTAAATAAATGCAAAACATTTTATAAGAATTAGAAGTTTATTACTAGTAATGCCAACACTAATTCAGACAAAAACTATAATAAATAATCAATTCTGACAGATAAAAGAGAATGGGACTCTTTATAGTGCCTTCATATTTCACACTAAAAATATTGGTTTCTAATTAGGTCAACATAATCTAAATGCACTTTATTTTACCTATGATAATCTTAAATCAACATACTAACAGTAAGACTACACAAATGAAGTTTCAGAGAGGATTTTTTGTGTTTGTCTTTGGCTCTATTTGTCCTTCTATCTTACTAAAGTGTACAGTTAAAATACTGAGCTTTTAAAATAGTTTGAACAGTTTTACCATATGATTCTGACAACCTGATATACAATTAGATTCATTTGTTTCCATTTTAAAAATTGATTTTTAATTTTTGTCTTTATATAAAATTACAAACACACACAGGCACACAGATTCAAAATTAAAGGACAAAAAAATCCATAAATGCACACACAAAGGTCTTAATTCTATCCTTTGTCCTCTGCCCAACGTTCCCTTCTACAAAAAACAATTATATTACATTTTAACTTATTCTTTGTTTTATTTTGAAATTATAAGCAAACACATGTGTATAACATTCTTCTCCTTCATTACTCATATATTTTAAACTGTCTTCACTTTTTATTTTTTCATCAAAGGTTGACTTTCAAGTACCTGGAGATATTCCTTGGTCCTTTCAGAGCTGTATATATTTTATACTGTAGATTTACCTCAATGTGTTCAACCAGTGCTCTATGTATGGACATTGGTTGTTTCCAATCTTTTGCCATAAGATCACAATATATAGCCTTAAGTATATTCTTCTAAAACATATATCCATAACCACAAAAAGAATCATTTCACCTTGTACATTTTTAAACTCAAATATGTATACTACTAGTTTAATGAAGTGCTATTGTTTCTTGCCCATCGCTTATATTTGGAAATAAAATCATTTGGTAGAATACTTTCTAACTAATCATGAACCCTAGGCACTGAAGACAAAGACAAAGACTGGGATCAAATTAAAATTGGGAAAAATTTCAAATGGAGAGAATGGAAATTAAGTGAGTCCACACTGTATGCTTTTTCAAGAAAGAATGGCCAACTACAAAGAGTCACATGGGAGTTTTGTGTTTGTTTTGCTTTTTCATTTGAAAGAAATAGGAAAGAGTTTGAAAAGAATCCTTTGGATAATTTGATTGGGGAGCAATTATAGATAAATGTAATATCCACCTTGAATCAAGAGCCTAGTTGAAACCAAAACCATAAATATATGCTTCATTCAACAAGTCATCCTAATCCCCTCATGTTCTGAACATTCTGAAGCACCATAAAATAGATGAGGTGGCATATCTAGGACTTCAGAAGAATAAGACAAACATGCCGTACTAACAAAGACATCAGGGAATCAGGGAGGCTTGAAACACATGATTGAGAGGTTGACTGTGGAACAAATTGAGTAGGAAAGAATTGGACCATAAAAGGACCAGTGGGTAATACGAATCAAGAGATAAATACCTCAGTGAAGGAAAGGAGCAAATGAATAGTCCATGACTAAACATAACTTTGGAGTTAAGAGGACATTTGTCTCAACAAAGTAAAACAACTGTAAATAATTGATTTAATTTCTAAATAAAGTAGTGAAAGACTGTCCAGATTGGAATGTGTTTTTTCTTATTGGAAACAATTTTATCATTGTTGCGTAAGGATGTATTTTTAAGTGTTTTATCATACTAAGATATTTATCATATCAGAATGTCTGACATAGTTTCAAATTATGCACAGCAATTTTCAGAGTTAATTAGTGTACAGTATAACATTATGCTTCCCATTGCTACATATAAAACACTACTCAGTTCAAGAGTCATATTTGGAAGCAAGTCCACGTCCCCACTTCATCTTTCTATTTTCACTATTTAATAACATCATGACACATTTACTTATTTTCCCTTTTCCAGCCACAAGAGTATTTGATGATAATGCTTCTTTAGACTATTCGAAGCCTCACATTACTGCATTTCCCACGAATTCAAATGATTATTTTATTTTAAATTAAAAATTCATAAGATAAACATTCAAAAAAGTTGTCTTTCTTCCTCTTCCATAAATTATCTTTATTTCCTGCTTGTCAAAATATAAAAACTTGTGCAGTAATAGTAACTCAATAAAGACATAAACTTTCTTATTTCATGCTTCCTAAATTTCTATTCTCACTTGAGCACCTAGTCCAGAGCCAGACTCCTATAGGTACTAATTATGTACTAATATGTATGGAAACAATAAAATAATACAGAGCACAGCTTACAACAAGCAAATGGTTTACACATAGATAATTTATTTATCCTACTATTATTTGATGCTTACTTGACAAAATTTCTAGACCCTTGCTTTATTTGGTTGCAAGTAGAAAGGATGCTTTATAGAATAGATTATGGTAAGACCGTCAGTGTTTCTAAACTATAATCCACAAGAAGTGTAAATGTATTTAATTGAAGTTGAATAATATAAAACAAAACATAATGAAAAAAGTATTATAAGTGATATTTTATGTTAGAACTCAATTTGATAAACAAATTTTTAAAATCAAGATCATGTCTAACCAAAGCAACCAAACCTTTCAAAGGCAAAAAAACAAAAAACAAAAAACAAAAAAACCATCCAGTTTGGCTATTTTGTTATCAATGCCAATTGCTGAATGTTAAATTTAGGTGTTAGATCTGACAGAAGAGACAGAATGCAGATCATAATTTAACTCATCATTTTTGTTCAGTATGATTCAACTGTCTATTCTTTAAACAACCTTAATTGGAATATGTATTCACGTGTAGAAAATCACTCATTCAGAATATTCAACCTTAAATAGAAAGAACTGCCATGTTCAATATACATATATTGAATATATTGAATACATATATTCAATATCTGGTTGGAAATGTCATCATCTTAAAAAGCAAGTCTTAATCTTTGCTTGAAGGACATGAAGCAGCGATAAATTAGAGTTCAGAAAAGATAATTAAAAGGTTTTTGCTTTTTCTTTTGCTAAGATAAAAGTTTATCCTCTTGGGGCACCTGGGTGGCTCAGTCAGTTAAGCATCCGGCTTCAGCTCAGGTCATGATCTCATGGTTCGTGGATTCAAGCCCCACATCAGGCTCTGTGGTGATGGCTAGTTCAGAACCTAGAGCCTGCTTCAGATTCTGTGTCTCCCTCTCTGACTCTCCCCTGCTCATGCTCTTTCTGTCTCTCAAAAATAAATTAAAAAAAAAAAAGAGAGAAGTTTATCCTCTTACTGTCCAGAAGTTACCAGTCCAGAATTAGTAAGACAACTCCTTAACAACCAAGGAGCAGACATACTCTATATTGTTCTGCTATGTTCAATTTATAGCTTAGATCTTAGGGTTTAAGATGGCTGCTTGAGCTCCAGGTAGCATGTCCACATTTTTAGCCAATGGGAAAGAAAAAAAAAGAAGAGAAAAAGAAGAAGACATGACCTCCTTTTAAAGATGATTTAAATCCCATTGGTCAAAATTTAGCCACACCTACTAGTAAAGAAAGACTGGAAACAAGTCTTTTTTCTAGTTGGCTATGCATTCAGCCTAAAATCTGAAGTGTAAGGCCAATAAAACAGAGTAGAATAAATATGAGGGAACAAATAACTGTTTCTGCCACCATTTCTTCACAGAGGCTCAGACTATTACCAGAAAATCCAGACCGTAAAACTTTTCTTTCTGTTCAAGGCTTAAGATGATTACCAGCAAGAATACAGCTTTGGGAAGAAAAATAGCTGGGTTTAAATCTTCTCTTTACCATGGAAAGAATTTACCAAATATGTATATTTTTTTCTAAGCAAGTTATCTGTAGAGAGAAAGACTAATAATACTAAATGTTGTGTTATGTTTTTTATATCAAATGAAACAACTACACATCACCTTTTACAAGTAGAAAAGCAATTTTTAAAAATTAGTATTATTAATACTATTAATAACTATCAACAGACTATTTTCATGAAGGATATAACATGGTAAGAATAAATTAAAATGTGATTGTGAATAATTTTCTAAATATTTACATAGTTGGTAGCTAATGTAGATAACACATTTCTGACATTCTTTTCTCTGAGGCATTGAATCTTTTACATTTTTTAACCTTTTATCTTTAAATACCAATGAACTTTCCCAAAAATGTTGGTGAGTGGGCTAGCTTCAGAATTTACTTTTTTAGTTGATCATAGTGTGTATCTGTCATGACTGATTTGGACAATGATATGTTATTAATTATAATTTCTTATAGGACAGTTTCAAAATTCCAAATTTCTTGGTTATGTGTCATGCCATTGAATTGAATCCAAAACAACAGGCCATTCAAGTACTTACCCCTATTTTTAAAAATAAGAAACCAGAGCTGGAAGAGGTTTGTTGATTTCCTCAAATTTACACAGATATGAAAATCATAGTTCAATACTGTTTAAACCATACTGAATCCAAATGTTTGGAATACTACTTATGTAAAACCTAGTGAAAAACTAATGTAAAGAATATGCATGTGTCTGTCTACTGATGTTTTCAAGTGTCCTGGTAAATTATGGATCTGTGGATTCTAGAAAGATGTACATAGAAAAAGGCATCATGTTTTGTCTATGACAGTGTATATTCTATGTGATTAAAAATAAGTGTAGTTAAAAACTGTATTACATAAATAGAAGGAAAAGTATAAAAGTGATGGGAAGTGAATATATAGGAAAAAAGAAAAAACAATTCATCAGAATACTAATAGTTTATGAAACCTTTCATTATAGATAATTAGTTCAGCTTAGTACTAAAAATTTTTGAGTTAAAAATTAGTTACATAGAGATAAGCCACTACAAAAATGTTTAACAAACAAACCCTCCTTTAAACAATTTTTCATTTCTCATTATATAAAATCCTTATGCAAAAATATAATCATAAACATAATTACTATCCCATTAGCCCAAAGGCTAAAAAAAAAAAGTTATGAAGCCAAGAATAAATAAAGCAAATAAAGAAATGCAGTATCTGCCTGGGTCCTAATTTTTCTTTCCATTACTTTTAGCCCATTACTTGATTATTTATGTTTAAGGAAATCTAGATTTCATTCCTATAATAGGCAATATTTGCAATCCTAATGTAGTTTGGTTACCAAACTCCCCTGTACTCCACTCCCCACACAATTGCCAAGAAGAACTTTCTAAAATAAAACTAGAATCATATACAGATTTTAATATTTTTCAATATGAACTCATAATTTTCATAACAAAATCCAAACAGTTTCCCATGATGTTTATTACCACTTGTGATCTGGCCCTTACTTATAAGTCTAGGCTTATCTCTTACTCTATTTCTTCTACTCCATATACCAATTATATTAATTTTTCTTCCTTCATTTGTTCAAAAAAAGTGTGTATTAAGTACCTAGTGCATGCCAATGTTTTATGTGTTTGCAATAAGGGAACACAAATACCGAGATTCTTGGAGCTTATATTCTCTTCCCTAACCCTGAGTCACTGAAACGTTCAGATAACTGAAAATGGACATCATTGCAGTTCCCTCAGTTGTGTGCCACCTTATTTTCCAAGTGCTCTCTCATACACTGTACATTTGATCATCACATGAACCCTCTGCTATATAACCTTTCACACTCTGGACCTTTGAAAGTGCTATTTCCTATGTCTGAAATGGGCTTACCTTCCCCACTTCTCACCCCAGTTCTCCTAGCTAATTCTTCTGCTCTTTTAAGATTTAGATCAATCATAACCTTATTTAGTAAGGACTACTTGACTGATTCCAACCTCCTGTCTTCAAGACAGGCTTGGGTATTTTTCCCGTGTGCTATGACATAAATCAAATGCTACACATTTTATATTTAATTCATATTTTATGTGAAGTAGATTACTATGATTTGGTTTTGGTAACCTGAAAATATAATTGTTCAATTCTCTAAAATTACTCAGGAAATATAAATCTTTCTGCTTTTGAAATTCAAGAACATAATTTAATAAGAAAATATAACTTCTTTCAATATGAGCCAAAGATAAGGTCTTTTGTTAATGTGCTAGTGTGTTGTTACAAAAATTGCTAAAACATGTTTAATTAAAACAAAGGTACACTGTTTAATGACTCAAAGAATACTTTTTTTTAATGTTTATTTATTTTTGAGAGAGAATGAGAGAGATACAGAGTGTCAGCAGGGGAGGAGCAGAGAGAAGGAGGCACAGAATCTCAAGCAGTCTCTGACAGCACAGAGCCCAATGCGAGGCTCAAACTTATGGACTGATCATGACCTAAGCTGAAGTCGGATGCTTAACCAACTGAGTCACCCAAGCACCCCCTCAAATAATAGTTCTTAAAAAATATTTATTTTTGAGGGAGAAGGTCTAAAGGGGAGGGGGGTACAATTGAGGACTCAAAACCGATTCAAACTCATGAACCAAATCGTGACATCATGATCTGAGCTCAGGTTGGATGCTCAACCAACGGAACAACCCAGGCACCCCTCAAATAATACTTTAAAAGTAGGCAAGTGTGTGTGGATATGTTTTAGCTACAAGTGTAGGCAGTGATTTTTCTGAATAACAAGTTCATACATAAAATAATCATCAGACCTGATTTCAGAATGGAAAATAGGGGTTTCATATAAGTTTGGTACACGATTATATGTAGATAACAAGTGTACTTATTAAATATTGAATCATAATTTGAGACAGGAGATGAATGAGTCATCACAGCTTTGGAAGGTAAATCTCTGAGAGTTTGAGCAGGAGTAAATGAATTTAAATCTCAACATCCTTAAACCAATATCAAGTAAAAAATCACTTAATGGTGCAGACATCCAAAACAGAAACAGATTTCCCACAAATCCTAGAGTAATTGTGTTATATTGGTGCTACAAACTAAAGGTTTGTGTCCCCCAGAATTCAAGTGTTGAAACCTTACCAACAATCTGATCATATTTGGAGTTGGAACCTTTGGGAAGTGATGAGGTCATGCGGGTGGAGTCCTCATGAATGGGATTAGTGCCTTTATAAAAGAGGCATCCAGAAAGCTCCTTCATCCCCTTCTGCCGTGTGAGGACACAGCGAACAGATGGCAGCCTATGAACATGAGTGGGTTCTCACCAGACACCAAACTGTTCTGTTCCTTGACCTTAGACTTTCCAGCCCCCAGAACTGTGAGAAATAAATTTCTCTTGTGTATAAGCCATTGGTCTATGGTATTTTGTTACAGAAGTCCAAACTAAGACAACTGACAGTGAGAGAAATAAAGAATGTGGACTTGTAAATTATAATCCACAAAAGTAACTTACAGATTTAAAGATTATGGTATGTTAACTAACTGGAATTTAAATAAAAATGTTGAAGGAAAAAACATGTACAGAAGCATAAAAAAAATAAAGATTTGGGATTATTTAATGTAAATAATTGCAAATTCATTAATGTTCCCTATCTCTGATTCCGTTTATAGTTTTCAAACAGTGACTCATAGTCATTCATAAAGGTGGCTCCTCCTCTTCTTCCATATCTGATGACTTGTTTACTTGGCTTACTGTAAGTGTGATTCCAAAGAAAGAACAGGTTTTAATCAGATCATGATCTCTAATGTGAGTGACAACTGCTAGTCAAATACTAGAAATTTCTTCACGTAAGTCAAGACCACCTTTGAAAAACAAAGCCGTGTGAACAGTATCAACATAAGCAGCAAAATTCTTCCAGGAGGAAATTTCAAGCTTCTATTTCATGACTTGCTTTTATGGGTTTAAGCACAAGCTTGACATTATGCGAATGCAGTTTGCTGTGTTTAATTACTATCATTATTATTATTATAGATACAGTAGTAATTATCTCTTCCTACTGTCTCATTATGTTTTGATCAATTCACATAATAAAAGTTTACTGTAAATATAAGGTTAGGTAACATTCAAGAAAACATGTAATTATGGAATATATAATCATATACAATCTAAACAGTTGAACATTTCCCAACATTTCCAACAATTAAATGTTTAGAAAGTAAAGAATTAGCAGCTTTTAATAACATAGGTGCAATTCTAGAGGCAATGGCTCTAGAAGGCTTTATTTGTTGACTTAAAATTACTTTACTTCTGTTATATTAATAACATCTAGGTTTCTCAAAAACCTGCTGGCAAAAAAAAAAAACCTCTTTCCAGCTTTATTAATGATTCATATGGCAGTTTCTGAAGAGACAAGTCCCACAGAGAAGGAGCACTTGATTAATGACCTGGAAACACTTTTCCTTTTCAGCTGATTAAATAAAATTGACTGGATTTTTACATTTTTATAATAAAATGACCCGCAGGGCTGAGATGACACAGTGAAAGCAGCATGTTCACTCTTCAGCAGATTTTTATTTTGTCACTTGTAAAAATGAAAGGGCTAACCACCCAAGCAGAAAAATGCACTTTATCATTGTCCATGGCTGCCATGCTGACAAATGCTGCATACAAATACAAAAACATGAAGGAAAATAGATAGTGTTTATATTCAGCATGATTTTGTCTAATGATGACTATAGTCTTCTTATTCCTGGGCCTAGAACCTGTATTATTAAATTATTATTTAAAAATAAATAACTTAGAATTACAAAAAAAAAAGGAACTCTAATCTGTACCTGCAATCTTTAGAGGCATTCAGGGTGACCATAATTAAAATTATTGGATGTCATTATTGTAATCTTTCCTGCTTCTGGGCCTAGGAGGATTCTCTTTGGAGAACAAAGTTCTTTCTTATTTCAACTAACAGGCTCACAGACAGCCTCAGGCAAAACTGTGAAGCAGGAAAAATGGAGGGTTGGGTTTGTTTTAATTTTTTGGTTTTTTGCATTTTTCACAGCACTATCTTTTTTTCTCTCTCTGTATCCTTTCCAGAGCATTTCTCAGCCAGGAGCTGACCTCCCTAAATTAGTATTCCTTTGTTTCTTTGTTCCCTAAATCCTTCTTTAGTTGACTCTACTTGTCTGATCCTTTAAAGTGGTACCTTTATTTCTCATTTCCCTCCTTCACACTATGGCTACTATATTTGTTTTGAAGAGCACTAGTCCCAGGTCCATTGTCTCAGGGGATCTCCTTTCCTAGCTGATAACTTGATAAAGAGAAAGGCCAGAGGAAACTCCTTGGTGGTAATTATCATTTAGACCAGAAATTACTATATGATGGCCCTGCATTTAGCCAAAGATGTGTGCTATTTGTCCTAACAATCAATTCAAGATATTTCAACCAAAACCCATAAATTGTGGGTACTTTGGAAAATTCCAAAAGTTTTCAGCACCTGGCTATCCTCATTTGGCAAGAGCCATCTGAAGATGACTACGCTAGGATGTCTAAGATGAGATGCAGGCTCACTACCTTCCACCTAGTGCCACTAATGGCTGAGTGTCACTCACTGTATCTCAGAATGCCCATTCTACTCCCCTCATTGATATTACCTGCCTTATCTCTGTAGGCCTTTGATTTGAGTCTCCCAAGATCTAGGAATTCTTCTTTATCTCCAAAAAGAAATTTTGCAACTTGATCTTTCTCTCTTCCCAGGAAAAAAAAAAAATTAAAAATGGAATCCCGCTTCCCATGTAACCCAATGAAACAACGGCAATAGGATAATTTCTAGCCAGCAGGAACAGTAGATGTTCTGCACCAATGAAAGTTAATGTGATAGTGGATATATGGGGACGGAAATCAGTTTTATGTGTTCATTTAATAAGTACTCTGGTCTCTTACCTGGCCTGATAGTCCTGAAATTTAAGTCAGTCAAGAAACTAAATGGATCATGTGAATTTGAAAGTTACTAAACTTGGAGAAGAATAACATTGGCTAATATATGATAATATATAAAATACATATATTTATTTTGTGAAGTTACAGGATAGCAATGGAGGCGTTGGTATATTTTCACAAGAAAGGGAAAAAAAACACTGAGAAATACTACCTATTGGCCAAGTACTATGCAGTAAAAGCCACCACACTGGTCTATATCACTATTACTACTTCTCTTGAGTAATCTACTTCTTCAGTGGACACATAAGAAGCTTTGAGGCTGCCATACTAGAGTTGTGTGGGAAGGGTTATATCCTTACTCTTATGCCTTTACAATATAAAATGATATAGAAATAATGTGGGCAGTTTATCAGATAAAATTTACAATATCACTAATTCAGTACACTAATTCCCAAGATCAGCACAAATAGAAACAATTAATCCTTGATGGCAGAGATTTTGTTTTGTTTTGTAACTTCTGTAGGACTAGCTCTAGAACCATAATGGCAAATAGTAAACACTCAATCAACCTTTATTATTTAGTGAAGATAATGGCTGAATTTAAGGTAAATTCTCAAAGTTTCCAATCATGAAGCAATACTACATTTTAAGCAATCCAATTATTTTCTCCCTTTCTAATTCAAGACTTACCTGATTTCTTATGACTGGGCCAAAATCTTAGTTACATTTGGAAGGACAATTCATTATTTTCTTCCCAGATGAGTGTTCTAATACTATGTACAATTTAAGAAATCCATCAAGGGGCGCCTGGGTGGCTCAGTCGCTTAAGTCTCCGACTTCGGCTCAGGTCAGATCTCACATTCGTGGGTTCGAGCCCTGCGTCAGGCTCTGTGCTGACAGCTAGCTCAGAGCCTGGAGCCTGCTTCCGCTTCTGTGTCTCCTTCTCTCTCTGCCCCTCCCCCTCTCATGTTCTGTCTCTCTCTCTATCAAAAATAAATAAAACATTAAAAAAAATTAAAAAAAAATCCATCAAAATCCCTGTATTAAGATCTCTCATAAGTACTACAGGGGTACAAGAGGTGTATTAACACATTTTCATGAGCTTACCATCTCATCATATTGGTAGACTCCTTTTACCTTCCCTTTACTTAGAATATCACTTAATAATTATTAAGCTCCAATATAGAAAGCAATTTATCTTCATGGTATACTCTTGCTTCCTGACAATCCTTTTTCTGTTTAGTCACTAGTTTATATTTAACTCATTTCATATGTATTAAATATATGGGGACAAACACACATATACCCACATATGCGTGTGTGTGTGTGCGTACGTGCCTATGTGTACTTCTTAAGTAAGGTTGTTGCTAAATCTTCCCAGGGTAATTGAAGACTTTCATTTCTGTTCATTGCAAGATCAGTTTGGCTGTTTTGAGTTACATAATGATTTTAGCTTTGAAGTTAAAGGTCAATCTCAGGGCAAGGAGCACTTTACTGTGAAGTTGGAAACATAAAGAAGTGTGAATAAAACTGTTCATGACCCTCTGAGTCTCTATGAGCCAGGACTTAAGCAAGAATTTGAAGGATGTCAAATGCACACTCACTTCAACAGGCCACTATAAATGCCATACAACTCTCCACAGAGTGCAGTAAGGCTGGGGACACTGGGCACATGGTGGAGTGCCTGTGGCAAACCAGGAGATAATTGCATTTACATGGAGATCTCTAAGCAGTGCAAAGCCCTTTATGTATTTCATTCTGAATCAATTTGTACAATTCCCAAATGTGTTATGCCAAATTAGAAAGAGTAGACTGTATCCCAAGTTTTACAGATAGAGAAAAGGGGTGAAAGGAAAGGTAGGAATCTTACTGAAATCCCCAGAAAACACTTAGAACTGTCCATTTTACATGACATTTTCCTGCTGCTGCACTTCTGCTCTTTAATCGAGAGCACACCACCCACCAGACAGACACTGAGGGACGCCTCGGAAACAATTTCCCGCAGCTCTCACTCTCAGGTTTATAGGCTCTCGGAAAAGGTTCAGAAGTTCAATTTGATGATATAATAAGAAGTTCAAGGGTTCACAGTCTCCCGGTGTAAGTAATACCATGAAATTAAAACACGTAGATTATTTCTCCTTTTTACACACTAAAAACACTTCTGTTTCGGAAAAGAAAATTTCAGAACTCTGCTTAGGAATATTCCCATTTTTATCTTACATTAAGTTTTCAAAGGGGAACCGAAAATGGAAAAAAATGAAACAACAAAGTGTGGAAAACAAGGAACTCCTGGTGTTACAGGGAAGTGAAAATGCTAGACTCCACTGTCCACTGAGTGTTAATCTTAAAGGACACAGCCCACACAGGGATCCCAGGGACCTCAGGACTCAGCTTTCTGAATTCCTTTTGCTGAAGAAACTGCTGTGAGAAAGCTGCTCTTTCTCCCAAATGAGGTCAATGTTGTTTCTGTTTTCACAAGTCTCAAAATTAAGTTTTGAGCATTTCTAGGTATGCCAGTCATGGCTTTGTGGAGTCCCTTGTGCTAACAATGGCAAAACAGCTAAAGTCAAGGGAATATATGGAATGAACTTCACTTTCCTACTTCTAAAACACTAAAAACATAAATAAAATGTACTTTGTTAAACGTTGTGGGCTACTTTTTTAACCAAAATTAAAAGATAGAAAGGATTCCTAATAACTTAGAATCCAAAAAATGATGATGCCGTTCATTTTAGACTAGAAATGTAATGTGGATGAGTACTTGAATCAATCTCAGGTGTATTTACCACTGCAGTAATACATAAATTTCAATTTTTCGAACAAAATATTCTTATTATTTTTAACAGATTTCCATTTCTAAAGCATCTAGATTCCTGATTTTTGACACTCTGAATACAAGATGAAGTGTATTATACAGGGCCCAGATCTTGATGATAGCCTACCATATGGTCAGGGATGCCACTGAACTATCTCCCTGGGTTTGCACCAGGGTAGGGGCACAAGTTGATAGTCATTAGATTTTGCATAGTCATGGAGCCCACTCATGCAACTAGAGAAGTTCTCTCTACTCAAATCCTCAAGTAAAATTATAGAATGTGGGATTTAGTGATCCAGGATTGGCTTTTGTAAAATTTGGAAGAGCACTATTTCTCCCCTGATGACATACATAAAGCTGTGTGTGTGTGTGTGTGTGTGTGTGTGTGTGTGTTTCTTTGTGGAAAAGGAATACATAGCTTTCCTCAAGACATTTAGGAAAATTCATATTGAAACAAAAGGAAAGCCAAGTGTGTGTTTTTGCCTGGAGGCAGCAGTGTGGTCTAGGAGAGCTGAGCTCCACCAAGGGGTTGAGAGATCTATGCTTTAGTCTCAGTCTATCAAGAAGCATTGTTTGACTTTAGGCAAGTTACCTAATCACTTCATGTTTCAGTTTTCTCAACCATGAAATGGAGGAAATAATACCCTGCACCTGCCTTTCTTAGCTCACAGGGCTATGTCGAGGATCAAATAAGAATTTGCAAGAAAACCCTTTGCATTAAAGGGTTCTCTAGATGCATGGCTTACGGAGATTAATCCCTCCTGCTCTTCCCTATATCCCCTCTCCTTGCCTTTACCCCCCTGCACACAAATTCACAAGAATCCAACCCTTGCTTCCAGAGAATTCTCCTTGTAATAGTAAATACCACTGCCTTCATTTGTGTAATTCAGTATTTCATAAAATTTCACATTTTTGAAATACGGAGAATATTATTAGGCTCTGCCCTCACTGGGTATTCCCACCTCTATTTAGTAAACTTTCATCTACCACCCAGGATAACTCCAACCATTTCCTGGATGCAGTCTTTACTCCAAGGCCACATAAGAACCCTCTCACTGCACTTTCTCAAAATTCATTCAAGATCTGTATCACAGATCTTATTAAGTTTTAATGTGCTTATTTATCTAGTGGGCCATCTGCCTCACTAGACTGCCAGCACTTTCTCTTCATCCCTCTTTAAATAAACCCCCAGCCATTGCACAGGGCCATATGCATAGTAGGCACATGGTAAAGTAGCTGCTGAATTTGTCTTACAAATTTATATTAACTATACTTCTATGGGAAAATATACATAAAATATGCTACAATTTCCTCAGAAAGTACAAAAATTTTCTGCACTTTTGCTATGTGAGCTATGATGCAGATGCCAGCAGAGACTATTTTTTGCACCTTATTTAACTATACTTCAGTATCTTTTGTAGCCAATTGTCTAGTGTTTTTATTTTTCAAGATAAAAAAATTTCTTAAACTTGTTCAAGTTCACCTTTGTTCATAATGGATCTCTTACAGATTTCACATGTATTTCTGTATATGCATTATTTCTGTTTGAGAATATTATATTTAGCCGTAATATCAAAGCACCCATTATTTCAATTCCACACATTAGATTCATTAAAATTTAAGAAATTCAAAATTATGTCAAAATTGAAACATGAAAACAAAAAGCAAATTATTTTGATAATTTCACCTGCTTAAAATGTCTAATGTAGCCTAATCTTTACATTCTTTTTTCCCCAGAAAGAAGTCAACACCATCAAGAAAGTAAGAGTAAAATTTGCCTCAATAGCTTACTAAAGAACTCATTCTTCTTTTCACCCTTAGTCATATGCTTATTAGAGCCTAATTCAGGCTACTCAGAGACTAGTCTCCCAAGGACCAATTAGGAAAAATGGGGAATCCCTCTAGCAAGGAATAAGATGGCTAAAAGTCTTCAAATGAGATTTGCACTGTCCACGGTTAAGATATCAGGATCATAATAAGTTGTATCATCCTATCCATCCCAACCCTATTTAGTCCCATTTACCAATCAGTCGGCTGATCCAAATACACTTGCTTGAGGTCTGTTCCTCCAAATTTAAGTTTCCTTTTAAGAATGCCCCACAATCTTACTGCTAGGATGTAGAGAGGCAACTATTTTGAGCATCTCAATTTAAGAGTAAGAGGCAAGAAATTATTTCTATTGGCATATTGCTATAACAGTAGTTATAGACATGTAAACTATAATCATATAAAAAGTTTAGCATTTCCAATTTCTTCTTTATTTTACTTAGCAACCTGGTTTTTACCAAAAAAATCCCATTAAAAAATCTTATTATGACCCAAGTCTTTGCTTTGAGGCAATAGAATCCTCTCGAAGAAATAACTGCTCAATCTTGAGGACTGACCTCTTACATTCTTTCTGATTTTGAAGATAGAGCCACCCCAAGCAGACCAGGAAATGAAGTAGAGAATGGAAATAAATTCTAGTACTTAAATCCAGTACAAGTAATGGAAGGTCACTATAGCAAATTTAACCCAAGAGAATATGATTAATCAGTTGAGTCGTTCTGAAGTTGTGATGATAAAAAGACAAATCCATCACTTGATCTCATAAGTGGCCACATTTCACTTCTTTCCTATGAAGTTAGCAAGAACACTCAATATTCTACCTCAGTCTAAAGTTGTCTCTTCTTCAACAGGGAAGACAGTTTCCCTTTATTCCTGATATTTACCCTCCATTACATTTATTCCAGCTCTAACTTTCCCAGTAACAAATGAGCTAAGCATTCCGAAGTTTCACCCACACAATGTGCTGCTTTTGTCCCCATGTCTTTTGTTTTTATTCAAACACTCTCGATTGCACGTTCTCTTATGGAATAACAAGAATCTCCCCCACAGGCTCTAAGACCATTGCTTAGCATGAAGAACAGTTTCAATATGACAAATCTAATATAGATAGAAGCTAGAATTAGTTAGTATTTAAATTTATTGCAGAAATACTAAGAACTGATAGTACCAATCCAAAAAATATATCTTAATAATGGGCATTCTATAACATTTTTAAAAATTCGATTGAGTTTGTCAGAAAAAAAATCTTAATTTTAGTATTATTTAGGGAACTTTCATGTACATAGTAGTGTTTTGGTCATCATGTAGTGCAAGCTCTGTGATGTTGTTCCTCTTTTTGCAAAAGTAGTTTGTAAACCTCTGAAGTTCACAAGACAAACCCAGAATTGTAGGTTTCCATCCTTGTCTTTTTATATAATATATTCATGCATCTTCTTTTACCTAGAAGAGTTGTTTTTAAACCTCAGGAGCAAACAAAAACTCTTCTGGTCATCTCAAATGTTATTTTATGTCTAACAAGAAGTAAGATAAGAAAGGTAAGAGCAATAAGTTATGAGTGACCTTAAAATGCTGGCAAATATGATTAGAATTTACCCTGCATAGAACAAAGACCCCACTTCTCTTCATTCATTCAGAAATATGTATCAAATATAGACACATAAAGAGACACAATTCCTTCCTTCATAAAACAAAGAATTGAATGAAAATAAAATACACCTAAAATATAAAATTATGACTTTGGCAAATAAAAAAGAGATACAGAGTGATATAAAAGCAAAAAATAGAAATTTGAGTTACATAGGAAGGTTGAAGAAGTATGTTCATGGAATTAATTTGAGATATCTGAAGAATGGCTAACTACTTCTCTAAATAAAGAAGACACCAAGGACCACTATGGCTAGAGAAGAGAGACACTATGACTAGACGATAAAGAGAGGTATAATTCAAGATGAGTTTTGGAAAAACAGATTTAGATCTTGCAGGTCAAGTTGCAACATTTGGTGTTTGTCTCAAGAGCTATAGGAAATCACTGAAGGACTTTAAGAAACAGAGAAAGGGGATAGAACATTATAAGGAAGGGAGAGGATAACCATATAATTATAAATATACTTTTAAAATTTTTATTTATTTATTTTGAGAAAGAGAGAGGACAAAGAGGGGAGGGGCAGAGAATCCAAGCAAGCTCCATCCTTTCTGCTCAGAGTATGACATGGGGCTCAAACTCACCAACCCTGTGATTATGACCTGAGCCAAAATCAGGAGTCAGAGGCTTAACGAACCGACCCATCCAGGTACCCCCAAAATTACACTTTTAAAAGGATTCTTTTAGGTGTATGTAAAGTGTATATTTAAAGATCAGAAGCAAGAAGAGGTGAGGTAGAGCAGTTACCTGGTTTTTGCAGTATCTAAACCGGGAATGACTCCAGTATATATTAGCATAGTTGCAATAAAATTGGAAACAAATAAACAGATTTAAAAGATACTTAGTAAACAAAGCTAACGGGACTTAAAAACAGTTAAAACTTACTCGAAGTAAGTTTTAAGGAGATGTTTAAAAAAGACAGGTTTCTGTCTTGAGGTGTTACATTTGAGTTCCATTTCCTAAGACAGAGAACACTAAAAACAGAACCAGTTTTCATGAGAAAGACCATGAGTTAGGAGCTATCAACTCTGAGTTTTAAGAATCATCAAGAGGAGCAGCACAAAAGTAATGGTCTTTTACAAAGATTAATTAAGCACAGGTTTGCAGGGTGAATTAAAGATGGTAATATTGGAAATAAAAGCAGATAGAAGACCACTGTAAAAATCTATGTGCCAGATATCAAACTAGAAAGAGCAGACTAAATAAATAAGTAAAACTAATAAAAAATTTCATTATAAATTAAAATGTGAATGCATTTAGTAGATGATTTGCAAAGAGGAAGGGGGACCGGATTATTTAGACAAAGATCAATTGGAAATTAATACTTCCTTTTCCTTTAGAATAGGATTATCTTATGGGAGAAATGGAATTCTAAAGTGCTTTACTGGATAATAGCCAATTTAACTTTTAGTAAATTAAAATGTAAAGAATATTTTAAGCATAGGGTGTAATTTGAAGGCCAAAACAGAAAAGTTCCAAACCAGCCAGTAAAGTCTTTTCTGTTGCCTCTGCCTCCTGGACTATCCTAACTAATACCTCCTATTCTCTTCTCCTCTCCTTCTTTCACTAGTCACTTCTGGTCACTACTGCTGCCTTCTAACTAAATATACACTCATAGAAACAGAAGCAAACAAAATGTGTTTACCCAGTGCATCTATGAAAGATCTACTGAAAATTTGCTATATATGAAATTACCCATATATTTTTAAATTAAAAAAATAGACTGTACTTCTAGGAAATTTGTGGAAAAGGTGTTCTCTCTGATTTAGAAGCAAAGAACAAGATATGACATATTACCTTTTCCTGACTTTTATGGTTCCATGTGAAACAATGATGCCTGTAACTGTGACAGGATGTGTGGTCAAAGCCAGAATGCTAAAGACAACTGTGAAGAAAGATTGAAAGAAAAAGGTGCATAGTTATGACATTAAATTCTCAAACCCTAGAATATCTTACCTCCAAATGTCTTGTTTGTAAGATGATAAGTTTCCTCACTGTTTTAAGTCATTTTAGTTACTGCTTGCATAAGCACCCTGACAACTTGAATCATATGAAAAGGTACTTTTTATTCCCTTTCTCAAACTTCTAATAGTAGTAATATTTTTGCCATTGACTAACTTGAGTAATAACCCAAATACTTATAAATTATTAAAAAATAACTATTTTTAATCCATATAGGATATCTGGTTTACAAAAGAAGATGAACATATGTGGAAGACATATTTCAAAACTATAACTTATACAATTAAAAATAACCCAGTAAATTTATTTAACACTAAAAACTCAGTTTCTAGTCTCTTACAAATTATCATTACAAAAACACATCTTGGTGGCATATCTGCATCTATGTCTATATTATTTTGCTTTAGCAATAAAGATATGGATGATGTTTGAATTACAATGAGTGAATATCTTAAAGTCTAGTTATTGATAAGTATAGACCAGTAACACTACTAAATGAAAAAGTACTTCACATTACATTGTAGTTATCACAAAACATCCACAAAAGGCTAAATTTAAAAATAATGGTCTTCAAATTCTGTTAACTAATAATTTTAAAAATTAAATAAGAAGCCATTGAAGGAAAAGATTAATCCAAAATACAATGAAATACAGAGATCTGAACAAATAAACACAATCATAGGTGAAATGATTCAACAAGATGAAACCACAGAAACTTAAAGCCATATTCAAATAAATTTATAACATGCAAATTAGCTTACTTATCAACATTAACAATAATTTACACAATTTGCACAGAAAATATTAATTCTGAGCCTGGCTTAAGCACCCAAGAAAAATAATTCTATTTAACTCATTAGAATACCTATGTCAAAAAAATTATGTTAATGAAAAATATACTTGAAGCACCTGGGTGGCTCAGTCAGTTAAACGTCTGACTCTTGAGCCAACATCAAGAGTTATTTTCTCAGGGCTCATGGGATGGAGCCCTGAGACTGTCTCTGTGCTGAAAGCATGGAGCCTGTTTAGATTCTCTCTCTTCCACTCTTTCTGTTCCTCCCCTACCTGGGCGTGCTCGCTCGTGCTCTCTCTCTCGCTCTCTCTTTCTCTCTCTCTCTCTCTCTCTCTCTCTCTCTCTCTCTCTCTCCCAATCTCTCTCTCATCTGCTCTCTCTCAAAATAAATAAATAAACTTTAAAAAATAAATATAAAGAAAATTACATTCAATTATTTTTAAAATTTCATCAGTAAAATATCTGTGGAGAGAGTATGCATGAGGGGCGAGGCAGAGAGAAAGGGAGACACAGAATCTGAAGCAGGCTCCAGACTCTAAGCTGTCAGCACAGAACCCAATGCAGGGCATGAACCCATGAACCGGGAGATCAAGACCTGAGCCAAAGTCAGAGGCCTAACCAACTGAGACACCCCAGCGTCCCATCTTTTTCAGCTTTGAGAGGCTGCCCATATTCCTTGGCTTATGGCTGCATTTTTCCAACCTCTTGCACTGTCATGTTGCTTTCTATTCATTCTTATCTCTATTATAAGACTCTTTTGACCACAATGAACCAATCCAATATTCCAGGATAATCTCCTAATTTGAAGATTTTTTCCTTAATGACATCTTCAGTTTCTTTACCCATATATGGCAATATTCTCAGGTTTTAGAGATTAGAACATTGGATTAATTAGATTGGGAGGGCCTATTATTCAGCCTACCACAGAGGACATTGGAGCAATGACTTATTTTAGGTAGATGAAATTTTCTAGATAACTAATACTTTATCTTCTCACTGAGAAAGACTTCTTATTAGCTAAATTACATTGGATGGATACATTTTTGAAAACAGTAACTATTTCATGAGGTTCTTTAATGTTTATTTATTTTGAGAAACAGAGAGAGAGAGAGGGAGCAAGGGAGGGGCAGAGATAGAGGGAGAAAGAGAATTCCAAGCAGGGATTCAAAATACAGTCTCACAAACCTTGAGATCATGATCTCAGCAAAAATCAAGAGTTGGATGCTCAAACAGATGAGCCCCCAGGCACCACTATTTCATGACTTTTTATGCCTTTTTCTTCTTTGATAAGTTACAGTTAACTCTAGTTATTATTTTACTGTGTATAATATGATTGTGATCACAGAGTCTGCTGATATAAGCAGGAAAGTTTCCCCTAGATTTAATGGTCTCATCCTAGGTTTTTTATTTTTTTATATAGGGCTTTCCTCTATTCATTTATTAAAAATTAAAACTTTTCATAGTTTCTGTATTTTTTGTCTCCTTGTTTATCCCAATGATACTCAACAGGAGTTTCTAGACCAACAGCTTCAGCTGGAAATTTGTTAAAAATATAAATTTTCAGAGACAGATTCAGTCCTGCTGAATCAGAAATTCTGGCATTTATATCTCAAGTTTCTGATAATCCTACAGATATAGAGAACCTCTGGTCTATCAAATATAATAATTTATGGCAACTATATGTATTTGTTGTAAACCTTCTGATCTTTGTACTTTGTTGCTTGTAATCTATTGAGGGATTAGAGATCAGATGACTATTCTAGCTATATCTATCTTCAATATAAGACTATAGAGGCTCTCAGTGAAAACTGGGAGTTTCCAGTGTGAGTAAAGTCCATAAATTTTATAAATAAGGCATTAACTGTAAATTTTAGTTACTTTGAATATTTTACCTATTTTTCAGTCCTCCATTAAGTTACTCTTAGACAATGTTTTGTATGTGTCATTAAATTCCATAAATAGGTAAAAATGAAGAGATGAGGTTAAAGAAATTCTACAAATTTTCCAGAAAACTTCCAAGTTTATGAAATTATTTTTAAATAAAAATGAATCCTCAAATACATGAGCAAAGACATACATTTCTGTATTTGACATTCAAATGTTATTAAATATTTTAAAACCTCAATTATTTTATCCTAAGAAAATCAGGCCAGCCTGATAATCTCTCATCCTAAAATGTGTCAGATTTTTGGATGTTTCTGGGTAAAAGAATTAGAGAGGCAATTATGTTGGTTAGACTAAATGTTTTGAGAAGCATGCTATTACATGAATATAATAATTCAGCTTCTTGTCTCTCAGAGAAATAACTCTTAGTTAGCATGCTGTACAAATCATCAATATCTGCAGTAGAGGTATGATCCAGTTACCCACAATGGTATTGGTACAATCATGCACCCTTTATTGGCTTTTGTCTCTTTCTTGCCTCTCTGTTTCAATTACCTCTCAGCATGTCCTGGGACCATCTTCAAATAAACTATTGACACTGATATCCTAGCTTAGTGTCCATTTCTGGGGAAAGCAAACCTAAAACATCATGTGATTTGGGCAGAAAAGAAATTGCAATTTTGAAGTTTAAAGTATGGCCTTTAAATGAATCAGTCTTTAAAACAGTGCCACTATAAGAGAGAATGCAGAAGAAAGGCTATAGAATGAGAATTGAGGTATGACAACATTGGAGTGAAATCGAACAAAAAATAAATTTCAGCTGAATTTAAGGGAAAAAACTGTTTCAATGAGCAAGTCCTTTAGACAATAAATGAAAATATTCTTGACACAGTGGTAGCAGTCCTATTGTTGAGGCATTTAACTCTAGATCCAACAATGTATTGTAAATAACAATGCCAAATGGCAGTAGATGGACATGATAACCTAATAGGTCTTTTCTGGCCCTAATATCTATGATTGTATGATTCAATTCAAACACAGTGGTTTACTGTATCTCAAGTGTGTAATACACTTCAATTGTGAAGTGCTACAATTTCAATACTAATATGTTTGAAGTGACAGACATGTCACCTAAGTACCTAGTGCAGTTGTTTGAAATGCTACAGAAAACAAATCTTTCCCATACAGATAAATCTATACTCACCTCTATCAGGCAGGCATTATAACCATAAGCAATTATCATTCATTAACAAGACCCATATTAAATCTCCAAAAACCCATGTGTATGAAATTATTCCACAGACAAAGAGAGAGGGTCTTGCTAGTTTCATGTGAAATAATATTAATCTGCACCAAGACACTGATCAAAAGACATGCAGATCATACATAGCACTTTCAAGGGAAGTCTGTCTCCATCAACATCAAAATCACTGAACTGAGAAATCTACAGTGTCTAAATGATGTTGGGAGTTTTGCTGTTATGTCTGTATTTAGTGATACAACACATGTGGCTGGTCTCTGAAACATGCCAGGTATGCCATTCCCAGTTGAAATAAGGAACAAAAAGTTCAGCCCATATATTGTCGCTTTTTCTTTTTCTTCATTTCCTTCCTTCCTTCCTTTCTTCCTTCCTTCCTTCCTTCCTACCTTCCTTCCTTCCATCCTTCCTTTTTATTATGGAGCACTGGCTCAATTGTGTGAGCTCCATGTTCATGCATCACATTTCCTCTGAATGAAGTAGGACCTCCCAATCCAGATCATGGGAAATGAGGACCATTGAGAAAGCAACTTCAGAGAAGCCAGGTTCAGGGCAATGTTTCCCTGTTAATGCCAACTTGTTTAAATGCTACCCTATTTCATTATTAATATTCCAGAGTGTTTAAAAAGAATACAACTGAGGGGCACCTGAGTGGCTCAGTTGGTTAAGCATCTGACTCTTGACTTGGGCTCAGGTCATGATCTCAGGTTTGTGAGACTGAGCCCCAGGCATGGAGCCATGGAGCCTGCTTAATATTCTCTCTCTCTCTCTCTCTCTCTCTCTCTCTCTCTCTCCCTCCCTCCCTCCCTCCCTCTCCCTCTCTCTCTCTCTCTCTCTCTCTCTCTCTCTTTCTGTCCCCCTGTTTGCACTCTCTCTAAAAGTAAATGAATAAATAAATATTAAAAAAAACAGAATACAATTGAAATGTACTATGTTTCTCAGGTTAGTAGGCTTATGTATTAACCTCTCACTTGAACAAGATCTTGCACTTCACAGAAATAAATGAGTTAATGGTCTCCATTTGGTACAGGAATACTAGTTCAGGCTTCACTGAATATATTCTCATAGACAGTTACATGCATAGGCACATGTAAAGAGGAAGTTCCAAGTCTCTTCAAAGAAAGGAAGTATGGCAGTTATAAAATGAGAATGTGATTTTGTTGACCCTTCTCTCATAGAGAAGTGGGGTCTTTATCTCCTCTCCATGAATCAGAGTGAGCTTACGACCAACAGCCTTATCAAGGAGAATGTGGCATAAGTGATTCTATACGACTTCTGCAGCAAGGCCATAAACTGCAGAACTCTCACTCTTACAGTCCTGGGACAACCTGTAAGAAGTCTATCTTAAAGTCTCCATGCTGTGACGCCTGTTTCTCCTGCACACCACCTGCCGCCCTTTTCCTGTGCCTTATCCTTTAAAATCCTGCAGCTTCCCTCAGACTGGGAAGATGGTCTTTGAGATGTGAGTCCTCCATCTTCCTGGGTTGCCACTTTCCTAAATGAAGAAATCTTTCTTTTGCTTTTCAGTGGAAAGCACCTGAAACTGAGTTTGGAACTAAGAATGTTTTTTGTAGAGCACAAATACATCAAGGTAATGTGATAATCAAGGTAGTAGATTATCAACTACTGTATAGCTAATTACTTTAGAGATTAATTGGTGGCAATTATTCACAAACTATCCTGTTTTAATTATTTACATTTGCAATATTTTTATTTTTAAAAGATTCCTTAAAAAATAAGAAATGTATTTGGTCTTTGTCCCTTTTCCTAGTTAACAGCTCTTAAAACTCTTAGATTTCCTGAGCCTTGGTAGTGCCTTTTGTTAATCAGAAGGAACTCCTTTTGAACACACCTGAGTTTATGCTAATTAGTTTATTTAGAGGGGTCTCTAGATGGCCTCAGGATAGGGCTGGTCCCAGTAGGAGGAAATAATTAGAGGATTGGAACTTTCAGCCCCACCTCTGGGAAAGTTGGGGTGGGACTGGAAAATGTGATCTATAAAAATTCTTGAATAATGAGATTTTAGCTGAGTTTCAGGGTTGGTGAACACATCAAAGTGTTTACAGGGTGGTGTGCCCAAAGAGGGCTTGGAAGTTTTCTGCCTCTCTGATCCCCCAAACCCTGTCCTATGCGTCTTTCTCATGGGCTGTTCCTGAGTTGCATCCTTCCTTATAAATCATTAAATGTAAATAAAATCTTGTCCTGAGTTCTGTGAGCCACTCTGTCAAAATCTGGAACTTGAGAAGGGACTCTTTGGAACCTCCAGTTTATAGCTGATTGGCCATAAGTACCAGTGACAAGCTGGGACTTGGGACTGGTATCTGAAGTAGAAGCACTGGGACAATGCCCTGAATCTATGGGGTCTGTACTAACTCTAGTAAGAAATTAGTGTCAGAATTGAATTGACTTGTAGGACACTAAATTGGTATCAGCAGAGAACTTTTTTGTGTTGAAGAACAACACTCCAGGAAAAAAAAAAAAAAAAAAAAAACCAAGAACAAATCACTGGCCAGACTTTCAGTTCTATGAACATCTATTTTTCATCTCATCATTTATAGGAGCCCAATTCCTAAAAGGACCTACCAAAAACTGATCCAGAGCATGGGGTTCTGTGCTTAATTTCACTAAACCTGAAGAAAAATTTCCCAAATGTTTACGTGTCTAAACTTGCCTACCCTCATTAAGGCTTTCCCATCTCTTCCATAAAAATAAACAGACGGATTTGTACCTGGAGCTTCCTCATTTCAAAACTTTATTCAGCTTTAGCTCTCTCATAATCTAGAAAATTGCCAAATGTCTCTAGAAAATTGTACTGGAGATGAAAAGAAGAAGGAGAAAGATTACCAGTAAACTGGGGCACAAATCTAGCAAGAGGCAATTTTGACCACTAGATAAGTGGTGCCAGGTCTTAAAACAGTTGATTTCTCTTTGTGTATTAGGTAGTTTTAGGTAGTTATTAACCTCTTTTGTGGACCTCTTCCTCCCTATGAGATTAACCCTCATCTCTGTCCTAGGCTGTGCTTGTGTGCTTCCTTTTTTCTCTGCTTATTTCTCTTCCTATCTCCTAATGGAGTCTTACCTTCCCAGGCCTAATGTGCATTCTCACCCTTTCCTATATCTCTGTGTCCCTCCCTTACGTTGTACCCATTATGTTACAGGTATTGACAGTAGATATCTCTCATCCTTAATCACAAAATTGGTGATTACTTTTAATTACTTTTAATAAATGTTTAAAAGAAGCATATCTGTGAATTTTCACTCCTCATGCCAAAATATTTTTATACCTCTGACATGGCTTTTTCATCATGGGCTATTTCAAGTTATTCAGCTATTGTAGGCCATCATTATATAACTTTTCTAACAGAAAATTCCAAATATTTCAAAGAAAGGAGAATTGAATGAACTCCCTTATACCCATCACCCAGCTCTAGTGATTAATATTTGGCTAGATATCTTAGAATTTTTGAGCTTAAAAGAATCTTAATCTTAGTAAGTCACTCTTACAGAGACTTTTGATGACCCATCATTTAAAACAAAAAAATTGCTATCCTCTAAATTGAGGACTTTCAACATGTTTAACCCATGTTCTCTTTGGAAAATCAAACAAACAAATAAACAACTAATACTTGCCTTAATACCTAACTGGAATGGTATTTGCCATTTTAAAATAAATTTAATTTCAATTGTAATAAAATTATTATATCAAATATATTATTCCAAACTCTATATAACGCCCCTTCCCAAATGCCCCTCAGTTTATTCTTTATTCTTCCCTGAGGATATACTCACCTCTAATCCTATGTGAAATTAAAAATTACTAAACACTTATTTCAAATAGCTTTTAAAAATAATATTTTAATAAAATAATAAAAACACTTAAATACTGACTTTCTAAGAACTCCCCATGACTTTAAGAGAAATAAAAGCAGACACTTTACAGCTATTTATAGCTAATGTAAGTACACAAGTATGTTAATGGCTACCATTGCCCAATGTCCAGTGAAGGTGATCTGAATAGGTTCCAGAGTGTAGAGGTCATCTGTCAAAACAATACTGATATCTCTAGGTTTTTTCATTGTGGATCTACATTTTTAAATTAAGTGCATATTACAGATATCAGTCATTGTTCTTTCCTCATTATATTATTTTTCTGCCCTGACTTTATTCCAGCATGAAAGAAAAAAAACTAAGTAGCCACAGATAAAAATAAAATCCTGTAAGATGTTTCTTGACCCAAATAAGTAGAAGTCAAGGGCAATTTATTCTGTAAGAGTCTTCTATAATTATTGGCAGCTTAATTACTTCTTCAGTTCTCTTCAAAATTGCTGGTGTTAGAATGACCTTTCTAGTGCATGGGAAAGGATCTATGACCTTCTTTTCTATTAAGCATGTCTTCCCATTGGAGACTTACTATTAAAAAAAGAGTTTGCAAAGTCGGGGCTTACCACACTCCAACAAATATGCCATTCAAAGGATCTGTTGAAAGTTCTTAAGTTTTTAAATATGAATAGTGATATACAAGCAAAGAACTCTCTACTTCAGGTTTCTTCCTATCAAATAACATTTATTTTAGAAGATGGCTGATTATAGAGAATAAAACAGTTGACAAATGTTTAGGGTAGAAAGTGGTACCTTCCTGGTGGAGGATAACTTGGAGGTCAGGATCACAACAATTAACTTTAAATTCTGCCATAATGTGTTTAATGGTATCTTGAGATTCAGTATAATCAAGGGCTTTACAAGGTAGCCCTTTATGAAATATTAATTTTGATAGTGTAAAATAATTTGTTCATTGTTAAAGCCTTAAATTTTTGTCTTTATTCAGTAAAGTGCTTACTGCCCTGCAGTTTTCAACAGCCCTTAGTACCTGACAATCTCCTAGGTATGATTTAGAATGAAGGTCAACATGATACTACTATTCAGACCTAGTACTTCATTACCTTTTGTCCAGGAAAATTAGAAAATACAAATGGGAAATGCCTGCCAGAAATAGTAGTGCACACTTAGTTTTGCTATTCCAAACTCTTTTAATTTTTTAAATGTTAAGGCACTGGACAAGGAAAGAAAAAGGAACAGATATTATATTCCCTTACTCATAGAAAGCTAGGGCACCACAAGTGACTTAATTTTGATAACTGGATGGTCCTTTCCAGAATTCTGAAAATAAAGGGAGGTAAAGAAACTGTTAGAATTATTCATATCATTGATCTGTAGAAGCAGTCTTCCAGCAATGTCAATTATTTCTATCTGATTCTCTCTAACCCATATGGAAAAGCCCAGTTCATCTCCTTTACAGAGAATCAGTACAGTCCAGTGGGCTAGATTTCATGAATTCTCCATCTACATCATACAATTTAATCATATACATGCAGTCTATTTCTTTCCTTCAATGTAGTTATATGTGTTACTAAATAGATATTCTAAGTAGTAGTCTCAAAGTGTGGTCTTGTGACCACTTGAGGGAACTTGAGACCTATTTATGAAGTCTATAATGTCAAAATTGTTTTCATAATGATACCAAAATATTATTTTCTTCTTTTGCTCTTATTTTCCCACAAAGGTATAAGCTTCTTTCCAATAAACTGAAGAATGTATAACTATCCACTATTCTTCTAAATCAGGTATTCAAAAACTTGGCAGATAACTAAAAAATCAGCTTTTCTCTCTTTTTGAAAATAAATTTTCTATAATAATTATGCTATTTACATTACCATGTAATGTGTTTATATTGTCATTTTATTAATTAAAAATAATTCATTTCTAATTCTATAAATATTAATCAGGATAACCCAAAGAATCAAAAGATTCTTGAAACTACAATATTTGCAAGCCATAATTCTAATCAGTTTGATCTATGAAGCATAACTGATTATTGATTATATGGAGAAATTAATCACAGGTAAATTAAAATGAAGCAACAAAAACTAAATAATCCTGGTCTCCTTAGTAAACAAATGTGGATAGATAAATATATGGCTCCGAAGGTCCTTTTTTCTTCCCCCTAAATTGATTACTGAGGGAATAACATAATTAGCTTAAAAGATATTTTTCCTAAAGAACAGGCTATATATATCTGGGGCACCTGGGTGGCTCGGTCTGTTAAGCGTCTGACTCTGGCTCAGGTTATGCTCTCACAGTTCATGAGTTTGAGCCCCAAGTTGGGCTCCTCACTGACAGCATGGGACCCGGGGCATGCTTTTTTCTGTCTCCCTCTCTCTCTGCCCCTCTCTGGCTTGTGTGTGTGTATGTGTCTCTCTCTTTCTCCAAAATAAATAAATAAACATTAAAAAAAAGAAAACCAGGCTACTATCCACCATTTGGAAAGGTATCTCATTTATTCACATTTAATTTCAGATACCTCCCTCATTCAATCTACCTACTTGAAATATTACTTGATCTTCCCAGACAATAATTTCAGAGAAAATAGGTATGTATACAAATCAGAGAAAAACATATTTGTTTAAAATCTCTTTTACCAAACAGCTCTGTTGAATTGTTTAATTGGTGATGTTATTATAGAAAGAGGAGGAAAAGGATACCTATGGATATATTAAAGGAATCAGAGACACAAAGTAATACTAGTTAAAAAAGTGACCACGAATGTATTCTCAGTCTGAAGTATATCATAAAATTCCTTCATGACATATATTGAATAAGCAACAATAACAACATAGCAAAACTGTACTGAAACGATTAAATAAGTCTAAAATTATAAAATCTCTAAAACTTGGCATTTTTAAATCTTGTTATATATGAGTCAGTTTGCCAAATACTTATGTGTTGATTAGTTGCAATTTAAAATGTATATTATTACAATTTGTTTTGTTCTCTTTTTAACTAACAACTTAAATTCTGAACACTATATTTAAGATAAAATTAATCAGTATAAAGTCATGATAATTTGTTAAAGCATTGAGAATGAAAAAATAAAATAATCTCTCACCCTAGCCCTAGTCATGTTTAATTCCTGAGTAATAGTTGGGTCTACATACTTTTAAATTTGTATCTGCATTTATACCATATGCAAATGCACATATTTAGATTGGCAGGTCAAGAATTGAGGGATTTTTTTGTTTGTTTTACAAAAAAAAAAAGGATCATACTTGAAAATCACTCTTCAAATTCATCCTTTCACGTTAACTGGGAAAACTTTAATTTGTTTTAACAACACTTAATTTCATAGCATGGCTGCACCATGATATAATCTCTTATCCCCCTATTAATGGATGATAAGATTGTTACAGCATTTTTATCACTACAAAGTCACAATAAACTCTCCTGATACATTTTTATCAATTGATTTTATTTCCTTACAGTAAATTCCCCAAGTTGAATTGACTGTGTCTTAAGGTTTTTGTATTTAATATTAATAGTATTGTAGATCCATTTATATGGATCACAGTCATTTATATCACCACCAATGTACACGAACCACTAGTTTACTTGTATTCTTGCCTGCAGATGCTGTTATCACTATTTTACATTTTTGCCCATTTTCTTGTTTTAATTCGCATTGGCAGTGAGGTTGAACATCTTTTCATATTTACTGTTCATTTGTATTCTTTATTATATTTTGCTTTGGATTGCCTATTATTTTCTCATCAAACTATGGGAATTAATTTAAATGATGATTATTAACATTTGTCTGCCACATACTAGAAATATCTTTATTATTTTGTTTATGATTCTCTTTCAGTCTCGTTCATTTAAACTTCTTAAGTTATAATTATGTCTACACTTTTGTTTTACCCTTTATTCTTTATGTGTTTCCTGTATTGCTCATGAATATCTTTTTGCATTCATCAATTTTTCTAATGTCATTATTATTTTATTTTAGTAATATTTTAACTTTATTTTACATGTATGGAATACATGTAATGATGTAGAAAAGGTACATATATAAATAAAATAATAAAAAATACTAAGACTTAACATTCCACCTGAAGAGAATCAGAAAAATGCGCTGTTCCTACCCATGGAGATGATATTATACAAATATTAATTCTTTTGAAGTTAATAATAAACATAACTCAATTCAGAATCCCAAAGACTTTGTACTTTTATATTGGGGAGAGTGTTGTTACTGAAACTGAGTAGAGTGATTTAAAAATTCATATCGAGGGGGCACCTGGGTGGCTCAGTTGGTTAAGCTACCAACCTCAGCTGAGGTCATGATCTTGTGGTTTTTGGGTTCAAGACTCATGTCAGGCTCTGTGCTGACATCTCAGAGACTAGAGCCTGTTTCAGATTCTGTGTCTCCCCTCCCCAACTTGTGCTGTCTCTGTCTCTCAAAAAATGAATACAAAATTAAAAAAAAAATCATATTGAGTTTAAGTATCTCAAAGAACCACACAATTTTTCAAAAAAGTAAAAAAGCAAGTTGCCACCATATGATTCTGTAGGGATTATCTTCTGAGCTAGTTGGCTGGGAGTTTTGTTTACTTCTTTTTCACAATGATATATCACCAATGATTAGACCTTTGGTAGGCAATAAAATGTATTCAATGTTTGAAGTAAGAATGAAAGAATGAATGAGCAGAGATAGGTCATCAAAAATCTTTTCACTCTCTTCTTCCTTCCATGACCCTCCACTCCTTCCTTTTCTCTATCACTTGTTCTTTTCTGTTTTCTGAGAATAAGGACTCCCAACAGTGTATTCTGAAGAAATTAGAGAATGGTATACTTGTACTAGAGGGGAGAAAAAGCATTTCAAATAAGGGCTTAGGTATTAAGTTTGTTTCTAACCTTTCTCTAAATAGGATGTAATTAATAATCAACTCACAAATTTTGTTCCTGTGTCTATTTCTTTGAGATAAATTCCTAGAATGAGAAATTAGAATGAATGAGTCAACAATGAAACATACTAAAGCTTGGATAGCCAAAATTCTTTCCAGAATGGCTCTTATCAATTTGCATTATCATCTGCAATTTTCCTCAAACACTTTTCACTAAGGCCTTACCAATATTAAGATTAAAAATTAATCAATTTAAAAAAACTTTCCATAAGAAACAGCAAACATTCATTATCTTCTGGGACAGAATTAATGAGCTGAGAATAGGTGAGAAGGGGGTATTGTTACCTTTGAGTATTAAATTAATTATATGGATGTATTACCTTTAAAATACTAAATTTAAATTTAACTTAACATTTAAAATGTTATCGTAACTTAAGAGGAGGAGTATGTTATATGATGACTCTTTTAACTGTATATTAATTATCAGGTAGATTTTTAACTTGTGTCTTATCTTCACAGACTGTTTTTCTCCTAGGCTCAGCTTGGAATAATATTGTTTTATTACTGAGTTCTTCACAAACTAAAGCTATTTAATCTTGTATTATTAATTGTTAATGTTTCCCAGTTTGTTATCTACCCTCTGGATTTGGTTTAATTTTTTTATCATTATATTAATTTTTATAGTTAAATCAATTTTCCTTTACATGTATTAATTTTATGTTTAAAACATAGTTTTATTTACCAACATTAACTAATAAATTCTACTTTCTTTAAATTTTGTTTGTATCCACTTTACATGTACTTATAGAATCCACTTAGAATTCATATGCTATGTCATGGGAATCTACAAGCCTGTTGCTATTATGGTTTTTTACAGCCAGTTATTTCAGCATCATTTATTAAATAACTAATTATTTCCACTCTGATTAGCTACATACTACATGGGTACATACGCCAATTCAAAGTTGTTCTGTTCTTCTGATGTATCTGCTAATTCAAACACAAATTGTAAACTATTTTAAATATTTTGGGTTTCATAGCTTATTTCTGTATTACAATAGAATTCCCTTGCTTGGCAGACATACCTGGAACAGTCTTATTAATTTAGGCATTCACATAAATTTATGATTATATTATTAATCATTATCCCAGCCTTCTCCCCAGACCATTCTGCTCAAAACTTGATTTTTGACCAAAACCTCTAAATCTGAAGACATCCAAAGTTAAAACATTTTCCTTCTTTCCTTTATAAATTATTTTAGAAGTAAATGACATCGTAAAATAGCTTCCAAATATACACCTAGTATATATTTCTAGCGTATATTGTTGAGATTGAGGACATAGTATGCTTTTTAAAAACTAGATATTTAAAGCATTTAAATTGAGCTATGGATAAGATAATAATTTACTACCTAAATCACCATAGTTTACTATATTTTTGCATATGCTAATTTCATTAATCTTCATAAAATCCTCTGGAGTTTTTGCCCTCTTTTAAATGAAGAAATGAGCTCTCAGGAGGTAAGTGACCTCTGGATATAAATAATAATTTATAAATTGCAAATCCCAATAATTCAAACTTCAAACTTTATTTTTATAGAATATAGTGAGCTAAAGAGATATAAAGTTACTAAGTCTGTCTCCTTATGCCAAACAAGACTCTCCAATAAACATTAACTTTCTGTTTTATCCATAGAGTTTCCATTTAATAGGACAGGAAGTATATACATGAGATCTGGGTGGAACCACATTCAAGTTTAATGGAAGTAAACATAAAAACTTGAAAACTGCATCAGCTTTTGCAGAAATGTTTGACTTGACGGGTTAGGAATCATAGAAACAACCTTTTTATTACAAGCTGGAATTAAATTTAACATTGATTTCAGCTGTTCCCAAACAATTTGATAAAATACTCACTTAATTGCTCTTATTATTAATTTACTTTTAATGTCCTTCTGCCATGTGGCATTGAAAAGCACAACAGATCTCCCCAATTATAAAAAAAAAGTTTATTGGTGCATGGCAAGTGTAAACCACTACGGTCCCTGGCAACAGTAAAATGGCAAATTAAACCAAAACCACATGCAAGTCAAAGTGAATCACTGGTCAATGAGCATTTAGGAAGGGATGCCAAGCAAATAAACAGTCAGTCCATTAGTTAGTTATTGCCAGCACTAAATGAATAAAACTCTTGAGAAAAAATCATGGCAGGGTGGTGACAATCTGTGTTAGGTTTGTTGAGTCCTCTGGAAATGGCTGAAATGTTCACATGGCTGCTGTGAAACAGAGGAATGTAGGTACAGTGGCCAGGCTTAAAGATGCCTCTTATTTGAGACCCGCTGATGAGCTCCAGTCACTTAACGGCATCCTGAAAAACAGCTGGCACCTAACCTTCAAATATTGATTTAGTGTTTACAAATCTGGTTCAGTTTCTAGGCAAACAGCTTATATAAACATAGTGTGCCATCTGGTTTTATAGCTCAAGTGTTTCAACTACACTTTTCCCCAGGTGTGGGGATTCTGATTAATTCTAGCAATTTATGCTATCCCTTCACTTCTTGTAAGGGTAGTTTAGGATTGGCTTATATCAGATATAAATTTGGGGTTCTGGATCATGAGATTTTTCAGTTAATGGTTATTATCAATAAAAGAAACCACTGCCATTATTTATGTGGCCCCAGTAAGAAGGTGATAAGTCTAAACTCTCTTGAGCATAAATTTGCAGGGCAAGAAGGAAGTGGATTTTACAGGCAGTGTGTACTTTTGTTATGCCACATTTACCACACATTATCAAAGGCAAACATGGGGAAAGGAGAGGTTTTGAGGAGACAAACAAGTTTTGGACCTTCTGCAAACAGCCATAGTGGTTCTAAGGATGGTAGCCAAGCAGAGTCTAAAAGTAGATTTGAGGTGGACCTCAAAGTGTGTGGAATTCAGGCAGTAAAAAGTACTGTCATTAAACTTCGCATTCCTTCCTCACTAATCTGACTTGCCTACAATGCTGTCCTCCCAAGATGGGTTGGTGACTACACCTCAAAAAGCTGTGCTTTTGTTCAGATGAGCCAGGCTGACTTGTTAAACTTGTTAAACTGTTGGGAGACACAATGACTAAGTAAGGGGAAGCGAGTTTATTCTTTTATCTCAGATGACCCTCTACTCAAAAATACATTCGTGCTTGGTATAAGCATAAGAGTACAACTTACTTGTGCTATTGAACCTTAGGTGTACTTTATACGTAATCATCATGATTTTCACTTTTCTCTTTATTTTTCCTACTTTATTATGCTATTGATAATCCACTACAAATTCTTTTTTGGGAACAGTGCAAATTATGAATAGTAAGTGTAGGAGTAACATTTCAATACTTCTCACAAAATCACCTCACTTTCCTCCTGACTATGATGTGTATATTATACTTTTGATATTTGATGGTATGTGTCTACTAGTCTGTAGAAAGGGTTAATGAGTGGAAAGGAAATTCTTTTTTTTTTTTACTTTTTTCCAATATTTTATTTATTTTCAAGAAAGAGAGACAGTGTGAGCAGGAAATGGTCAGAGAGAGAGGGAGACACAGAATCCAAAGTAGGCTCCAGGCTCTGAGCTAGCTGTCAGCACAGAACTCGACGTGGGGCTCGAACCCACAAACTGTGAGATCATGACCTGAGCCGAAGTCGGACGCTCAACTGACTGAGCCACCCAGGTGCACTGGAAATTCTTCTAAATCAAGTTGGCTTGTTTACTGTACCCTTGACTTTATTTATACTGTGAGACCAGTTGGCCAACTGGATCAGGAAAAATATTTCAAGAAAAATCACAGTTCTCTTTGAAGAGAGTAAACAAAGATATTTTGTCAGACAGCTATATATTATCAGAATTACCAAATAAGCAGTAAGGAATTTATCATTTCTATGATAAATTTTAATTCCATTACCCTTAATATTTTTTCTTTTAAGTTTATATTTAAATTCTCATTAGCTAGCATACAGTGTAATATTAGTTTCAAGTGTACAGTTTAGTGATTCAACATGTCCATACCACACCCAGTGCTCATAACAAGAATACTCCTTAATTCCCATTACCTTTTTTAATCCACGCCCCCACTCACCTCCATTCTAGTAACTATCCAGTGTATTCTTTATAGTGAAGAGTCTGTTTCTTGGTTTGCTTCTTTCTCTTTTTTTCCCTTTGTTCATGTGTTTAGTTTCTTAAATTCTACATATGAGTGAAATAATATGGCATTTGTCTCTCTCTGACTGAATTATTTCACCTAGCATAATACTCGCTAGCTCCACCTATGTCATTACAAATGGAAACAAAAGTAAGAATAAATTATTGGGACTTCATCAAAATAAAAGGCTTCTGCACAGAGAAGGAAACAACAACAAAACTAAAAGGCAACCTACAGAATGGGAGATGTTATTTGCAAATGACATACCTGATAAAAAAGTTAGTATCCAAAATATATATGGAACCTCTAAAAACTCAACATCCAAAAAACAAATGACCCAATTAAAAAATGGGCAGAGGACATGAATAGACATTTTTCCAAAAAGACATACAGATAGCAACAGACATATGAAAAGATCCCCAAAATTACTGAATATCAAAGAAATACAAATCAAAACTACAATGAGATATCATCTACACCTGTCAGAAGAGCTAAAATCAACAACATAAGAAACAACAACAGATGTCAAAGAGGATGTGGAGAAAGGGAGCCCTCTTGTACTATAGGTGGGAATGCAAACTAGTGTAGCCACTCTGGAAAACAGTATGAAGCATCCTCAAAAAGGTAAAAACAGAACTACCCTATGATCCAGCAACTGCACTACTAGTAGTACTACTAGAACCAAATTGAGGAAATAGCTCAAATGCCCACTGACTGATGAATGAATAAAGAGGATGTGGTATATATATGTATATATACACATACACACACACATACCACACACACATATATACATATATACACACACATAAAAAAGAATAAAATATTGCCATTACCCTTAATATTTCTAATGAATTACTTTTCATTAAAAATTTTTTTAACATTTATTTATTTTTTGAGAGAGAGACAGAGACAGAGTGTGAGCAGGGGAGAGTCAGAGAGAGAAGGAGACACAGAATCAGAAGAGGCTCCAGGCTCTGAGCTGTCAGCACATAGCCTGACGCGGTGCTTGAACCTACAAACTTTAAGATCATGACCTAAGCTGAAGTCAGCTGCTTAACCAACTGAGCCACCCAGGCGCCCCATATTTTCATTTTAAAACTGTATTAGAAAAGCTGGGACACAATTCAGTAGTCACACATTTGTTTTTATTCTTTCCAAACACTATTCACTTCCCAAAAAGGACTTTTATACAAAGATGCTGTCTGCCAAGATAGTTCTCCAACTATCACTCACAGCAGAAATTCCACTAATAAAAATAAAATCACTTAGGTGCCTGGGTGGCTCAGTGGGTTAAGCATTCAACTCTTGATTTCAGCTCAGGTCATGATTTCACAGTTTGTGAGATTGAGCCTTGTGTCCAGCTCTTTGCTAACTGTATGGAGCCTGCTTGTGCTTGAGATTCTCTCTCTCCCTTTCTCTCTGCCCCTTCTATTCTCTCTCTCCCTCTCTCTCTCTCTCCTCTCTCTCTCTAAATGACAAACATTTAATAATTAAATAAAGTTATTTCATATAATTTGTCCACTGTATGTACTAAGACGTATGTTTGATATAAGCAAGTTAATTATATGAGTACAAGTGTGATGATACAGTCATTCACCCAAACACTTTTTGAAGATTAACTACGTATTAAAATCTTGGAACTGAGGATTTTAAAGTAGAACTGGGGAGACAACAGGTAAGCAGGAAATTATAAGACAGCACGATAAGGTAGACGGCAAGGAAGTCTAGGGAGTTAAGGCTTCCCAATTCAGCCCTAGGGGAGGAGGTTCAAAAAAAAGGTTTCCCTTGAGAAAGTCGGAATAGAAGGAACTTACCTAAACATTATAAGAGCAGTCTATGAAAAACCCACAGCTAATATCATCCTCAATGGGGAAAAACTGAGAGCATTCCCCCTGAGATCAGGAACACGACAGGGGTG